>NC_143055.1:51303409-51606439 GCF_052426305.1 Pelodiscus sinensis
ATTCTCCAGACATTGCCCCGTGGTAATTGCATTGATTGTAATTGAGTGAATGCTAGTGATGCTTCTGCATTCAGAGCTAAATTCACCTGTGGTTCAGGGAACCAGCACAAGGCCCTTTGCACCACTTGAGCCTGTGAGGAGGAATGAAGTGGGATGTCAGGATGGAAGTGCCCTGGTACTTCCTGTGTCCTAAAGAAAATGCCTCTTTGCCAGTCCCTCATTGGCTGGTGTGGAAGGTCACACGAGGAATGAATCAAGGCAGGATAAACAAGGGCCCATAGCATCTGTATTAACATGATCCAGTAGCTCCAACAATTCATACAAAAGGGCTGTGAGGATTATCCTGGGCTTTAGACCGAAACATAACTGTGAAGTAGCTGTGCAGCAGGCCTAGGTTTGAGGGAAAGACTTTATCACTACACCCAATGAGCACTCCCTCCCCATAGTTACTCAGCAGTGCTGGGCTTCCTACAGCTGGACTGAAGGGCTGCCTTTCTGCAAAACAATAAAATATGTAATTTGACTGCCTTCTTTACATTCATTTTATGCCACTTGCTGTGCTTGCTGTTTCACTGTTCAGTGTTTGAGCATTTAGTCATTCCCTTTACCAAGATTTACAGGAAAAGGGCTATTGTTCCTGTGCTTCCTAGTCACTTAACAGTAGTTCCTGAATTTCTAGTTGTTGTCTGTTTAAAGAAAACATTTTTGAAGAAAATGATTGGACTTGAATCGTGACATTATGAGTCTTGTAACTTCAGTCAGCATGGATTTGTTCAACTTTTGAACTTGTAGCCCGCTGAAAATGACCTTTTCCATTGCTGGTATTTAACCCTATATATTTACAAAGGGTTCTAATAAACTGTTGATAGAAAATCTGTCCCTGCTCTTCCAACTATCAATATTACCAACCAGGAGTTGGAGGGACACAACAATATGCATGTTGTATGATATAATGGAGTTTTTGCATGTATCCAACAATATTAATCTAACACAAGGGTAAGGAAACTTTTTTGGGTCAGGGGCCACTGACGCTCAGAAAAATCAGTCAGGGGCTGCACACAAGTGAGTAGGAAAACAAAACCCAACATCACTGATGTGGCCCCTGACTGAGAAGCAGAAAGACACTCCCCACATTCCTCTAGCACACCAGTGCCTAGAGGGGCAAGGCTAGTAAATTTTGTGGCTAAGCTCTGGGGTGGAGTCAAAATGGGGAAGTGGGTTGCCAGGAAGCAGACTTGAGGTGTAGGGTCTGGGCAGAAGGGAGGATGCAGGAACTTCAGAGGGAAGATCCAGGCAACCAGGGGCCACACATGGCCCCTGGGCCATATGTTCCCCACCCCTGATCTAACACATTTACAGAAAAGAGCATATTGGGCCTGAGGTCAAGCTAATAACTGGAATATTTTTCCTGGATCAAAGTTAGGGTTGCCAGATGGTTCCACCAAAAATACCAAACACCTCTCCCACCCAAAACAAAACAAAATACCAGGGAAAAAAGTCTGTTGAGAAAAGGGGGAGACCAAAGTTGTTGAGCAAAAAAAGCACTGTGCCTTTAAATGGCCCGGCACTCCTTACTTCCCCGCCCTCTCCAGATGCCCGCCAGGCTTCCATTCAAGGGAAACAGGAAATACGGATATTTTGCATGTCCAGTATTTTCTGGGTTTTTTTACCAGACAGGGGACACGAATACTGGACTGTCCGAGTGAATACCGGGCACCTGGCAACCCTAATTAAATTTGGGCCCAGAGAACATGGTAACCAACTATTGTTCATGATATAATCCCTGTTTGTAATGCTTTCTTATACTCTCAGTGGGGGTGGGCAGAGAAACAGAGTTCAACTCAATATAAATGAGAGAAAGAGAATGAATGGATGGCTGTGAGTCTCAATAGTGTTTGAAAAATTGTGGAGACACACAGGATTAGACAGGAGGGAAGGAAAGTCAGGTAAGGATGAGTCGCCCCTTAAAAAGTCAATAAAAACAAAACAAGAGCCCCAGGCATATAAAGCAACTGTTCATAATAACACAGGTCAGTCACATAGCTATTCACTGGAGAAACAATGCACATACCACAGAGATGCTGCCTTTTCAGGGTAGGTCCATTAGGGCTGAGTCTCTCCTGCCCAAGAAGGCAGATGGCACAATTCTTCAAAAAAGGATAGGGCACCAACATTCCTGCCTCCCCTACAATTGAAAGAATTGTAAATATTTGCTAATTTACTCCCATCCAGTTGTTGGGCAGAGTAACATGCTTTGATGGGTGTTGTCCTGTCTGTTATGTCCTGTGTATTCAATAACCTGGTTTATCTGACTAAGATGGGAGATATGGAATATATTCAGTTACATGTGGGTTCAGCTAATAATAAGAGTTTTGCATGTAAATACTGCTCATTATGGGATGTGACCTCCATTTAGATAATGGGGGATTTGGGATAAAAGAGGGGATGTTCTGTGCAGGCTCTTGTTGATATTATCTTCATTATAAACAGTTGAAATCTGGAAAATCTTTTTTCAACACTACATTTCTAGAGCCAACTCAACAGATAAGTGAAACAGAAACCACTGAATCCTGCTCACTTTTTTGGCAAACCATATTCACATTAAAAAATGGTGCACACCAAATTGTAGAGAACAATTCATGCAGGCCAGAGCCAAAAGGAATCAATATATTGTAAAGTGGCCAATTGTCTATAAGAACTAGTTTCTAATAGCTTTCTATAGATGTGAAAATGTTCCTGTGGACTGCCCAGGGCTCGATCACTCCAAGTATAGAGCACACCAGCCCTTCAGCCAGCAATTTATTTAAGCACACCATTGACTTCAACAAGACTTCTTATGTACTTAAAATTAAGCACATGCTTAGGGGTATTACTGGATCTGGACCAGATTTCTCAGCACCTTATGGGTCTAGCCTTGATGCACAATCTTAACATTCATGTTTATGAAAGTTTAGCGTGCACGCACATGTACATCCCCCTTTCTCCCCGGGACTTATGTTGTCTGAGAGCCATAAGACCAAAGTCCTGACTGCTTGTTGTCATAAAAGAATGTATGCCACTTTGTACAAGAATAAGAGTGTTAACCTCCACCACTTTGTCAAATTCCAAAGCAAATAAATATTTTCCTCCTGCCTAGAACTCCCCCTGCGGTCTTAGTTGGATATAGATATTCTTCACTTCCTGTCCTATTATTCTGGTGTCCTTTCAAACAGCTGGAATAAGCCACATTTTCTTTGAAACATATACCTACGTATTCCGATTTTAATAAACCTTTTAATACTTTATTGTAAAACACTATGGAAAATGTGGCTACTTTGTATTGCAGGCTGCTATTTTAGATTGCATGTTCTATGTTTGTGTTGTACTGACACAGGCTGGACTAAAACATTATGACCCTGGAAGGAATACAAGTGAGGCCTGTAATGAGGTTGTTCTAGCAAGTATATACATTCAATTAACATGGCTAATATTTCATATGGTACATGTTTAATTGTTATGAATTTAAGGATGAATTAGGTGAATGGGTGAATGTAGATCATACCTGGCGAAAAAAAAGAAACAGGTTTTCAGGGTGATGAGACGTTTACTGTATATTAGTTAAATCCTTTCATAGTACAAGTCCAATTTTGCAAACTGTTTTTCAAAAGTACATGCTTGTTCATTCTTACATATATCTGTTAGGGTCCGTCTACACAGTGGTACTATTTTGAAAGACATTGGAAAAAAAGGGGTTTCTTATTCCAGCTTCTTGTAAACCTTGTTGCATGAGGATTAAGGAAGACTCTGGAATAGCAATCTGTTTCGAAATTAGCACTGTGTAGACAGTGCCAAATTTTGAAATAAGCTAGTTTGAAATAGGCTACACAATTTGCATAGTTCAAATTGCATAGCTTATTTTGAGGTACGCACTACTGTGTAGACAATGGAGCTATAACCTATGCAGATGAGTTGCGGTCTGGATTATATTTTAACAACTAAATTAAAGCCTTCAGTCACATGGAGTACAGCAGAGTGTGAGCAAGAGGAAGTGTAAGTGGTAGAGAGAGAGAAGCTACATTTTAAAATAAGAATTATGAGCCAAACCCTCAACAAGGTAAATTGAAGTCAATGCAGGTAAGGCCATTTACATTAGCTGAGGATCTGGGGCATAGAGTAGAAGTTCTCGATTCATCCAACTGTTGTAAATCTGTAATTATTCTTTTCTTTGACTGGAAGTCAGAAGGCCTGATTCGTCTCCTAATACCAGCATAACTTTGCTAATGTCAACAGACTTACACTGGTTCACACTAGTGGAGACAGAAATCTGGCTCAGAGAGTCAAACTGAAAAGACTAGTGAGTTCCCTTTTGTCACACCTTCCATTTACAGACACTGTAATGGCATTTACAATGGGAAGTGCTGCACCAGTCTATCCCACACCACTGTTAGAAACAAGTCAGGCAGCATTAACAATATAAAGCAAGTTTCATTTCCTGGGTGTTTTGTTATCTGTACCTTTCTTGGTCTTCTGATCTACGGTTGAGTGGGTCAGGAAGTGATATAAAGAAACCCCTTTTGTTCCATGTGTGGAAATTTTCTAATTATAGGGCTGCATTGACAGTTTTCCACTCTTGTCATGACACTTCACATCGTTTATGTAACCTGACCAGAAAAAAAGAAAAAAACCCACACCTCTCAAAATCAGTTACATAATGAGGAACAAAATGCATTCTTTTATCTTTCTGTCAAGTGAGACACAGGCTATTATCTGCTACAGTCTGTGGCTGGAATCACTGTCTCCCGAGGCCAGAGTTTTACAGTCTGAACTGTCTGATTAGTCTATAACTTCCTGCAGTAAACCTCCATCAAGAGCCAAACATTAAAGGAAAAAATAGATTCAAGGACAGACTTTAACCTCCAGCATTAACATTGATAGCTTATACTGTATCACACAGACCCTGGCTTTGTAGAGATGTAGATACTGATTTTCAAAGGTGCTGAGCAATCCTACTTCACATTGACTTTAACTGGCATTGTGGGTGCTCAGCTGCTCAGACACTGTGGCTACATCTACACTGCAGGGGTTTTGCACAAGAACAGTTGTTCTTGTGCAAAAACTTGCGGAGCGTCTACCCTGTGCACTTGTTCTTGTGCAAATAAGTTTACAGTAAGCATCAGAAGAGAGGGCTTCTTGCGCAAAAGTTATTCCTCTCCCCAGGAGAAATAAGCCCTCTTGCACAAGAGCTCTTGACCAAGAAGGCAGTGTGGATTGGCAACAGGGGTTTCTTGTTCAAGAAACCTGTATGGCTAAAATGGCCATCAGAGCTTTCTTGCACAAGAGAGCGTCCACACTGCCATGGATGCTCTTGTGCAAAAGCACATCTCTTTCACAGGTTCCCGCAAAGGGAAACGGGATAAAAATGTACAGTGAAAGCTGAGATTTAATTTTACCTTTAGTTCCCTCAAATCAAGGATGGCCCAATGACATTGGTTTGTAGCACCTGAACAGAAGTTCTGCATGTATGCATTCACAAATTAGGATCTCTTACACCAGGCAGTGAGGTACATTACCTGTACAAATCTTATTTGCATTGTTTTACCTAACAGCCTTATTTTATCTAACAGAATTAGAAGGAAGGAAGGAAGGAAGATAGGATATGTCTACACTACCCTCCTAGTTCGAACTAGCAGGGTAATGTAGGCATACCGCACTTGCAAATGAAGCCCGGGATTTCCCGGGCTTCATTTGCATAAGCGGGGCTCCGCCATTTTTAAAACCCTGCTCGTTCAAACCCTGTGCTGCGCGGCTACACAGGGCACGAACTAGGTAGTTCAAAGTAGGCTTGGAATGAGGAGTAACGGTAGTTCGAACTAGGAAGCCTAGCTGCGCGGCACAGGGTTCAAACGAGCGGGGTTTTAAAAATTGCGGAGCCCCGCTTATGCAAATGAAGCCCGGGAAATTCAAATCCCGGGCTTCATTTGCAAGTGCAGTATGCCTACATTACCCCGCTAGTTCGAACTAGCGGGGTAGTGTAGATAGATAGATAGATAGATAGATAGATAGATAGATAGATAGATAGATAGATAGATAGATAGATAGATAGATAGATAGATAGATAGATTTCATATGGGCTCTACCTTCAATAAACAGATGTCTCCAAAGCTCAAGTCTCTTTGGAAAAGCAACATCACTCAATTACTCAGCTACTTAATTTTGATCTTGCAATAAGATAAAAAGCTTTCTTCCATACCCAAATGTGTCTCATAAAACATGGGCTTGTTTTTAGAAATAAAATATGAAATTTGTCTCTTGGAGAAACTATAAATGTGCTAGATGAGTGATTTTCAGTGTTTTTTCATTTGCAGACCCCTAAAAACATTTAAATGGGGGTGTGGGATCCATTAGGAATTCTTAGACTAGTCCACAGACCACAGGTTGAAAACACGGTGCTAGAAGTCTAGCTAACTGCATTCTGTATTATACAAACTATATTTAATTGAATAAAGGATTCATTACATTTTCTCATTGGAGTAATTTATAATTTAAAAGATTATATTAGCAAGATAGTGTATGTACTATTCTAAACTCCTTTACTTTATGTGGCCACTAAGTGGCAGGCTATTATGACATAGTAGTATATTCCCAGGAATATTATGCTGCAATGGTAGCCCCAGCATAGTTAAGGTTGTATTAAGAAATTCAGTTTTAACAGGAGCTTTACATGTTTATTTGGTCAAAATCTCACTGGAATAGCATAATCCAAAATACAGAATACTTTAAATTGTCATTTTCATGATGGCTCCATAAAAATGGATTAATACAAAAAGAATAGAAGAGTTAAAAATCACTACTTCTGCCCAATATTTCAGTGGATTGTCTCATTTTAATTTGTACTTTTGGCAAGAAAGCTCAGATAGTCTGGGTACATCTACGCTACGGGATAAAGTCAAATTAAGAAATGCAACTTCAGTTATGTTAATTGCGTATCTTAACTTGACTTTTGGCGCTGTCCACACTGCAGGAAGTCAAAGGGAGCACACTCTCCCTTAGATTTCCCTTACTCCTCATGGAAGCAGGATTACTGACATTGACTGGAGTGCACCTCTCAATTTAAATTACCATGTCTTCACTAGACCCACTAATTTGAACCCTGGAAGATTGACAGTGGCAGCTTCAATCTTCTCTGTAGTGTAGACATACCCTCTGGGACCTGTTCTCTGACTTCACTGTTACTCTTCATCAGCTGATTCCTGGAATATCAGTGCTTCATATAGAAGAGATTGTTTGTCTACCGAGCATTTTCTAATGCTTTAATCTATAATGGCAAATGTAATACCAAAGTGAACTCATCACATTTTAAATTGGTAACAAATCCATTTTGAGAAACAAATTGTAATGGTTTGGGAGGAGGCTCATTAAATAACAAACCAGTGAACGAGAAAGAAATAAAACTTTAATAAAACAAACTGGAGAGCATCTCTGGTGAACTGCTACACCCAACCATTTGTTGTTCCCAATCCCCACTTCCAAGGCACATCTCCAAATTCCTATGTTCACAATAACGTCCCTTATGATATCTCTATGTCATATCTCTACATCTTCCTTCTTAAAGAAAAATAAATTAACTCATATAAAATACCTAATAACTATCTAGTAACATGCATTAAATTCTCAACCCATGTAGTGCATTTCCATAAAGCCAATGTGTCAACTACCAGAAAGGAACAGTTACCAGTTCATCACTTCTCAAGTGAGTCTTTACCATTCACTTTCCTCAAATACCCCTTCTCCAAGCAGGCTAGCCAGGCTCAGTGAGTCTTCAGGGTGTTTAATCTTTTACTCTAATCTTCTCACATCAGCACCTTGGAGTCTGAGCTGTTTTCTTGTTCCTTGGCAGTTTCTTCTCTGTGCGTTGATGATAGAGGAACAGTCAGATGGAAAATGCCAGAGTCCACATCTACTGTCAGTATGTTAGAACTTTCTGGGATTACTCATATACCCCTTCAGTTACATTGAAATGTATCCCCCTGGTCTGTCTGGACTACATAAGACCTTGGACACAGCTGTTCTTTGGCCCCATGTACTAGAGGTGTGATTTTTCAGGCACACTCTATATCACCTGGGTTAAGAGATGGGAGATCATGGGCCCTTTTGTCAAAGCAATATTTGTACTTCTGATTTTCTTTTATCTTTGATATAGTTTCATTTTTATGAGGTTTCAGCAGGTTATTAGTAATTGGTAAATTAGCTCTGATCCTTCTTCCATTAATCACTGAGCTGGAGAAAAGCCATTATAATGGGGTGTACATCAATAAACCAGTAACGCTTTATACAAATCAACCTCACTGCTAGAATTTGTTTTCATAAGATTTTTACTGTCCATAAACATCTTTCCACAAGTCCAAAACATCAAGTCCAAGTTACCGCCCTAAGTATGGCAAATTGCCAATAATCTGCACAGGAAAAATGCAGCCAATTATCATTAAAGACTTCACCTGGAATTCCATGGGTGGAGAAGATTCCCTTCATGCCAGTTATCACTGACTTACTACTGGTACTGTACAATGTCTACATTTCTGTGATTATAAAATAATCCTTTGATTGCCAGGTAAATAAGTCAGTTCCGACCTTCTCATCAAGCATGTGCAGAATTGGATGCACTTGATTTTTCTGTGTTTGGAATCGGTAGCATTTTGCAAAATTATTATTTTTCCCACATTTATGACAGTTTTGCACAGGTAACACACTGTTTGGGACCATGCTGCGAGTCACACCTTCCACATGACTTTCTCTATCCAGTGGTTTTCACAGTGAGTGGTTCCATTCTTTGATTTGACCTATTCTGGCTATATTTTTTGTCACCAGTACATGGAGAATTCATTTCTTTGGCTTGTGTTTCCAGAGCTGCTGCTCCCTTGTATATTTTGAAAGCTTTTTCAAATGTTAAGTCTCCTTCATGGAGCAGTTTCTCTCTTAACACGTTGTCTTCAGTGTCACAGATGATTCTATCTCTGACTGGAGATGATGTCAGCTCACTGAAGTCACAGGTTTTACGGTGTCATCAGTTTTTTGAATACATGTAAAAAATATGTCTCCCCCAAAGGTCTCATTCTTTTTTGGCGTGCAGTGGTCCTCAAATTTAGTCAGTATTTTACTTCATGCTTTCACCTTCTTTAAACTTAAAGCTGTTATAAATATTGAAAGTTTCCTCCCCAACAACCTGCAAGAAAGGTTGATGATTTCACGTAATCATTTTTTTTCTCTGCCCCTAAGGCAACTAAATACAATTCAAATCTCTGTCTGAATTTTTTCCAGTTCTCTGCAACATTGCCTGGCAGTTGCAGACAGGAGGGACATCCATTTTTGGCTTTTCCTTCCCCCTTCAGAAGCTAGTCAAGATATATTGTGCTCCCCAGATGCATGCAAAAGCCTCAAAGCTTGCTGCTGCATGCACTTCCCCAGTGTCTTCCTTTATTTTTGCTTTCGGTTGCAAAAACATAGAAGTTAATTTTAAAATGACTGCAGCTTCCTTCTCATTCAGCACTTCTGACTCCATGCAAAGATCTTGAGGTTCATTAAATAACAAACCAGTGAATGAAAAAGGAATGAAACTTTAACAAAACAAACTGGAGAGCATCTCTGGTGGAATGCTGCACACAGCAAGACCTTTTTCCTAACCCCACCTCCTGGACACATCTCCAAATTCCAGTGTTCATAATACTATCCCGTAACAGCTCTAAATTATAATTTTCTACAAACGTATCTCTACACACAACATTTCTATCCATCTCTCCAAGTTCATATATTGGTGTCTGTCAACACAGTAATTTAGAATCTTTTACTCCACAGGACTGCCATTTTAATAAAGCCCCTTTATCTATGCACCAAATTTGAAATTTAAATTTCAAACTAAACAGAGAAAAGGTTTTCTGGAGAGAACCCCCTGATACCTCAGAATTTCATATCTTTTGCATTTTGTGTAAATGGATTTTGTGCATGCTTGGGTCTGACAATGGGAATTAGGTAAGGTTATTAATTGTTGTTATTATTAATTATTATTATTATGCCCAGCCAGGAACAGCTTAACTACAGAGGATTCTATATTTAGAAAGTTTTCCTTTTGTATGCAGCTAACTTCATTTCAACATCTCTTGGGCATCAATTATATATAAGACAAATTAAAAATAAGAAGGATATCCCCTTAAAATCATTCCAAAGTAAGGAGGATTTGTTAGAGTAAGTTTGTTAATAAGAAGGTTTGTTAGGAAGGATTGGAAAACTACACAGGTATATGAAAGTTGTATGCATGTTTGTATAAAGGCTAGCATGTTTTCCTTGCTCTTATTATCATGCTAGAGGGCATTAATTAGCATTTTTCTGCAGTGGAAAGCTGCAATGGATACAGAAATTTGAATAGTTGAGATCAACCACTTGGAGCCATGGCACAGTTTAGAGCATGTGACACAAAAGTGGCTATAAGTCACCTTTGTGTCACTGTGATCCATTGGTGCTGATTTAGTCCCAAGACACAAGTTGGAGCAACAAGAGTCACATTTTCCAAAAGGCCATTACATCAGCCAAGGATCAGCCAGATGTGGTTGTGACAGGATCCCAGAGTGCAACCAAGAACGCGAGTACAGCTGGGCTTTCTCAATGCCCCAGCCAGGAAGGCCTTTCACAGTGCTTTGCTAGTGACAAGTAGCAAATCCCTCCAGACACAGTTATCACTCAGCACCACAGCATGTGAAGCCTTACATCTAGCTAGTTGCACGAATGCTACCAGAGCCATTCATGAATCACACAAAGAAAGACACCAGCCAATTCCCGCTAGCTCCCTAGTCTTGCACCCCAGAACTGTACTGCCTTGCTGTGACAGAACCCAGTCTGCCTCTCCCTCAATGTGGAGATGACATATACAAGCCTTTGTAAACTGAGCTAAGATTTCCCAAGCATTTCAACCAAAACACACTGTTTTAGGTAAAATATAAAATGAATTTATTAACTATAGAAAGTTTAAGTGATTATAAGTGACAGACATAAAAGGTAAGCACACAGTCTAAATCTTAAACCTTACTAGACTAGGCAGTGTTTGATCAAGTAGTTCTCTCACTCCATTCCAAAATACAAGCTTTTCTCTCAAGACTGGGATCAGTCTCCTTAGCTGACATTTTTGTTTTCCCAGCATTTTTGTTGCATCCAACATATGTGGAGGAGTCTATGTGCCTGGAAGACACGAGCCCAGACACGGGCCTTGCTGAGTGACAGGGTTGAGCAATCCCCTTGGTGTGGCCTTATATAACTGAACCTTAGAACTGAACAGTCTCCATTAGTGGTTGTTGTGCAACTGCCATGGTAATTTCCTTGTGTACTATCCCTCTGCTGGTCAATAGCTGGTGAAGATCATTCAGTGCCTGCCTGGGTCACCTTTTTTGTCATTGTCATTGGGAACTAGCAGTAGGGATTCTCAAACTAACTTACTTCAGTAACAACCATAGAGCAAAATGTCATAACTTTATACATGCTAACTATATGCATATTTTGACAACCATATATATCAACACCTTTCATATGACATCTTACATGGCATGCGTTGTATAAAATGTGTCATAATTGCATGACAGGAGTGAATATGGAGGCTCCAAGATCCTGCTTAGAGATACAAAGTGTCTCTTCAGTCATGCCCATTATACCAGGAGAAAGGCCAGGGAGGTTAAAAGTGGCTATGCCAGCCCTATGCCATGTGAGGATTAATTTAGGCAGAGAATATCTCCAGCTGATTGATTACACCAACTTTAAGTCTCCTTTGCACCACAGGAGTAATGTATAGCCATCTTAATAAGGCCCAGGATCTGGCCTCTGATTTATAGAAATGTGTCTGAGTAAAGATCCTTCTGCATGGCTTCCAGAGTTGCTCGCTGCTTCCTTGAGAACGCAACAGACTACCTTAAACATATGTGCTTGGGGAAGATAAAAGATGCTGCATTATCTAGTAATATTAACTCTAAGAAGGTTTTGCTCCCAGAACACCCATGTAGTCTTGCTGATAGTTCAACAGCACACTTCCCTTCTGTGTCATTTTGGTCTCATGTCTAGGGACGAACATATGTGCCTAAGTTGTATTTCCAAAACACACTACTGCAGACACCACACTGATAATTGCATGCACTATTTGCAATGAGGAAATAACAAGGTACATGCAGCTATTTAAAGTGAACACACAGGTGCATTTTTTGCACTTGGAGCTTGGTGTATTAGAGTAGATTTGAATTCAGATAAAACACGAAATTGCAAAAATACTGAAGCATGATGTGTTGTTACACTGGGGGGCAATTAGGCATTTATTACTGGATGGAGGAAAGAAGCATTCTGTCTTGGAATTACTGCAACTACAGCATTGTACAAACAAACAATAGAATCCCTTTCCAGAGTGCTCCCAATCTTTCCATTAACGGTGCTAATAGCAGAAAGTTGACTGGATTTTGCACACCACAAATAAATTTGCTTTGGGCACTAAAAAACAAGTGGAGTTTGAAAGGATCTGGAAACTGACACTTAAGAAAATAGCATTGTCAAGTGCAGTTTTATAAACTCATAACCTGACTCATGCTCAACATCAGTATGTATGCATGTCTGTGTAGGTGAGCATATAAATACACACAATATGACTTATGAATACAAAGAAATGGCATATGTACTGTAAAATAAAATATCAACCGGCACACATCACTCACCTAACATGATCATGAAAGTATTGCTCATAAATGAAGAGGGCTTTATAATACTGATTCAGTTAAGTTATTGTAGGTTAAACCTTTACAACTTGCTGCAGATCAGTATGAAAAGGAGAGTGCAAAAAATGGGGAAAAAAAGGCTTCTTAAAAGAAGTGAGGAGGATGAACTTAAGGACTTACTTGGAATTTAAGGGTGCATCTACTGCACCCGTAGGTCAAAATAAGATAAGCAATTTGAGCTATATGCAAATTGTGTGTCTTATTTTGATCTAATTTCAAAATTAACCACTATTCCAAAATCTCCCTTAGCTGTCATGGAATGAGGGTTACAGGGATGTCAAAATAGTGAGCCTGTTATTTTGAAATCTATTTCAAAATAACTGGCTGGTTGCAAAGAGGCGGAATAGCTATTTCAGGATACCTCTGGTATTCCAAAATTGTGCTGCAGTCTAGCTGTACCCTAAAGTTGTCACAATGGAATGTATTCTTCACCCCGAAGATGCGGAATGTGAAAGTGAAGATCCTCCTACAAGAATTCCTACTTCCTTGAAAATAAATCAAACTCCCTTGAGAGGAGGTTCATAAGTCATATTTCACTCTACTTAGTCTTTATATTCAGATATCAAGCTGTCCTTGTTCAAAGTACTGAAATAAACATATCCTAATCCATCCTCACCTTTTCTTCTTGGGGCAGGAAAGTACACAGGTCTATATTATGGTTAGAATTTGAACCTTAGAAAAAAATCTATGAAAATTCACCAAATATTGTCTCTTTTTCCATCATCTCTAAACATTGTCAGCCCAACTACTTCTTGGCTCACATATAGACTTTGTCTTCATGAATCAACGCTGCAGCGATCAATCCACCGGACGTTGATTTATCATGTCTGCTTAGAAGCGATAAGTCAGTCTCTGAGCATGCTCCCTTTGACACAGTACTCCACCAAGATGAGAAGAGTTGCCAACACAGATGGGAGAGCAGCCTCTGTCGACCTCATCACTCAAACAAGACGCTGCAGTAAGTATGATGACTTCAGCTACACTATTTGCATGGCTGAAGGAGATCAACAGTACTGACAAATGTAGACAAGGCAATAAAGAGCAATCAGTGATAATAATGAGTAGTCCTGTAGAACCTTAAAGACTAAGAAATGTATTTGAGCATAACCTTTGTGTGCTGGAGCTACACAGACTCACACAGCTACCTCCTGAAATAAATTAGTGATGCGGTTCCCAGATTTTGTGAAAGAACATTTCATGAGTTATTTTTATGTACAGAAGAAAATACTTTGTTTTTGTAACTCTTGTGACAGATTCATCACTCAGGCTGTTACCATTTAATACTTTTAAGAATACTTTCTAGCACTGCAGCATATAAAAATGCCTTCATGGAATGCTTCACAGTGGAATGTGCCTTTGAAACTCACAGCATGATCTTCAGTTTGTGTGAATTGGCATAGATCCATTGACTTCAATAAAGCTACACTGACTTACATCCGCTGACCCATAATTTGGATGTTGAGACTGTGGGAAAGGCTGTTTGCCTCTAGGTGAGGGATGTAGAATGATATATTACAGGCGTAATCTGAGAAACAATTAAGCCCAGCTCAGGTGTCACAAATGGCCTGTGATTTGATGTCTGCAGTTATCAAACTGATGACAAGCTAAGACTCTTAGACCCAAGGCTAAAAATATCTTTCTGTCTTTTGTAATTCCACACTGTATGATTTGGAAATGTGCTAATGAAACCATGCTTGATGAAATCCTTCCCGTTTTCTAAGGTGGGATCAATTAGAATTAAAGTTGTGTACTTAACAGAAAAAAAGCTTACCAAAAAACAACCAAAAGAACAGTATCTCTTAGGCTGTTTGCTCATATGGAATGTATTAGTTACACAAACACAGAGAGAAAAGATAGTATTACAGGTGCAGTCCCACCATTCCTCCAATGAAAGTGAATTTGTTTCCCTTCCTGTTTTTTCTACTTACTCTTAAATACTTGACCATTGTTACACTTCAGAAAGTATTCTGGTTGGACTCCAGTTTTCCCCCTCCCAGTAGGCTTAGTACATTTTGTATCTTTGATATCATTTTTAACTTTTTTTAAAAAATTGCTGCTGCAGACAGTACCTTGGCTTGTTCTGACATAACCACCACATCCAAGGGAAGCCCTCTTTGACCCTGAAACCAAAGTGACTTCATGAACCAGCGAGTGAAATTAAACTTTTAGAGATCATGTCAAAAGTGCACTTTCTGAAAGTAAAACATGCTTTTTAAAAAGTTGTTTCTTCCAATGACCTTTGACCTTCCTATTTACACTTTTCCTAATTTCTTTTTGGCAGAATTCTGCCCCCCTTCCCGCCCCAAAAAAGGCAACTTGAGCCTAATAAAATAGCAGTGTTACTAAAGTAAAGTGTTACAGTAAAGCTATATTCTGTTCTGAGATTATGGCTCTGCTGAGAGGGGAGATGTGCTTTGCACAGAAAAGGCACACCCTCTAGAGAGGGAATATTCTTGTTCTTGTGATACTACAACAGGATGAGAACTTCTCCTCTCCCTGCAACCTGATCTTGTGATGAGCTAGTCTAATTGTGAACAAATGAATAAATAGTAAATCTCTGTGCACGAGTTCTCTTTTCCTTCCCTCAGGCACGAAACTAAACCCTTCACAAGGGCTGAGGCCAATATATGGGAATGGGGAGGGCACAGCCGTGGAGTGAGACATGGGTATGTTTTGTGAATCATTTCTCCCATGTGAGGTTCCACGCCAAAGATGATACAGATGAAGTTGGTGTTAATGCTAATGTGCTTCTCCTCTTTCAACCCAGAACAGAATCCAGGGGAAAGCAGAAGGGATTGTCTGAGCTAGGAAGGGGTATGCTAGGATGTGGTGTTTTAGATGCTGCTTGTAATTATTTAGAACTGGGAGCATTGGCTGTTGGGAATCTGGAAGCACAGGAAACAGGAAGGAGGGGGGAGGAGATGGGCCAGGCCTGAGTGAGAGCTACAGAGGGGAGCAGCAGCAGTTTTGTAGAGAGGTTTCACCTTTGGTAAATAAAGGCCTGTTGAAGTTTGTTACTGCCTTGCTTGCATGATACAATACAGGAGCTACAGGAGCCAAAACAGTTAAGTCAACTTGAGGATGGTGTCATAATTTATTATTAATTATTATTATTATTATTATAGCAAATGGGAGCTCCACTCATGGACTAAGACCCTGCTGTGCTCAGCACAGTACTAACACAGAACCAAAAGACAGTCCCAAATTGGTACCATCTCTAAAGAAATGGGGATGTGGGAAAGCTATCGTGCCTTGAGGTAAAAAACTTGGGATTTTGGAGATGGATCTTGGGTTCATGTGATAAGGTGAGATCATGTGGTCTTTGTGGGTTGAGGTCAGATCATGTGGCCCTCACTGGCCATGTTCCCTTTGGGGAAGAAGGATGCTAGAACTCAGAGCTGAGTCCTGGGGGGAAGGCTGAGGAGAGCATAGCCCATGTTAGGGATTCTATGCTAAGGAACCCTGTAATCCCCCATACTGGAACCAATTAAATGCCTGGGACAGGAGAGCATGGGGTGGATAGCATCCCTCCCTTGTGTTAAAGTGTAATAAAAGTTGCAGTCTGCTGCTTCATTCATGGCACGTGTCTGTTCTCACTTTGCCACTGTGCCCACATCAAAATGCCTCTGGAGGCTTCTCCTGGATGGTACAGCTCACACATTGTATCTTGCTTCACCAGCACTGTCACTAGTGGTTCAAGTAACTTGAATATGTCCTTGAGATGCTATTTACTATGCAGACATGCAAAAAGCTATATTAAAAGAAGAATATTAAGATTGCTGGTCTCCTTCTCCAATTAGTCCCAGCCTCCCCCACCTCCATCAGTTTCCAGTCTGCTTGCCCAACCGGTCCCAGCTTCCCTTCCCCCACTCTCAGCCAGTCCCAGTAACCCTTGCCCCCAACTTCTAGTCACAGCTTCTCTCTCTTGCCTTTTTGCAGCCCCCATTTCCCCAGGTTTCTTTTCTGAATTTTCTCCCATTCCTCACAGCACTCAGCTGGCTTCTTGTGGTCCTCTCTGTATTCACATCAGGGGACTTCCTCCTTCACACCGCTAGGTGCCAGCAGGGGGGGCACTGAGCACAGAGGAGTGACAGGCTTCCTACCAGTCGCTCCAGTGCCCAGGCCTATAGGGATGGCATATGTGCAGTTGTCATGCTTAAAAGAAGCACCCAGAATCCTTTTCAGGGGGATAAGGCAACACGCCACATTTATTGAACATACATAGATCCATCAATACTTTATCATATGCATATGACATATTGCACTCATGCACTCACACACACATGCACAAGCACACTCCATCTTGTTGTTACCAATAGTTGCTCCCCCTAACTGCACTGGCCAGGTGAGTTAGATGGGGGAGGGATGGAGCCGGGCTTCTGCTGATCTGGATCGATGCTTCAATGATGACAAGACGAAAACCCGGGGTCCCTCTACAAGATACCTCATATTTATCCCTCTCATGCAGCCAGTTAATCATCACCTCACCCTTTTTACTGCTGCTTCAAAGAGGTTCCTTCCAAGGGCAGGCACTTGCTGCTTGACTCCCAAGTTTGTCTGTATGTCCAATCTTCTTTTCAATGAGCTCACTTCTCAAGTCTTGTTGTCTTTGGATCTGGCTCCCAGCCCCTCTTCATCCTTGCAAATGCTGCTGGAGGTGCTCATCTCGCAAGGCTTCTCCATTCACTCCTCATTCATTTCAACAGGACAATCAATGAAAGGGGAGAGATCTATTCTACTCCTAGAAAAAGCCTATAGGCCTATAACATAAAGGGCTTAATACAAAGTTTCTATGATCTATAACAGGGGTCTCCAAACTACGGCCCGGGGGCCGGATGCGGCCCGCGAGGCCCTCTCATCCGGCCCGTGGAGACCTTTTTGGATTCAAAGGCAGAAGAAGTGAGATTGTTTCAAAACCCATTTGAAGCAGATGTGGCCAGTTGCCCAGATGAACTGCAGCTGGAAGTCATTGAGTTGCAAGCAAATGACCTCCTTAGGGACAAGTTCAAAACAGGACTGGTGGGTTTTTACCAGTTTTTGCCCAAGGAAGACTTTCCTAATGTCAAAACTTTTGCATCAAGGTACCTTTCAATCTTTGGAACAACATACCTGTGTGAACAAACATTTTCAAGAATGAAATACGTGAAGAACAATTTGAGAACAAACTTGTCCGATGATAATCTCAGGTCACTGTTGATGTTAGGGACAACAAATCTAAAGCCAGAAATGTCTGCTATTTTGGCATCCAGGAAACAATTTCACCATTCACACTAATACAGGTGTTCATGTGTAGTGTATGAATGTGTTATTAAATAATAACTGAATAAAATAATATTAAATACATAATTAAAAACAACATCCATGTTTTGATTGTTTTTTATTTGGACCTCAAGTGTGTAGTCGGCCCCCGAACTGCTGTTTGATAGTTAATGCGGCCCTCGGGCTGAAAAGTTTGGAGACCCCTGATCTATAAGAAGCAAAGATCTATACAAGATCTGTCTATATAAAGATTTATAATATTTCTCTTAATAAAAAGTTATATGAGAATGATACATGGTTATATGGAAATGTTACAGAGATTTATCCATACAGCAGAATGATACACGGTTATATGAAAATGTTGCAGAGATTTACCCACACAGTCGAGTCATAGGAATTGTGATGGGAAGGAGTGGATGCACTCTTTAGCACAAGCCAGGGCATTCTTAGCAAGGATGGAATCTTTACCACTTTTTGGCAGGGAAACTCTAAGAAGTCTCTACTGAGCATATGCAAATTAAGATTTTCCAAACATTTTAACTTAGCCAGATTTGCGTGGATTTTTGCTGGTACAGAAAAAGGCATGTCCCTGACCAAAAGCCACCTCTTGCCAAATGTCAAGACCCTGCTTCAAAGCATGGGGGTGTTAGACCTTCTCAAATAAAAGGTTGCCCCAATGTTTTATCACAGCAAAACAAAGTACATTTTCCCTAGACTCATTCTTGCAAACAGTTGCACTGTTTGGGCTGAATATCCCCAAAAACACTGAGCCTGAGGCAAACAATCAGCATGAACAATTTAGCCCAAATTATTAAAATATGGCCAAGTTTTGAACAACTGAATACGGGCTCTTCTAATAAGAAGAGTCAGGTAACTATAATAATAGGGGTGTTATCACTCCCATCTATATTACGCTAAGGATAAAGCTTCATTGTAGGTTCAAGTACAACAGAGAGGCCTGGAAATCTTTGTGCCCTGGAGAAATTCAAAGAGTAATTCTTTGTTGTTTCCTTTTCTTAAACACTGGGACTGGGTAATACCTGTTGAAGCTGCTGGCACAACAGCTGCCTTTCATTCAGGTTAAATGTAAGAAGCAACTAAGCTCCTTCCTGGACTAGCTAGCTGACACATTAGGAACCACCGCCTAAAACACAGGGCACATGCAAAGCTAGAGTAGAAACTGGGCCATGCAGTCTGAGCCTTTTGACTGGGGACTGGATACAATGCATGGAGTTGAGAGACTTGTTTGCCGCTAGAGAAGGCAGCAAGGAAAAGAATATGACCCTGAGAGAAGCTTATGTTAGAGAGCTTTTGGGCAAAGTGTTGGCTGAAAAGAACCAACCAACCAAACAAACAAACAAACAAAAAACAGAAACAAAACCAAACCTTAGAACTTTGTTTCCTGCTGTTTAATTCCTCCTGAATTCTTTGAAACAGCACTGTGTACATTCTTTGTATATAAAGAAAATTGCAACAAAGAAATCATCAACTTGATCATCAGTTTTCTCCTCCTATTAGAAACTACCTGTAAGATCCCAAATATTGACTAACTACTTGAGCAGAAAGGGCAAAGCTACATTTCACACAATACTGATTACTGAAATGAGGATCACTGCCACTCAGTCTGAAACACCCTTGAATTATAGCCATATCTGGTCCCCAAAATGCCACACAATTAAAATGAATTACTCCATTGTATAAAATGCTTGCCATTGCTAGCAGTTTTATAGGTATAGGTTATGGGGAAAGAAAAATCCTACTGAGCTCTAAAGCAACTCCCTGGCCAAAATATGAAAGCTGGTCTTGGTATGACAATACAGAAGAGAAAAAAAGGAAATGAAAAAATAATATTAACTCAGAACAATCATCTCAGTACATTTTGACACATTTTATTGTTTCCTTTTAACCCCATCTTATCTCATCTACAGCTTTTTCTATGGCAATGGTTTAAAGGAGAAGCCTTTTATGGAGCCAATTGTACATTTCTTTAGGGAAGTCCTATTGAAATTCATGATAACACAAAACAATAGATTTTTTTTCTAAGTATAACCCCATGTAATAAAAACAACATAAATTATACTTTAAAAATGTCATTCCTGTGGATATATTTTTCCGTAATTAATCATATGAATTCTTCAAGAAAAACAAGTAAAATCACTACATGCCTTTTTATAAAACCTCTTTATCAAACAGAAATGTATTGGAGTGTGGGGTCAGGAAACAAATAACGTTCTTTAATTCTCTGCAAAGAATGATTTTACAAAATCAATCCTAAATATCTGAGCACTGGGAGCAAAAGTTACCATGCAGATTTTTTTTTCTTTTTTAAAATGTAGATCTATCCTGGTATGATACCCTCTTACTAATAATAAGTCTTACTAAAAGTAATGAAGAACAGACCTCACCAAGTCTCAGTCTGTTCAAATAGTCATTCAGCTGGAAGACAAAGTAACAGTTCTTAGTCCCTCATTGCAGTTTCTCGTGATGCCTTGAGCATCCCCTGGGGTATTTTGTTTACCAAAGGGAATGGGGTCTTCCTTCTCTATCTTCAGCCATAACTGAGGAATAATAGCAAAGTGGAAACAACACATCTTAAAGTTAGTTTCAGTGTCTTTAGGACAAATCACTTACCAAGTTACAAAGAGTTAAATCCCTATGAACTAATATGTAGATATAAGTGAGAGGAATTAACAGTCAAATAAATAAATATAAATCCCATTTTGCACTGCAGGCTATGTTTGGGAGGTGAGGTTCTCTTTCTTTGTTACAGATCAAAAGAAAATTCTCTGTGACATGCCACTTGTTTTCAATAGTGTTTCAGAAGATTCTCTTTTGCAGAACACATTGCATGCTTCTGTTATGTGCAGATAGGATAATTTAAATGTTTGGGACCACATTTTGCCTTCAATTACACCGTGATTAGGATTGCATGGTGCAAATCAAGGAAGAATTTAGTTCTTATTACATAATAAATCATATGACTTATTGTGAGCAGCAGAACTAATTGTACAGATGATGGGAGATTTGACCCAGTGTCATGAGCACTGCAGATAGCATTGTCTTGTCAATTTTTGCTTCCACCAGTAAGGAATCCAGATAAATTACTTCCTACTTTATGGTGTCACCTGCACAGCAAATGCTCACATTGACACTAATACTGGCTTTTAGATGACTCCATAGAAAATGCCAAAATCAATGACAGGAGTATATTTACAAGCAATTTCACATCGCTGAAGACTTAAGGTAATAGGCAATCACCAGATAGAATGATAATGTCATTAGAATAACATTATGCAAGTGTCCAGTAAAAAAATAATACTCAGAATTCTCATTAAAATGCAGTTTCTGGGATTTAACGCAAAATAGTATGATTCTCCAGGTATGGAACTAAAACATATACAGAGACATGAAGTAATAAGAATTACTTGTGCGTCTCATATGCTTAGTACCTTCAGCTTTCATTGGCTTGCAGGACTGAGCACTGCATGTGACCAGACTGGGTTGTTATTGCATGTTGTGTTATATTTTTACTGTACAAAGTAAATCAATAGCTCAAGGCTCAGTCCAAGTCCTGTTTACTTTGGTGAGAACAGGATCAGGCCCTTATCTTCTAGATTATCTTTCTGTTATAGGGTTTACATGATCAGATGCTTGAAACATTCATTAATATTTTTGGATGGAAATGTTTCTTACTACATCCTATATCATTGGATGCTTTAGCTCATGAAACTATCATCTGTCACCCATTGACTATAAAATGTAACCAGCTGTGAAGCATTTTGTGATAATGTTCAGCTGAAAAAGCCAGGAAAAAAATAAATAATATTGGGTTAGTTCCTCTGAAGATGGGCCATTGAGTATTCAAAATTGACTCGATAGCAAGGTAACGCTCTATGCCATTTTCAGACTCTCTATGCTCCTACACAGAGTTTTAAGAATGCTTTCCATGTTTTTTTAGGAGTAATTATTCAGAAGGAAATAGTGTTTTAGGGCCATAATAGACAACCCCCAACTCACAAGTAAAACCAAAACAAAGGATTCCTTGTGTGAGTGACTGGTCACCAGCGTGACTAAGAAGTTCCCAATCTAGTTATAAGCAAATTGGAGTTCTCCACTGTTAAGGTCCAAGTCATGCTTACACCATAAAGTTTACTGCATTGCACATGAGGAGTAGTATGACCAAAACAATAAGCGAGGGATGTAGATATATTAGTCTACAGTAAGCACTGCTGCAGTGAAGCCAAGCAAAGTGGCCTGGGAGAGGGCAGCAGGACAGAGTGGAGCAGACGCCAGGGTCTGAATCAATGCTTCCATTACAGCCAACTGGAATGGGGAAAGAATCCTGGGTGTGGTTATGTTCACTCAGTTTGCTTAGGCCTGCTAGGGATTCAACAGTTGTTATGTAAATACAGTTCACGCTGGAATAGGAAAGAAATCCTGGGTGTGGTTATGTAAATACAGTTCACTCTGTTTGCTTAGGCCTGTTAGATTTTCAATTGTTAGAACGATGTTTTGCCCATTGTAACCAATATGGCTGCTGTGGGATCATAAACTAGGTTAACCCAAGAATTGTAAGATATGATCACCAATGCTTGCAGTTATTGGGAATGCAGAAAAGTCAGACCGTGTTTATCTCGGTTCAAAGGAGAGACCCTGTCAGTGTAAAGAATCTTGGATGGACAAGACTTCCTCTACCAAACTCTGTGAAGTCAATTGGGAGGAAGGGCAGAGCTCTGAACCAGCAGAGCTAGATTACAACCCGGAAGAGCCGGGTTCGGGCGATCTACGCATGCGCAGAATGATCTGTGCCTGCGCAGATCGCCGGACAGCGCGGCTGGCGAGCGGGGCTCACCACGGCTCGGCAAGCCATGCCTATGAACACCATATGAGTTGGGGCTTGGACTACAAATCTTTAAGCAAAAGAGGGGGATGGTATCTTGCTCATGCGTTTTCTTTGTTTATGTGTGTTTCTGTAGATTAATGCTAACTTACTGTTATTAAACAGACTGTTTCTATCTCTGACTCAGTGCTTGCAAGAGGAAAGAATTGCCTCTAAAGGCGCCCAGTGGGTAGGTTGGAATTTTCCCAATTTACTGGGTGGGGGGCTCTAGCCAGTTTGGTTACATTGTTGAAAGAACCTCCCTAGATACTGAACCTGGCCCTTCTGGCTGCCAGCTTCCACTGGCAGAAGGGTTACACTACTCCTGCCTCAATTGATCATTTAAAAATGCAAAAGGTTTGCTAATCAGATATAAGAGTAGGGGGGTTTAATGACAGATTGTGCCATGAATTCCTAAGCCTGGAGTTGCGTTTGTGATTTGTCATTGCTAAGTTTTATCAGCCACTGATTGACTCTTTCCTCTCTTAACCCTTGTCAGTGGCAGCTTCCTGGTCTCCTGCGGTTCCCTCCTAGTTGTCTATGTTCTCTAAATGCTAATCAGAAGATATGGAACTTTCTGTGATCTTGCAAAGTGTTCAGTCAGCAATTTGGTAGGAACACCACAATGTAAACGTTATTCACTGTATGGCTTCCAGTGTTCATCAGCCAGGAAGTGGGAGGGAAATAAGCAACATCAAATGGCTTGTGTACTGCCAGCTGCTACAGGGATTCCTGATGGGTTTGAGCTGGTCGCTGTTATTGCAACGGAGATGTGAAAAAGTGCTGATCTAATCTGGCCTGTAGCAAAACAGGGTGTGACTCATTTTGGAAAGTAAGCAGATCATTTCAGTTTTTGATTTTCCAAAGTTTACTTTGAAAATCTAGAACAGATAGAAAGGGGTAAATTCAACCCAAAGCTATGTGGGCTTCAGCTAGTAGAAGCCCAGGTTCCAAATTCTGGAAGCATAATCTTTGTGATAGTGGCAGAAAGTGGCACAATCTCCCCTTTGCCAGGGGCTCTTTAGAGCCAGCACTGTCCAAAAAAGTGAGCAAAAAAGGGAAAGAGGGATGCCCTCCGAGGCTCTCATCAATGGGATTCCTGCAACTGAAACCTGTCTCTCCAGGCTGGAGCAATGCAGCCTGTTCTCCTTCAGAATAAATCCCCTCTGCAGCTCAGGTGGCCAGGTTGGTGTGGAGAGGTACAAGTGTGAAGTAAGAATAGTGTCCCTGGCCTCTGTTTTTCAGAGGCTGGAAGTGGGTGACAGGAGAGGGATCACGTGATGATTAGCTGTTCTGTTCACTCCCTCTGGGGCATCTGGCATTGGTCACTGTCAGCAGACAGGATACTGGGCTAGACGGACCTATGGGTGTTCTTATGTGTCCCTTACTATGCCAGCTTCTGTCATACATCTGTCTGTCTGTCATTAGGGGCTGAGATTTTCCAAGCCTCATTGGAGAGTTGGATGTCCAATTTCCATTCACTTGAATAGGAACTGGACATCCAGACCCTGCAGTCAGCTTTGAAAATTCCACCCCGAAATATTAAAGGAAGTTTGATCAAGTGAAGGCAATGATCGGTCATGCAGTGCCAAGCCTTTCAGCACTGGTTTAAAGATGACCCACCCAGATTGGTACTGGCTAACTATAGTCTTAATCCCACAGCTGTTCAGTGGTCTCTGGGAATGTGGTCCACATTTCCAATTTCTAATGCATAGAAAGAAAGGATTGTCTAGTGGGTAGGGCACTAGCTGTGGACCTGGGCTTCAGTGTCATGCTCTGTTGCAGACTTCTTGTGTGACCTTGGTTAAGTCACTTAGTCCTTCTGTGCCACTGTCCCCAGCTGTAAAATGGGATAAGAGTATTTACCTCCTTCTTCGGGGTGTTGTGAAGCAAAATACAGTAATTCCTCATTTAACATGTGCACGCTTAACACGTTTTCGCGATAGCACGATTTTTGTTTAGAGAATGTTTTTTGAATTACACAACCATCCCCGGAATAAAATGATTTCTCCAGCCAGCCCATTGCCGGTGGCTGCGCAGGGCTTCCCCCGCCTCCCTGCAAAGCGTCGGTGGGTTTGCTGCTCGCCGCACCGTTCCCTGGCAACCCCCCCTCACTGGACGCAGTGCGGGTCCCGGCAGACCCGTCACAGGGGCATACGTCCAACCCAATCCCCCTTCTCTCTTCTCCCCTTCCCTTCCCCAGAGCTAAACACCTCTCCTCCCTGCTGTAACCCGCTCCCCTTTCTCCCCCAACCTTGTGTTCCGGTCCCAACAGACAAGACCTCTTGAAACGCAGCCCCCACCTCTTCCATTATTTTCAATGGGAAAATTGACCCCTCATAACACGTTTTCACTTAACACAATCATTTTCTGAAACATACCTATAGTGTTAAGTGAGGAATTACTGTGCATTAAATACTGTGAGACATTCAGACACTATGGTAATTGGAGCCGTAAAAAACTAGTCTCTAGAGAGTCACACTTTGTCGCATCTGTAGGCTGAGCTCATTGCCCACATCAGGGGCTTCTGATAGTCCTCCATTCCACTACAGTTTTTTTGTTTGCCATCTCCCCCATATCATCCTCCATTTCAGGGACTTCCTGAAGCCTGCCCACCATTGTCTGCCATTCTCTCCCCTACATGCTAGGGGCTCTGTGTGCCCCCTTTCCTTCTCCCTTCCATACCAGGGTACTCCCTTCCTGCTACGCTCCAGAGGCTCTATATGTGCACCAATTCCTACCGTCTCTTCTACCATTCTTATTTATCTAATTTTTATCTTCAAAGTATGTTATTCAGGATGTGAACATATTACTCTATACTGGTAGGCTGGGCAGAGCTGAACTGTAATGTACTGTTTTATTGGAAGGTATTATTGGCTGCCATCAAGATTCTTTGCTCTACAGACAATTACAAATTGCTGGCTGTGCTACCAGATGCCATTTCCCTTGATTACTTTTTCTAATTTTCTCAAAAAACTAGTAGGGCTTTGCCAATTGATGCCTAGAATATTCCCTAAAATGTTTGAAATTGATCAGATGTGGCATTCAAAATTGTCATGTTGGACCTGAAGAGGCAAATCTCTAAACAGCAAAGTGCCATTGATTGAAATGTTAAGACCATATTTCCCTGGGCCAGTAAGATAGATGAGAGCTTTTGTTATACAGGCCCAATTCTTCAGTCCCATACATATCAGTGAGATTTATAGTCAGACCCATAATGAGGGCCACATTGAGGGTCAGATGAAGATTGCTGGCAAGTTGTCTGTTGGTAACAATAATCATCATAATATTCTGATCCTCAACTACTGTAAATCAACTGAAGTCAATGGAGCTATATTTATTTATTTATTTAACTGAGGAGCTGGCCCAATAATATTGAGTAAGCAGATACACACACATGCATGTGTGTGTGGGTGTGAGAGAGAATATTGTATATATTGCATCCCCTCCTCCTTCCCACACCTCCTATATCCACCCATCATCTTAAGCCCCAATCCTGAAGCTAGGTCCATGTGGGTGAATTTCTCATTGGTGTAAGTGTTTGCCTGCAAAGTTCCAATTCCAGGTTCTGGGATTTAGACAGTAAATTCTTAAAAGTCAGGGGCCATTCTTTGCACTCCCTTAAGAAAAATACTGTGCAAAAGCCTATGCTGCTACTGTCTATGTATATCAGATTGTGGGTAAACAAAGAGTAACCTGAAATAAGGGTCCAATCTTACTACATAGAAGTCGGTGAGTAGCCCAGTAGCACCTTAGAGACTAACAAATATATATTTATAGTATTGTGACAAATATATATTTATAGTATCTCCCTTGGCAAAGAGATCTGTATGAGTTATTATGATTGCAGGGAGACCTTGCTATAAAAAATCAGAGTTTTGGTTAATTTAACATTTGGGAAGAGGATAAAACTTATTTCCCTTTCTAATGTTCATGAATCTCTTCTCATTGGTATATCAGAAGAAACTTGAATATTTGGGCTTAATCCCAAATCATAGTTTTGCCATTGGCTGCAATGGCAGGAGAATCAGGCTCCTGGACTTAGAGAGAGCTAGTGGCACTGGACAGATGATTGGATTGACCTACAGGCAGCAAAAAAATGAGTATTTTTTTTTCAAGTTTTGTCCCCTCCGTTGCAGCACTAAAGGCTGTCTGGAAACAGCAGCTCACACTGTGTGGTCTTGAAACAAAATACAGGACTATGTAGCACTTTAAAGACTAACAAGATGGTTTATTAGATGATGAGCTTTCGTGGGCCAGACCCACTTCCTCAGATCAAATAGTGGAAGAAAATAGTCACGTGGGTCTGGCCCACGAAAGCTCATCACCTAATAAACCATCTTGTTAGTCTTTAAAGTGCTACATAGTCCTGTATTTTGTTTCAGCTACACCAGACTAACACGGCTACATTTCTATCACTATTCTACATGTGTGGTCTTGGTACTTCCTATGAGAAGCGGCCAACAAAAGGGTTCTGGCACCAGTCCTGCCTTCCTATTTGTGTTTAGGGGTAATTCTAGTTATCAGCTTGGATTTGTAAAGACCAATGCTGAGCACTTGTATAAATTCAACCTAGCTTAGAGAACACTTGTCTCTCTGGATGTGTCTACACTGCAATCAGGAGCAGCACATATCTGTATACTGCGGCTAGTGAGCATTTCATTCCGGCAGAGAAAGGTGTAATATAATCCAAGGACTGGAAGTTGAAGCCAGACAAATTAAGACTGGAAATAAAGTGCACATTTTTAATGGTGAGAGTAATCACCCTCGGACCATTGTGCCAATTGTCATGGTGGTTTGTCACTGGCAATTTTTAACCACAATTGGATGTTTTTCTAAAAGATCTGCTTTACGAATTATTTTAGGGAAGCTCTCTATACAGGAGGTCAGACTAGATTACCATGGTCTTGAGATCTGAGAACTAACTGACTAAACCAGCAGTGAAGCTGCAGCAGCCTGGGTGGTGGCACAGGGTAGCTTCTTGAATAGAAGCCCACCAGGATCCAACATACACACTCGGGGGAGTTTCACAGCTACATTTGCAGTCCCACCTTCACATTGCTGTAAAACCAGCACAGACCAACTAGGGCATTTGAGCTAATCATTTCCAGCTTAAAGTGGGATGGTGCTGGTGGCAGGGCATTGTAGTGAAGAGTTCTTGACCGAAATATGCTCTTACCACCCCAATGTTCCACAGGAACCAGAAATTACTGACCATCAGCAAATGTTGCAAAGTTCATCTCTTTCCCAGGGTTCTCTAGTTGGGCTGGCAAGGGTAGGCAGCAGGGTAAGATATAAGAGCTAGAAATTAATTTTGTTTGTACATATGTCTTGAATTGTGAATAGGCGTATTTTAAATACTTTTATAATATATACATAGAAATACATTTCCTTTTAGTCTGGATCAGTAGGTGTGAAGAGAGACAATGATATCATAATGGTTGGAAAAGAAAATAATTGTCTGGGAGAATTTCATTAAAAAGCACCAACACAGTGTGCTAGATGTAAGATATGCAAATTGAAACTGTCGGTCCAAAACAATCACCAAAGTTTCTATTGACTCAGCAAGGGGGAGGTTCAGCTCAGTTCTCCTCACACAGCAGCTGCTCCACACACCACAGGAAAGTTCTGTTTTTCAGTCTCTGCTGCAGTAATTTGATGGATGCAGATACATTGCGAGCCCAGGCACTGGATGGGAGAGTTGGCTAGTTGGTTAAGTCTGCTCGGGTGTCTCATTAGCTGTCGCCAGGTCTGTCACTAACTAACTGCAGAATAAAGTTCAGATTCACAGCTTATTTCTGTTCTTTGGGCATGGAGCCTCTGAAATGACTCATTGATAGAGACAGACCGAAGCTGATATTAACTGTGCACATGAGATGAGAAGATTGCCAGAAGGCTGGAGTGCAGAGGAGTAAGAAATCATGCCCAGACACAAGAGCATCAAGGAAAAATATACCACTGGAGCCAGATGGTTTTGAATATGCTCAACCACAGTCGAGTCTTGATTCATTAGTGTAAAAAAAGTTTTTATATTAATTGCTGATGGAGCTACAGGGTCAAGTTCAGTCCCTAGTCCTTATCCAAAAGTGTAGGAGACCAAGTAGATACAACCTGATATGTTTATCTTTCCAAAGCACGCTTTCTGCAGCAGTCGTGTGCCAGATGTAGCCACAGCTGCAGGAAGTTGTTTATCTGCCCTTTTGACCTTCAAGAAGTGTCGGGAGACGGTAAAATCATGTTTTTATTGCACGTTCCTTCTCTTTAACTAGAACCTTTTTACCAGCTGTTAAAAATATGTTTTAAAAATGCATATAAGGAGGTCAAAAACTATTATTGTAGAGTTTTGTAATCAGTGCCTTGCAGAGCACAGTGTGCTTGCTGTAATAATTCACAAGGTAGGTCTAACCTCAGTTTCAATATGGGCAATTGTGTAAATTACATCTCTATATGGGCAGCATGTAATTACATCTCTAAGACTGAACACCTGTAATCGTTACTATTGCTTGTCTCTAGCATATTTTCTTGACTCTGTGTTTGATTTTTAAAACTTCACCTTTTTACACAAACCCATATTGTCCTGCTAGATATGTAGTGACATTATACTGCTGCATAAGAGAGATCAGAATTAGAGTTCATTTATTTTCTTTGACCAGGATTTCCAATGTGCCTAAGAGACTTAGGCACCCAGCTCCCACTGAATTTCAATGAGTTGGACACCTAATTCCTCTACATTCCTTTGAAAATCCTGCATTTATCTATTGTCAAAGAAAAACAGATACAGGAAGTCCCCGGGTTACGTACAAGATAGGGACTGTAGGTTTGTTCTTAAGTTGAATCTGTATGTAAGTCGGAACTGGCGTCCAGATTCAGCCGCTGCTGAAACTGATCAGTTTCAACAGCGGCTGAATCTGGACGCCAGTTCTGACTTACATACAGATTCAACTTAAGAACCCCAGGCATCCCCAAGTCAGCTGCTGCTGAAACTGATCAGCGGCTGATTCCAGGAAGCCCGGGGCAGGGGCTTCCTGTAGTCAGCCACTGGTCAGTTTCAGCAGCGGCTGACTTGGGGACGCCTGGGGCAGAGCAGCTGGGGTGCTGCTGAGTTGGTCCAGTAGCACCGCCGCTCCTCGGCGCTACTGGACCAACCCAGCAGCACCCAAGCTGCTCTGCTCCAGGTGTCCTGATTCAGCCGCTGCTGAAACTGACCAGCAGTGGCTGAATCAGGACGCCTGGGGCAGAGCAGCTGGGGTGCTGCCGGGTTGGTCCAGTAGCGCCCAGAGCGGCGCTACGGGACCAACCGGCAGTGCCCCAGCTGCTGTACCACAGGCGTCCAGAGCAAAGCCATGGAGCACAGGGGCAGCGGACAGCCCAGACGCGTCTGGGCTGTCCGCTGCCCGCGTGCTCCGCGGCTTTGCTCTGCTTTGCTCCCCCTCTCCCTGGTCTGCATCTGGGCTGTCCGCTGCCCGCGTGCTCCGCCGCTTTGCTTCCTCTCCCTGGTCTGCTGGAGACCAGGGAGACGGGCCCTGTTCGTTACTGCGGATCCGACATAAGTCGGATCCGCGTAACTCGGGGACTGCCTGTACTTTGAGTTAGATAGTTCACCTTCAAGGAAGTCAAATATGAAAATGAAAGAGCAAGACTACGTTTATTTATATTTTCTTTTATATTGACTATTAAATCACATTGGTTGATGCTATAGCACAAGTGAACATGGGAGAGAAAGGATTAAGCTAAATACAAGTGGTATATATCCATCAACCTTATCACTCAGGAGAAATAATAACAGTGTCATTAGCTGTTTCCAAAATAACTCAGTTTCCTGCTTGAAAGTCAATCCTTCAGAAACAGGTTAAGCCTTTATTTTGTTATGACATTCTGGCAAAGTCAGAAGGGTTTCTTTGGTCTTTTTCTGTCAACATCAGTGTGTTGATGGGAAACCATTGTCAAAGTGAGAAACACCTAAATTGTAATAAATTCATAATAAATTGTAACTATCAATATTCCTATTTTATAATAAACAATGCATCTATGTGATGCAACAATGGTATTAACAAAATACTAAACATTAAGAACTGTGTCCACTGTTTTATTTTCATTACAGTTTCTACTTATGCTTTTAAATCAATTAATTCGCTTGTGTTGAATGAAAATATAAAATTTTATTAGTTGTTTATTTTATGCTATCTTTAGTATAACAAATGCAATTAATAATTCTTATTAACTGAAATACTAAAATTGTCTGTGAAAACATTTCTTAAACCTATTTGCACTGCAGATAATGGGCTACTTCTTACATTGTAGTATCTTAACTCATAACTTCTAGACTTTCACAGTAGCTATGTTTAGACATGTTTACTATGTGCTCTTGACAAAATTACAGAGCCATAGACATTTTAAGGCTTTAAGTGGATCCCCATAAAGATGAGGGTTGCACTGGATAGAGGTGGAGTTTCAGAGTTACATATTATTTCATGGCAATCTCATTTGTTAGGGTTCGGGATAATCTGTTTACAGAAGTATTCAAATCTGAATATCTTTTAAGTGAATTTAGTGCTCTTGAAAGGATCCAGACCCACAGTCTCAAAGATTAAAATCTTGTTTGGCCACAGTACAATTACTACTGTGACCACGGAAGCTCATGATACCATCTACATGTTTTGTTAGTCTTTAAAGTGCTACAAAACTATTTGTTGTTTAAGTTACAGACTAACGCGGCTACCCCTCTGAAGCTTTTACACACACAATAGTATTCTCCTCCCACCAGTGCCCAAATGCTTCAGTCCTGTCCTGAAGAGACATTCTAATAGAGCTAAGAGTATAAATCAGTGTCCTAGACATTAAATCCTAGGTTTGTCCACCTCACCTACAGTAAAAGTGCCTGCTACTGCCAGCTGTGATTGTGGGATTGGGATGTGGACACCTGTCACTGTTTCACACAGAACCCCAAATAACCATCACATAGCAAATAATAACTTCAAATTGAAATAGGTAAAATCCACACAACTACACTAGTGACTAATTAGTGCAAGACTCCAAATCCTGTTATTGTTATCTGCCTTCTATTCCCAATAATTGAGGCCAAATCCTGCTCGTGTTATTTAAATGAACAGTGTCATTCACTTTAGACTGACATTTTTCAAAAATCTTATTTTGAGACTCCACCTTAAATAAATCTTCACTTCCTGCAATTCCAATTTCCAGGAGTAACCAAACAAAAGCACAATCAAAGTGAAAGGAAAACAAGGGTCACATTTCAGAAGTGTCTACTATAAGATCTGAGCCAAACCCTACTGAAGCCAGTTGGAATCGCTCTATTGACTAACAGTCACTGAATCAGGCCCACACACTTTTAGCTGGTATCTGTCTTAAATATGCAAAATGAGATGAAATTGTGAAAAAAATATTCAATATTAAAATATTTTCTTTTCATTAAAATCTAAATATTTTACTCTCATTTTGACCATTTTAAAGGATACTTATAACAGAATATATTTTAAAAAATAAAGAATGTTTCCAAATTTTTTCCAAAAATTAAATGTGGTTGCAATCTACATGTTTCAGTGAAATATTTTCCTTTAAATGACCTGACATTATCTAATAGAAAAACATTCAATTGGAAAAATCTCTGACCTACTCTAGCTGCATGAGCTCAATTTAGCCACAATGTGTATAAACTTTTTTTAGGTTTGCCTCTAAAGCTACTGGGGATACCACATAAGGGCTAGATCCTGCATTCCTTCTCTATGCAAAATTCTCACTGGGATCAATGAGAGTTTTATGGGTCCAGAAATGCAGTACTGAGCTCTATATGTCCAATGTGTATTTATGTATAAATATGTAGCTTTGACATTTTATATGCAGCATCACTAGATATTCCACAGCCCCCTTAAAGCTGACTAAATAAATGTGGCTGTGTATTGCTTCTTTTTGTTAGGATTTGTTTAGTTAGGAAACATGTAAAAGGTCGTTATTAAAGAACTGAAATCCTTATAGGTTTTACTTTCTGTGATGCATCTTTGCATGTTTTATAGTCTAGAATTGCTTTTCTTTCCACTCCAGACCAGATATTTTTGAGAAGTATAGAAAGAAAAACAGAAAGAGGTGTGGCAAGATTATTCCCTATCAGCCTGAACCACACATTGAGATTTCTGGTGTACATAAAAATTCCAGACTTAAGTCGCTTGCCGCTCCCATCAAAAACATTTCCTGCATAGTTTGTTTGTTTCTGTCTTTTTTTGAGAGAGAGAGAGAGAGAGAGAGAGAGAGAGAGAGAGAGAGAGAGAGAGACTTTTTGGACATGAGAAGAGGGGGGATGAAAGTTCAAGAAGGAAAAAAACTAGATGCAACTAATTATTGGGTCAGACTCTGAACTAGTAACTAGTAACTATTAGCATAGCTCCACTGAAATCAATGGAATTATGCTAATTTACAGCAGCCTATCGTGGCCCCTCTCTCTCTCAGCTATGAATATTTTTTCTTCTGTAGCAGGAAAAGAGAAGTTAAAATGGAAGGTGATAAAGCAATGTATTGCAAACATTTGGCCTGAGTCTCTTTTACACTAAGACCCCTCTACACTACCACCAGAGTGGTATATAGGCATATTAAGTATGAATGAGACTCATGCCTATGTATCGCTCTACTCTGCACTAGTTAGGCCTCAGCTGGAGTACTGTGTCCAGTTCTGGGCGCCACATTTCAAGAAAGATGTGGAGAAATTGGAAAGGGTACAGAGAAGAGCGACAAGAATGATTAAAGGTCTAGAGAACATGACCTATGAAGCCAGGCTTCATGAACTGGGCTTGTTTAGTTTGGAAAAAAGAAGATTAAGGGGGGACATGATAGTGGTTTTCAAATATCTAAAAGAGTGTCACAAGGAGGAAGGAGAAAATTTGTTCCTCTTGGTTTCTGAGGACAGGACAAGGAGTAATGGGCTTAAAGTGCAGCAGGGGAGGTTTAGATTGGACATTAGGAAAAAATTCCTAACTGTTAGGGTGGTCAAATATTGGAATAAATTGCCAAGGGAGGTGGTGGAATCTCCCTCTCTGGAGATATTTAAAAACAGGTTAGATAGACATCTGTCAGGGATGGTGTAGACGGAGCTTGGTCCTGCCTTGAGGGCGGGGGACTGGACTCGATGACCTCTCGAGGTCCCTTCCAGTCCTGTGATTCTATGATTCTATGATCACAATGGGCCAAATCCTGTTCCCAAACTAGACAAACTCTCAACAGGGGAAATATTAACCCAAGTGTTTGCATGGCACTATACTAATGTAATGACAAGAAAAGCAAATTGCTGCACAAGATACCGTTAGTCATACTGGCCCTTCAACAGCACTATAATATGACAGATTAGCATGTGTGTTATGTATTATTGTACAATGCTCTTAGCTACTAGTCACTAAGCAGCTGTGGAGAACAACTGAAGTGTCATTTTCATTGTTCTCAAAGTAGCCTCTTTATTAAGACATTCTTCATATGGTCAATGTGCTTAGTCTTCAGATGTAAGGGAAAGCAAACCCCATTGGACAGATGAAAGGGAAGATGGGAATACAGCAAAATGTCTCTCGATATGGTACTTTCAGAAGTGGTGAAAATAGATGAAGGGAGAGTTCCGTGCCCTATAACATGCAGCCCTAAAACTCTGCTAATCAGTTGAGTATAGTAGAAAAATGAACATCAGCTTTCCTAGTGGTGTTGGATGGCTTGACTTCAAAGCATGCTGCATATGTCATTCTGAGGAACGAGGGGTAATATGAAAGGCTAATCCTGTTTGCAAGAGGATGAAATTAAGAAATGGCAAATTAGGTCTGTGCATCACCTTTCATGCCAGATTTTCAAAAGGGCTGAGTGCCCAAACAGTTCCCATGTAAGCTCCCAAAATGAGTGGCCAGATTTTAAAAAGAGCTAACTGATCTCAGCTGGGGCTAAGCATTTTTAAAACTCTAGCTCCACAGCAGCTTCCAAGTGCTGAAATATTCATCTGCTTCCTGGTAGTGAAGCATCAACTACCAGCGGGGGCATTTTTCTGACACTATGTCTGAAGCCACTGTCCCAGAGAAGCTCAGATCAGCTAGGATGAAACGTTAGTTTCTTATGTGTTTCTCACAAGCCCATAAGTTGTTGAGTCAAAATTCAGGAACTATCATACCAAAAAATACTCTGAAGGGTTCACTTTAGGAAAGCATTGAAGAACAGATTTAAATCCATCACTATTGAGCAAAGTACTTGAGTATGTGTTTAAATCCCTTGCTGAATGGGGATGGGCAGCTAAACAGGGGTTAAAATAAGCTGCAACACAGCTGACCATGACTATAGCAGGGAAAGTCCTCCCCTATGATTATTACCCACAGTTGCTTATCCTGAAGAAAAGTTGTATTATGGTGCCATGACAGTATATTGGCATGTGCGACAGAATATCATGACATGAAGAAGAAATCCAAAATTATGTCAGGACCTATGAACACCCTGCACTGCCTAGATGGAGGCTGGATTTCCCTGTTGAAACTGGAATGAGCACAGATTTAGACAAAGGAGTGCATTGTAGCACTTAGCCAGTAGCCTCTTTGGGGGGCTGGGGAAGAGCTGTAATTCCCACCAAACACACAATCCCAGCCTGATCTCACCAGCATGCATAGGGTAGCTGCCACCTTGATCTGATGGTGACTTCCATTCCAGAGCTATGAGCCTCCGCAAGTGGAGTTAACAAGCCAGGCTCTCCAGCTAAATGTCATAACAGGCCCAGAGTCCTCATTGATTGGGCACTGACGGAGACACACAACACACACTGATCAATGTGCTCCAACTACACACAACACCATCCCTTTGTGTAAAGATAAGTGCTTTTCTCTCTGTGACCAAAGAGCTCTACAGGTCATTCAGAGGGAACAAGGCCATGGCCTATTAACCCCACTGGGATGGTTTGAGTCCTTACCCATCCTATGCACTGACCTGGATAGTTTGGCCCAGAATTATTAGCAATCCTACCTACTATGACATTCTATCCTTTGGGGGAGTGCTCTGTAACCCCCATATTCCTCATCTGCACATGAGTTGAGGAATCAGCCAGATAGTAGCTCCCTAGAGACAACAGCAAGGAGAATAAGGAACACTTGGGCAGGTATCAAACCACCATCAACAGCCATGGACCAGTAAGGGAGCTACAACGATTCACCTGTGTAAGGCCACACGAGGGGAATTGATTAACTTGGCCTGAGGACTCAGCAATGCCCACTGAGCATTTCTGGATCTATGTTCTTCAAGCAAGGGTATAAAACAGAAAAGCCCATGCTTTGCCTTTCTTCTTTACCCATCTATGCTGCAAGACACAAGGACACTCAGAAGACTGAAGACATCAACAGAGGAGACTGGCCCAGGTTTGAAGAGTGAAACCTATGTATTATGAACAGCAATATACAGTGGCGTAAGAAAAATAGCTTAATCTAGTTGTTGCCCAGTCTGATAGGGTATGTCTACACTACAGTGTTATTTCGAAATGGCTTATTTTGAAATAACGCATCTACACACAAAATGCATTTCAAAATAGCATTTTGCTATTTCAAAATAGCGTGTTCACAGTGAGTGGACTCTGAATTGCATTTAAGGCCGGCTGGAACCAGGTCTGGCAGGGCACCAGGTCAGGACTTACTGTGTGGGGCTGCTGCCTGAGGCTATCTGAGGTCTATGCTTAAAGGGACCCGCCCCGGACAGCCAGTTCTCAGGTTTCCCTGCTTGCTTTTCTACCTCGATGAGGGACAGCAAAGCATTTTGTCTCTGCATGCTCCAGTTGCCCTCACTCGGGACACCACTGCACTCGGCAACATGGAGCCAGAGCTGCCCCTGGGCACTCTGGTGCTTCTCTTGGATGCATTGCTGTGAGCCTGGCTGCACTTTCTGCAGGCTGCCATCTGGGAAGTCCATCAGGGGGCTGTCAGTATCCAGGAGGCCCTACAGAAGAGCTTCTACCCTGAGGAGCACTAAGAGCCTCCCTGGTCTGCGCCACTGGGGGCTTGTGTCTCATTCCTCCCTCACGTCCTTCCACTTACCCCTCCCTAATCCCCCTTCCTGATGTCAAATAAAATACATGTATTTTCATGAACACAAACTCTCTTTATTTAACAAAAGTGGGGGGAAGGGAATGAAACTCTGGTGAGACTGGGGAAAGGAGAGGGGAGAGGCAAGATGAGAGGGTGGGAGAGGGACGGGGGAAACCTGGGAGGAGGGAGCTGGAAGGGGGAAGCAAGGGGAAGAACAGGGAGGGGACATCAGGGCTCAGGGTTGGGGGGGTCTCACCGGTCCAACTTGATTGTCATGCAAACCTGCTCCTGTGTTCGCATGTGGCCTTTGGTGGCCAGGCTGGCAGCTATCCTGCCATAGACGGCCGTGTTCCTCTGTCTAGTGTGGAGATCATGGACATTGGGGGCATCCCCCCTGAACCTGAATAAGGTCCATGATCTCCACCCTGGACCAGGAAGGTGCCTGCCTTCTCTGGGCCCTGGCACGCTCCTGAGAGCTGGCAGACTGCTCCTGGGGAGTGGTGGAGGGCTGGCTGCCAGTGGCTTGCTGGCTCATGTTTGGGGACACTGGGTCAGGGGCAGTGACTGCTGACTCTGGACTGGCAGGCTTGGAGCTGGCATAGGCACTGTGGCCAGAGTCTACCCCATTAAGGGCTCCAGGGATGGGGGAGGGAGAGAAGTGTTCTTGGTTGAGGCCAGAGTGGCCACCAGGGCACCCTGGGAAGGCTGGAGACCCCCTTTTTCAAAATAAGTGTCTACACAGCACTTATTTACAAATAGCTATTTCGAATTTGGCGTTATTTCTCATAGAATGAGGTTTACCAAATTCGAAATAAGCACTCCTCTATTTCGAATTTATTTTGAAATAGCAGTTTGGCTGTGTAGACGCTAGGAAAGTTATTTCGAAATAAGGGCTGTTATTTCGAAATAACTTTGCTATGTAGACATACCTATAAGTCTGAGAGTGCATGCTTATATTTTATTTCTTTTGGCAACTAAGAGAACGTCTACACTGCTCACTTATTTCAAAATAAGCTATTCAAGAATAGTTATTCCAATAGTTATTTCGAAATAGCATGTCTACACTGCAGGGAAGCCTCAAAATTAGTTCAAGGCAGGCTTCCCTAATGTATATGCAATTTAGAGCTGCAGGAGGCACTGGGGAGGAATAACTTAGAATGGCTCTGGTATGGGGTTATTTTGAAATAGCAGCAATGGAGCGTCTACACACACCTTATTTCAAAATTGCTATTTTGGAATAGGAATTATTCTTTACAGAATGAGGTTTACAGATTTTGGAATAAGCCACCCATTATTTTGAAATTATTTCAAAATAATGAAATGGCTGTGTAGATGCTCGCATAGTTTTTTCAGAATAATGGCCATTATTCCAAAATAACTTTGCTGTGTAGACATAACCTAAGTCTGATGTCTTGCCTATCACCTATCATCACTTTAAAATCTATCTTCTGTAGCCAATAAATTTGTTTTACTGTTTATCTTTGCCATTGAGTTTGCCTGAAGCATTTGATAAATTTGCTCAGATTTTACAAAGACTGGTATGTCCATTTTCCATGGATGAAGTGGTGAACCAATTAATACATTTGCATTGCTCACCCTGAGCAGTGCAAGATGGCATATTCCTGAGATATAAGGCTTGCAGCTGGGGGATTTTGCCTGGTGCCATTCTCTGAGTGGTGCAGGAGTGGCTCTGGGAGCATTCAGACAATCTAGCTAGATGTGTGGCTCTACATGTTGTTGTGCTGAGTAATCCCAGCACCTGGAGGGGTTTGCTACTTATCACTATCCAAGCACTGTGAGAGAGTCTGAAAAAACACCCTCCTGACCATCATAAGTTTCACCGACAGAAGCACCAGTGTGGACAGTGGGAGATGATTTCCCACGAGCATAGCCACCCCTGCTTGTTCAGGGTGGTTTAATTATGCGGGAAGGAAAGCTCTCTCTGGCTACATCTAAACTACACCCCTCTGTCGGCAGAGGGATGTAAATTAGATGTATCGAAAGTGCAAATGAAGTCCAAAATCCATCTAAACTGCCAGGTTTTTTTCAAAAAGCCCTGTTTTGAAAAAAAGCGGCAGCCGCCATTATGCAAATGACACGCGGGATATTTAAATCCCGGCTTCATTTGCTCTTTCGATATGTCTAATTTACATCCCTCTGCCACAGAGGTGGGGTAGTTTAGACACACCCTTTTAGCATAAATAAGAAATAGACCCAGAGTGTTTTCCCCTCTATGGAACTCACTCACTCAGCCCATATCTGTACTACTATAAGATCTGTAGTGTAAATATATCCTTATGCTGATACTCCATCCTCAACTCGTCCTGTTCTGCCTTAGTGTCATAGCTCACAAGGTACTGTACATACTATTGTATGCTGGTAAGCAATTTCTGCCATGTCCAGACACAATGGAGTGAGTTAAGGATGGTGAATCTGCCTCATCTCTGAATTTTTGTTGTTATGTTGCTATACATTCCTTATGAGGAAGAAAGGAGCCAGCGCGGACAAGAAACACAAAGAGAATACAAACTGCACCTAACATCCGGACATAGCAGGCTGCATATGTAAGTCCATTTGCCCTTTTCTTGCTGCCCTTTACTTTGAAAACAGATTTTGCAGTTTGACATCACGTTATCACCACAGGTTGCACTGCAACTACCTTTTGATAAGAGTGAAGAAATAATAATTTTGGAGAACATTGCCCACATTTTTTGGTAGGTAACTGTGCCAACTCCAAATGAATATAGCCTTTGTTTTGAATCAGAACAGTATGTACATTTGTTAAATGCTGTCCACAGCACTTTGATTGCTGAAGAGTACACAATGAGTTTGGCAAGTGAGATGCAGTGTTAGCTGAAGCTTCTTTCAGTATCTGAGCACAAAGGTCTAGATTATTTATTGTCACAGACCTTGCATACTACCACCAGATCTACTGCTTCATAATGATTTATTTTTTCAGCCTTTAAAAACTTTTAGGCCCTATACGTATTTAACTTACATATGACCTTTGATTTGTATCGTCACTGCTAAATCCTTTTTTAATTTTTGCGCTAATTTATATCTGATTCATAATTATATTCATATTTAGATATATAAAATATATAGTTCCTAATGTATTTCAAGTTTACAACATTCAGTGCAACATTTTGTACCTGTGGAAGCTGTAACGTTATTTTTTTAAACAAATCCAAATGGTGAAATTGAAGATGAATAGTAAGTTTTGCAGGCTGCCCATCTTCTTCAACTGAGGTATCCATCAGTCTCATTAACTCTCGTGAATTACACATGTGCAGGCAGTGAAGAACACATAGTACGTGGCTTTATAAGAGGTGTTTGAAGAGTGGAAAATCAGATGTTTATTTGTAAAAACATAAACACAGAGGTACTCTTGAAGTGTTCACATGGGATTCATAATCTATCACGCTGAGGGTAATGCCAATAAGAATGCTAAACAAGGTACATTTACAAACTCATTTCCTCCGGGTATCTTCTCACACTGTGTTCTCAAATAGCAAAAACACTATGGGTCAGATCCTCAGCTGATGTAAATTATCATAGCCCCATTGATTTGAGCTATGACCATTTACACCAGATGAGAATGTGCTTCTTAATTCTGTAGCCTTAATCCAGGGCCCAATCCTATATCCCTTAATCTTTAGAGCATTCTAATCAAAGCCACTAAGAGTAGGTAAAGATCAGGGTCCTAGAACATAACATCTACCAACTACCACTTACTTCCAAAGTAAAATTCTGTCTCAGTTTATCTGTGCCTTAACACACTTGAAATGTGCACTGTATTTCTCAGACAATGTTCTCTGTTGCTTGTAGTCAATATTTACCATAACTTTCCAGGGGTAAGTAGTGCAAAACCTCTAATAAATGTTTCATAACATAACACTTTCCTGATAAATATTTACTAAAGATTTTTCTGACAAGAAGCACATTGTCATTTTTTCTTAAAAAAATACTACTACAAAAACAAACAAACAAAAATAAGCAGCAGAAACAAAAATTAACCAAATAGTTAGAAGAAAGGAGCAGAAAAAAAGAACCATATGTCGATAAGGGAAGTAGTACTTGGAGTCTGAGCCTCATTCTGCAGCATATTAGCTGATCATCTGCAGAAAAGAATGTTTGTAAATGGAAGGAGGAGTATAACAAAGATGTGAAGTTGTAAGGAATCTGGGGGACACTTTAGGATATTATGAATACCAATATTGTAAAGTTGCAAGGAATATTTCCAGTCATGCCATGTAACATACCCGTGGAAAAGTTATGATTTGACAGATATGACTTTGTTTATATTTTTGTATCACCTTTGTATTGTGAGTTATATATATGTATATTATAAACTCGTGATGTGTGTCTGGATGACACCCCCAGACAGATTGGCATCAGCACTGAGCCTGCTTGATCACCCTTCAAGGCACATCAACTGAACAATGAGCTCATTGACAGGAACCAGGGAAGACCCCTTATGACTCAGCAAGGCATGTAGGGCTATGCCTATGGACAGAACTTTAAGACTTCCAGGCCATGTACTGGGCAGCTTGTGTTTGAAACAAAAGAAGGAAATACAAGCCGCATGGCAAAAGACTAAAAAAGGCATCATCTCCATCTTGTCTTCAATCCTGCTTCTATTACCTCTGGAGTAAATATTCTACAAATAACACTCTGAACAAGGCCTGAATGACCCATCCAAGCTGTAGACATGTGCCAGAGGGACTTTCAAGTTAGCAAACTCACTAATACTGCTAAAACAAAATACAGGACTATGTAGCACTTTAAAGACTAACAAGATGGTTTATTAGATGATGAGCTTTCATGGGCCAGACCCACTTCCTCAGATCAAATAGTGGAAGAAAATAGTCACAACCATATCTACCAAAGGATACAATTTAAAAAAATGAACACATATGAAAAGGACAAATCACATTTCAGAACAGAAGGGAGATGCAGGGGGGGGGGAAGAAAGGTAAATTTCTGTGAGTTAATGATATTAGACGTGGGGAAAGGTAGATGTCTGTGAGCTAATGGTATTAGAGGTGATAATTGGGGAAGCTATCTTTGTAATGGGTAAGGTAGTTGGTGTCTTTGTTGAGTCCCCCGCGATGAGTGTCGAATTTTAGCATGAATGACAGTTCAGAGGATTCCCTTTCAAGTGCAGATGTGAAAGTCTTCTGGAGTAGGATGCAGGTGATTAGGTCATTGAGACAGTGTCCTTTCTGGTTGAAATGGCAAGAAACTGTTTTTTCTTTGTGATCCTGTCTAATATCTGTTTTGTGGGCATTGATCCTTTGGCGAAGTGTCTGAGACGTTTGTCCAATGTAATACTGCTAAGACACTGATATACGGACTTGGGAGTATTTGTATATATGTGACTCTTTACCATTTAACATTTCTTTTATTTTTCTTTTTCCTTTATAATAAATCTTTAGTTTTAGACCCAAAATGATTGGCTGGCAGTGTGGTATTTTGGGTACGAGCCATACCTGTACTGACTTGGTAGTATTGCTGCTCCTTTGTGGTCAGAAGAAGAACATATTGTTTATGTGAGCAGAGTTTTAAAATAACTTCTCACTGCACTGGAACTAGGTGCTGATTGGGAGCCAGAGAACTGAATGCAATAAGAGGACTGGGTGATTAGATGTGTGTGGGGGGAGGGCGTTTTTTTGTTTTGGGTATTTTGCTTCCTGATAACTATGACTGGGATGACAAGCACAGTTTGTGATTGGTCAGGAAGTTTAATTCAGTGTTATCTACCAGTCTTAGGAATGTCTGCTCTCCCTTTTGCAGCCTGCTTTGACCTTGGCATTTCCAGTGAGGGTTGCCCTAGGTTCCCCAGGTCACAAAAGGTTACAAAATTTTGTGTATGAAATGGACCCAGAGCACCAAGCAAAGAGAAAGTAAATGAGAAACAGAATAGATACAAGAGCAAATGTAACCACCACCAGGCACATTTGAACATGGGACCTCAGGAGCTTAGTGTAGGAGCCTCTACCGCAGGGCTACTCAACGCGCGGCCCATTTGTTTGTGGCCCCCGGTGTAGTTTGGGTTTTGTGGAGCTCAACACATGGCCTGCGGGTGAGATCCTTTGAACATGGCTTCCATTGGGAGCACACTCCACAACGGTGAGTCAATATAATGGTCTTCTGTTGCTATGTGTTTTAGTACTTAAATTCCCGAACTGCCATTGCTCGTTAAAAGTGCTTGATCAGATGGGAGGAAATCAGGTAAATATTGCATTTTTTTAATATCAGCAGAACTGACTCAAATGGGACCTGCATGTCGTGTAGTCTTGCCTTAATGTTTGTATTCGTGCCCATCAGTGTGAACGACACTATTTGCATATATTTGCATATATATTTTATTAATATATAACCACACTTCAGTTGTGGCCCTCAGCATGTGCTGTGAGTATCATTGTGTCCCCCAGGGCTTCCAAAGTTGAGCCCTGCTCTACAGCTTGAGCTATAAAACCAGCTAGCTCTCATCTTAGGCTGTAGAGCTCCCTTGTTCTTATCTCTCAGGCTGTGTCCAGACTCAGGGGTTTTTCGGGAAAAGTAGCCTTTTTCCGAAAAAACTTCACCTGCGTCTAGACTGCAGCCGCGTTCTTTCGAAATTAAATCGAAAGAACGCGGCTTTTCTTTCGACGGCGGTAAACCTCATTTCACGAGGAAGAACGCCTTCTTTCGAAAGTGCTTCTTTTGAAAGAAGGCGTTCTTGAATGTAAATAGGGCTTCTTCGAAAGAGAGCATCCAGACTCACTGGGTGCTTTCTTTCGAAAAAGCAGCTTGCTCTTTCGAAAGTTCCGCGTGCAGACTAGACGCTCTCTTTCGAAAGAGGCTTGCAGTCTAGACATAGCCTCACTGTAAGTGGCCTAAGTGCCACTACATGGGACAGTGACCCATACCCACTAGGTATGTGGGTTACACAAAGATAAGATTCTGCTGAAATAAGTACTGTCTCAGGATTGAAAGCATCAGATTCTTCAGTGGGCCTGATTCTGTTCTCACTGACGCCAACAGCAAGCTCTCACTGATTTCGATGGGAACAGAGTTGGGACCAATAGTAAAACAACCGCAAATAAAGTCACGTTCATTGGAAGGGAATCTCCTTCATTTATGAATACGTAAAAGAGATTTTTAAAAAGTCTGACAGGTGAAACAGGATTGTCTAATTTAAAATCTACATTGTTTATCTGAAAGCTTGACTTGACCCATCATCCGGATCATATTCTGCTATGGAAACTACACAACAATTGCACTGACAGTAGTTATATTATATGCAACATACTTAGCACTGACTCCTATGCATTAACTACAGGGTACATATTTTGTCCTTTATTTTATAAGTGTGAGAATAATAGTTAATAAGAAAACAAAAGTATGGAACAACATTCATTTTAGTAAATTTCCCTGGGTGAGTTAACCTTTTTAAGAATTCATTTTTCAGTATATTTATAAACCAATAATACATTAAATTTAATGCTCAAACAACCACCATTCCCCACTGCTATACAGTGAAGTTTATGAACTGCAATAAGTTGTAAAGCTTTTTTTATAAGTGAGGGATACTGTGCTGCTAAACAGCATTTAGTAATTTAAATATGTTTCCTTTTAGTCCCAGATATATGAACAAAGTCCATGTATTAATGTAGCCTGGACAACTTAAAATATATTGATTATATATACAGGGTGGGGAGGAGGAAAGTGGGAATAATTACATTATATAATAAGGCTGGATACTCCTGGGGGATTTCTGCACCAAAAAGTAAAATTTCTGTGCACAATATTTTTAAATTTTGCATTTTTGTCAAAATAATACCATAAAATTATGCGGGTGTCAATTATTTTGGTAATTTATATAAACTACAATACAACAGATGGAGAATGAATGTGGGGAGAATTGGAAGGAATCCTCCAACTCCCTTGCCTAATAGTAAAGTAGCTAGATTTGACCTTTTATTTCTAGTTACAAGTCAACAAATGTAAGTAGCCATATGCTCAGTGCTACATCATAGGCAACTGATGAGCAAATAAGGGCTGGGAACTCAAACTCAGATTTTATATTGGACACTGACCATCTCCAGATAGGTCAGTAGTAAACAGTTCATGGAGCACATTTTCATAGGAAATTTTTATTTTTCAATCCAAAAATTCAGTTCAATTTTAATCACTAAGCACCATAAGCATTTATACGTCCACACTGTCCTTTACACCACTCTTGAAATATAAAATTTATATATTACTGGAGGAATGTATAAAGACAATGAGAACAATTCACTAAGCAGGCAGACTGCTATATTCTGTTCTGCTTGAGAGGAAACAGTCTGCCCTACACCTATGTCCTCATGCACTGCCTTTCCATAGCAGGCTACAATAGCATGTGAGAGGGACAGAGTGTCTCTCTCTTTCACACACATAACTGCCCAGACCACCATCCAGTCAGGCAGCGGTTTACAGCTCTACTAGCTCCTACTAGCTCAGGAGCCCAAACTGACCTGCCTGCACTGCTGGGGAGGGGTGTGTGACCACTCTTGCAGTTTCCTTTTGCTTCCCCATCAGAATTCATTTTTCTGACAGGAAACAAAGAAGTCTGGGGGGAGGGGCATGAATTTTTACACACATGCAGTGATGCAGAATTACCCCAGGAGTAGGTGGAGAATAACGTTTTAGGTACCTAAATATATATTTAAACACTTTAATAGTAGTTTAATTTTCAGAGATGATAAGAATCCACTGCTACTAACTTCATTGGGAACTTGAACTGACAATCATCTCTGGAAATCAGGAAATGCATCAAGGTGCCTGGCGTAGATTCCTAACTTTAGGCAGGCTGGTTTGAAAGCATTGGTCCTAATATTTAGAAATTGCCTCCCAGTTTATAGACATACTACTATCATTTAGCTCTCTGACTACAGGATTGTGTCTGTAGATTTGGTAGCTTAGCTGTCTAAATTACCTCAGTTACATACACAACTATTTGTGCCCACAAAACTGGCAGTGCAAAATGGGTTCTGTGGATTCTAAATACTACTTGCCTTTAGCTTTTAAGCACTGTTCCATGCTATTGGAGCATATTAATGCCTAGATACTACAAGCTGACCTCTCTATTCCAGCACCCTTGGGACCTGACCAGTTCTGAATGAGAGAATTTTCTGGACCATGGCAGATCAGTGTTGTCTAGCAGCATTACCAACACTTGCACTGCTTAGTGGGCTGTTAGAGGACATTTAGGAGTAAATTAGAGCTAAATAACAGCACAAAGTACTGAGAGCCAGGACTGGTGGCTGTAAACAAACCTTAGGGGATCACAGGAAATTTGACCACATCCATGAAAAGTGGACATTCAGCTAACTAAAATAATTCCAGACAGGAGAGCTCCTGGACTAGAGAGTTTCAACCTGATTGGTGACTTTTCAATATCTTATAAGTAGCAAGATAGCCATGCATCGATGGAATCTCCCTTGTACCACATCACCTGGGGTAACTACTATCAGTGGGTTCCCATTCCCATATAGCTCTCTGAGAGGGAGGCTAAAGTCAGCAGGGCTTTCCCTTCTCAAAAGCCAAGATTTTCAAGACTATGCTACCAAAGGGTCCAATCCTACAAGATAACAAGCACTCTCAACTCCCAAGCTGTTCCTCATTTTTTTTTTTACAAGAGATAGGCCAGAACAATAACCCATGGATCAGATCCAAGTTCACATCTCAAATCTATCCCTGTTGATGCACCTATATTACTGGGGTTTCTCTCTTTCTTTTTCATGGGAGAAGAAAGCTCTGAAGTGAAGCTGTTTTAATTGTTGACTCTACATGAGACAGAGCCGTTTTTTAGTAAAGACTATTCTATAATAACACTGATAGGAAATTTCAAAAGCCGTCGCCTCGATACTAGTTGAAGTGATAGGTTCTTTCTTTAGATTAATAGCTGTTGTTGATGTGTGTTTTGTGCCAGGACAATTCTTGAACAGCATATCAGAACTATTAGACAATACCCTGCAACAAAACATTCTGTGTTCAACTTACTTCAAAATCCCTCCACATCTCTCATACCCTTCCACAAATGCACCCACCATGACCTCAGCAATGCTGCAGTTGGGTTACACCCTGTGTATTCAGAATTCCCCTTGAGTTATACAGATCAGCTTTATGAAAGGATTGCCAGTACCATAGTACATATTTGATTTAGAAAGACCTAGCGGGGCAGTTAAGGGCCACTGATCCCATCCCTGTCCATGGAGTGAATAAAGAGATGTACAGAGAACCGTTGTTTCCTTGAAGAGATATTGAAACTTCTCAGGTTGTAGCATTTAATATTATCTTTCTCCTTGCCTGCCAAGTTTACCTGTGCTTTTTACTTTTCAGCTGACAACCATGTTAAAAATAACCACCCTAAACTGTTTCGAGATCTATGGGCTTTTCTCCCTTGGGACACTGTAACCAGGAGTGCTTTAAATTCTTTTGTTAGAAATGGCAAGTTGTAACAACTGTTTCTGAAAAAGCCCAACCCAAGTCTAAATACAAACTGTTGACCTTTCAACAACAAGGAAGTAAGAACTTTGTTTGTGACATGCACTTACAATCCGTGAGGCTATAAAGATCGACATTTGCTTCATTGACCTGAATAAATAATGATTATTTAACTATTTCATTTTCATCACTTCTTACTTTATGCAACTATTGTATGGAAGAATTCTATAGCCTGTAATTTCACTGAAAGGTGCCTACTAAGAACATCTTAAGCTTTCTGCATGCAAACTCTTTCCCTAAGTGTTTTTAAAAGTATTTAATAGACACAAGCCAGAGAAGGAATAATATGTGTTTTCTCCCTTAAATAAATACATACATACATATATAATTGATAATTATTAGGTATCCAAACACTGACTTCTCTCTAAGTTAAATAATACATAAGTATTTATTTGTATTGTAGTAGTGCCTGAGAGCCCTAGTCCTGGACAAGGACCTAATTGTGATGGGTACAGTAGAAACTCAGAACAAAAGATGGCATTTGTGAAGTCTCTGTAACTACTGTGCAACAGTATAACCTGCTATTTAATTAATCACAACAAAACATAAGAACATGCATACTGGGTCAGACCAACAGTCCATCTAGCCCAGTATCTTGTCTGCCGACAGTGGCCAATACCAGATGCCCCAAAGGGAGGCAACACAAGAAGTAATCCTCACTTGATCCCTCCCCTGTCACTCACTTTCAGACAAACAGAGGCTAGGTACACCATTCCTACCCATCATGGCTAATAGCTATTGATGGACCTAACCTCTATGAATCTATCTTTTTTGAACTCTGTTAAAGTTCTAGCCTTCACCACATCCTCTGGGAAGGAGTTCCACAGATTGTCTGTGCGCTGAGTGAAGTAAAACTTCTTTTTGTTTATTTTAAACCTGCTGCCTATTAATTTTATTTGGTGACCCCTAGTTCTTATTTTGTGGAAATAAGTAAATAACTTTTCCTTATTCGCTTTTTCCACACCAGTCATGATTTTATATACCTCTATCATATCCCTCCTTAGTCTCCTCTTTTCTAAGCTGAAAAGTCCAAGTCTTTTTAATCTCTCTTCATTTGGGACCCGTTCCAAACCCCTAATCATTTTTGTTGCCCTTTTGAACCTTTTCCAATGCCAATATATCTTTTTTTAGATGAACTAACTTTCTTTAATGTTATTTCATATTAAGCCATTTTGTACGTCTTGCATGGTTAAAACAGTTCTACTTTTGAGCCAAGAGAGATTGTTAAACTTAGGGATTTTCCTTCCCTTTTTTCCTCCCTTTCCAAACTTTTAAAGATAAGAAGAATCTTTTGGAGATCCAAAATAACAAGCTTAAAGTTGGATCAAGAGGCACAACAACAACATGAGGAGTATCTCGCCTATGCAAAGCCTGAACAGTCCGTGCTCACTGCAACACCATCTAAATTCAGGCCAACTAATTTTGATATTCATTATTTTGCCTTGACTTTTCCCTCTCTCACCAGTAATAATGCTGTTTTTATTCCTCGTTTGATCAAATCTACTGGGTCAGCAAAGAGGTCAAGACTTCCTTGCCAGTATAAATCTGATTTCGCTGACTGTTGTCATCTGCAGACCTGTTCACTGACAGGACAGCAAACAATTTAACTTTCCGTGTGTTTTTCAGAGCCACTTCTCTAAGAGACCTTGAAAGTGCCTCCATGAAGTCTATGTCTTTTTCTGTGTTATTACAGCATGGTTCTAAACAAAGGACAATTTTGATTTACATATTGAAGAATCTCCATCTCTGGAGATATTTTAAGAGCAGGTTAGATAGACATCTATCAGGAATGGTCTAAATGGTGCTTGGTCCTGCTGTGAGGGCAGAGGACTGGACTCGATGACTTCTCAAGGTCCCTTCTAGTTCTAGTGTTCTAAAATTCTATGAATAATTCAAAATCTCTAAAACTGAGGTAATTTTAACAACTGTAAGTGGCATTTTTTGAATCTCTTCATGTTGCAGTTGAAGGAGTAATCCAGCAACTGAAACTTCCTGTGAACAAAATGATATATTTGCGGCTGCATGCACTTCACATGAGCACTACAGCCATCATATGCAAATAGGGAATTAGTGCTAAAGATCTTATGCCAGTTTATATGAGCATTGCTTTTATCGAAGATCTCCTCATGCATTCTGGAAGCTACACAAATCATTTAAACTTTCCAATATGAACCCCATGGATATTTAGCTATCCAGGAATTTTTAATAATTCATCTAAGTGTCTTGTGTTCTTTAGTATATTCTTTTGTGGCCGTATGCTTCATATTTTCATGGTGCAAAGCCGTCAGTATTATCCTCTACTAATTCTTAGTAGTGGGGCATGGAATATTTAACCCCAAAAATCCAATAGTGTAGCTTGATATGTTCCAGACATTTTTTCAGAATTATTTCCCCCCAAATCAACCAATACTGTGTTTTTATATGATTATGTTTAAAATAAAGTTTATATCAAGGGTTGATTTACCAATTATGTTGCCCAGTCTTGGCTGTAACAGCTAAGGTGCTGATTTTGCAAACACATGAGCATTTGCTTGGCTTTAAAAATCGCAACAAGTGGTTCCAGGATTGGGGATTAAGTTTGCAATTGCCAGGCTGTAAGTAAGTATTACAGAGAGGCTACCTGTGGCCTCAAATCAAATGGATTTGTGTCTTGCAAAAATAAGCAAGAAATCAATTTGCAGTTATTTTACTAGAACGCCTTCTCAAGGTTGGCTAGCAAATTAAAGTCCATCTGGCTAATATAGCTGTCTCTGAACTATTTGACTACAGTCTATTCTCTGTATTAAAATCAAACATGTATCTTATTTGGAAAGCTCCAGAGAATGCGATTCAACCAACTCTGGTGTGGCTGATAAATTAAACTGTTGCTTGCTTTTCTGGCAAAGATAACATCCTTTGAACTACATGACTGTAGCTGAAAACCTCATATGCAAACTCTCCCTTTCGTAATCATCACAGACCTTTGATCAGAGCAACAGATAATTCATCCAAACTGAGGCCCAGCATCAAACATGCTCAGGAGTATTGCACTTTTTCCAGATCTCACCTCCTTCTCTATAGTATTTCTTGTGTGGCTCACATTGAATAGACCCATACAACCCTTCCCACTAACATCCAGGTCAGTTCTATTGCTGTGCTTGGCCATTTCTCCTCCCACCTGTATCTAAGGCAGCTCAGTTCTCTTTGCAACTCCCACTAAATCCCTTTGGCCAACCCTCCCCATAGCTTGCAAATCAACCCTACAGTGCCTGATGTTACACAGTCAACATTAACTTACTCAAGTCGCATGCCTGTTCATCACAGATATATGGAAAATAGGATTATTTCCAACCTGAGAATTCTTCTTCTCATGAGACTTCCTTTATCCAGTTCTAGATCATGGACTTTAGATATGCTTAGGGCACATCTACACTACCTGCTGGATTGAGTAATCAGTCAAGTGGGGGGTTGATTTATCAAGTCTAGTTAGCTCCGGTACTCCACCAAAATGAGAAGAGTAGACAGAGTGGATGGGAGAGCAAGATACCACGGTAAGCAGATCTAAGTAGATTGACTTCAGCTGCATTATTCACATAGTTGAAATTGTGTAACTTAGTCCATGGCATTATAGACAAGGCCTTAGACAATTGTGCAAACTTTTATACAGAATCTTTTAGGATTTATGCATCGCTAGTAGCAAGCCTGTGAAACTTAGCTCAGCGTATACTTTAAACTGTGAATAATACTATGGAATTGGTAGTAAATAGGAACTCTGAAACAATAGTATTCAGTTATAAGAATTCGCAATTTTAAAAAGCTTAGAAATATTAACTGTAGATGCTACAACTTTATTCATAAGATTTAATTTTGGGAATAGCTGTGAAGGAAAAGTTTCTGGGGGTATGTCTACACTACCACCCTAGTTCGAACTCGTTCCACGAGTAACGGTAGTTCGGAATAGGAAGCCTAGTCCGAACCACCTAGTGCGTGCCGCGTGTAGCCGCGGGGCATGGAGTCCGAACTAGCGGACATTTAAAAATGGCGGCGCCCGGCAACATGCAAATGAAGCCCGGGAAATTCAAATCCCGGGCTTCATTTGCAACTCCGGTTGACTACATTACCACCCTAGTTCGAACTAGGGTGGTAGTGTAGACATACCCTGGTCCAGTTATGGTCAGTAACGTGTCTGACTTTCTGACTCTAAGCCACAGAAGTCTGAAATGCTCCCTGTGACACCCACATCCAATTCAGGAGAATAGATTTCATTTAGGATTCAAATAAAGAGTTTGGTTGCCATCTAGAGGCAGCTTTTTATATAAACATTTTAAAACTTATTGTGCAATCACTGTCTACAATTACCATAATATGTGCAACACGGAGAAGAAAATCTCTGACTTGAGCTTCAAATCTAAAAGGAAGAGCTAAAGGATTTATTTCCTAACTGTTCTTACTGCTGTACAAAACAGATATCCAGTTACAAAGAGATAGTACAGTTTAGTTGTTTAGATGTGTACAGGTGATAACAAGGTGCCCATCTTTATCCTTGCCAGAATATAAAAATAAAGCACAATGATTTATAACAATCCACCACAAATTCCCCTCCCCCTTGAAGAATTTCCCACTCCTACAATTGCAATTCCCTTTTCAAAAGCCTTTGGAGAAAGATTGTAGGCTAAAATAAAAATTAGTCTGAGGCAAGTTTCCCTAATGTAGACGTGCTATCTCGATGTAGAGCCCCAGGAGGCACTGGTTGGGAATAACTTAAAATGGCCTGATGAGGGGGTCAGAGGAGCAAGCAAGGAGCTGGAGGCTGGCAAAGCAACATAGTCTGCAGCTGGGTGTGGTGAGCAGCTGGGACCAGCAAAGATGGGAGGGAGATGCCACCAGCCAAGAGGCCCTGAAGGCCAGAGTTGGAGAGAGATTGTAACTCCAATAGGGAGAGGGATCCTGCCACTAAAGCCTGAAATTGTGTGGTCACTGCCAGAGCAAGCGTGTCCAACCTGCAGTCTTTCCGCCCCTCTCCTCACCTCCCCGCTCCCTCCGCAGCACAGCCAGGGCCTGAGAGAGAGCCCTGGAACCTATAAGGAACAGACTGTGAACTGTCCTTACTTTCTGTAATCCGCTGTTTGTGATGTCCCCGTGCTACAGTGCAGGACCATGTGTTCTCTTATAACCTTTCTCATTTTTCCTTATTCTTTTCTTTTTAATCAGTTGGGCTATGTCTAGACTGGCATGATTTTCCGGAAATGCTTTTAACGGAAAAGTTTTCCATTAAAAGCATTTTCGGACAAGAGCGTCTAGATTGGCACGGACATTTTTCCGCAAAAGCACTTTTTGCGGAAAAGCGTCCCTGGCCAATCTAGATGCACTTCTGTGCAAAAAAGCCCCGATCGCCATTTTCTCAATTGGGGCTTTTTTGCGCAAAACAAATCTGAGCTGTCTACACTGGCCCTTTTGCGCAAAAGTTTTGCACAAAAGGGACTTTTGCCCGAACAGGAGCAGCATCGTATTTCTGCAAAAAGCACTGATTTCTTACAGTAGGAAGTCAGTGCTTTTGCGGAAATTCAAGCGGCCAGTGTAGACAGCTGGCTGATTTTCCGGCAAAACTGGCCAGTCTAGACACAGCCTTGTTGTTTAATAAATTGTATTCACTTTGATCTGTATGTAATGATCAGTGGGTCAAGAAAGAATCCAGTGTGAAGAGAGCACCCCAGAGTGGGGACACCCTAGCCCCTGCCCTAAGTGACTACAAGGTTGGGGATTCAGCCCCAGAAAACCTGGGCCTAGTCTAATTGGGATTTCGAGGACTCTGCTACTCAGGAGGGTGGAAGGGGAGCCCTCAGAGTCAGGGAGGCCTTTGGGTAAAGGAAGTGGGAGTGGGGACTTAGATCCTTTTGCTGGTCCATTTCACCTGGGTAGTATAGAAGCCAGGAAAGTTTCCCACAATAGCGGGACCATGCCCCTGCTTACATCTGCACACCACTCACAGTTGTTAGTGCAAACCCAGAGCTCAGAAGTGCATCTGCAGAGTTCACCTGCCAACCTGGGCAGAAGGGAAGCAAAGAAGCACCTTATTCACTGCACAGCTCAGGCAGTTGCTCACCCTACCTCTCTACCAGCCACTCTGCTGGCCACTCACTGGTGGCTCCTGCTGGCTGTCCTCTTCACTAGCTGACTGTTAGTCATCTTCTGCTGCCTTCTGCCTCTCTGCTATGACCTCGGCACATCAGTCTCTTATTAGTTTTCAGCTCTTTGCAGGCTGGACAGAAACACTGCCCCATCTCAAGTGATTTCAGCTCTCAATGAATTTTAGTTTTTAGCAGGCAGGGCAGAAATACAGTCCTACCAGAACTGATTTCAGCTCTGATTGAGTATTTGACATAAGGAAGAGGCTCCTAATGAGGCCTGTTTAGCTCTGTCTTTGAACAGTGTGTGTGGGGAACTAGTCCAGGCAGGATTCTTAGGAGAGGATCTACTCCTTCCCATCCCACTGCTTTTCACAGAGCTCTGGCAATTGGTCCTGCCTTAACAAGGTCCTTTCAGCTGAGGGTAACTCCTTTATCTGAAACAGGTTAAGCACAGTCCTGCTTCTCTGTATTCATATAATAATGAAACAACATTGAAACTGCATTTCATCATCCCTGCATTCAGTATTATAGTGATTTGTAACCCAACATCAGGCAAAGTTTATTCACTTGGAGCAACATCTTTCTATGTCCTAGATCAGTGGTCTCCAACCTTTTTAAGCACAAGATCACTTTTTGAATTTAAGTGCAATCCAGGATCTACCTCAAACCCAAATACCCTTGTTCCATCTTCTTCGTAACCCTTCTCCAAGGCCCTGCCCCTGCTCACTCCTTTTCTTCCCCATCCTTCCTCTAACATTGCCAGATACTTTCACACAAAATACCGAACATGGTGGGAAAAAACTTGGTTAAGGGGGGAGGAAAAAGGGGGGGAACCAAAGTTGTTGAGAAAAAAAAATGAGGCATTGCGCCTTTAAATCTCTGTGCTTCCTCCCACCCACACCAAATGCAGCAGTGGGGGAATGTCCCCACCGGCCTTTCATTTTACATGCATTTTACATGTCTGGTATTTTCTGGTTTTTTTACCGGACAGAGGCCACAAATACCAGACTATCCGGGCAACAACTGGACACCTGGCAACCCTACCTCCCTCCCTTTCACCAGGCAGAGGCGAAGGACTGGGGCACAGGCTCTGGTCTTGGGCTAAGGGATTGGGAGTGTGAGAGGGGCTCTGAACTGAGCCTGGGGCAGGGGCTTAGGGTGCAGGAGAGGGTTCATGACTGGGGAGGGGATCAGAGCTGGCTCCAGCAGGACACTGCTTACCTCAGGTGGATTCTGCGTGGTGGAGCAGTGAGGCTAAGGCAGGCTCGGGCTCACCCCTGCACCACTCTAAAAAGCAGCCAACAAACTCCCTTCATCCCAAACCCTGTTGTGCCCCCCTCCGTTCTGTGGAGAGTGTAAGAGGGGAGACCCTGACATCAACACCCCCTCCTTTCCCTTCCTTGTCCTGCACAGAAAGTAGGAGGCTCCCAGAGAGGGGCAGAAGATGTGCAGCAGTGGGGGAAGGGCAGCTGAAGTGCCAGCACGTGATAGTCTCTGGGCCAAACCAGTCAGGATCACCTGTCGGAGGCTCCGAGATCTACCAGTGCATCCCGATCTACTGGTTGGTGACCACTGGTATACATGCATCATTTTGCCAATATATCTATGTGTCTTTATCCTGTGTACCTGGGAATTCAGGTTGAGGAATCATACGAGAGTGTTGGAATTTCATAGTTAAAAATATAAAAACTAAGCACAACATACAGTAATTCCTCATTTAACACATGCCTTCTTAACATGTTTTTGCGATAGCATGATTTTTTTTAAGGAGTGTTTTTTGAATTACACGACCGTCCCTGGAATAACACGATTTCCCTAGCTGGTCTGTTGCCGGCAGCTGCGCGCAGCTTCCCCCGCCTCCCTGCAAAGCGGCGGAGGGTTCGCCGCTTGCCGCACCATTCCCCGCTGAGTCCCCCTTGCTGGACACCTTGCCCCCTTTCCTCCGCCCCCACTTGCAGGCTGGCAGCTGGGTTTCCCCAGCTGGCCCGTCACTGGCGGCTGTGCGGGGCTTCCCTCACCTCCCTGCAAAGCAGCAGAGGGTTTGCTGCTTGCCGTACCATTCCCCAGCAGACCCGTCACAGGGGCATCCTCCCAACCCAACCCCCCTCCCCTCTCCTACCCTTCCCTTCCCCAGAGCCAAACACCTCCCCTCCCTGCTGTAACCCAGTCCCCTTTCTCCCTCAACCTTATGTCCCGGTCCCAACAGACACCAGTGCTTGAAATACAACCCTCATCTTTTCCATTATTTTCAATGGGAAAATTGACCCCGCATAACACATTTTCACTTAACACGATCATTTTCTGAAACATATCTATAGTGTTAAATGAGAAATTACTGTACAGGGAGATATAGGGCTGATTTTGTTATGACTAATTCCTGCTGTGATGCTCACTGCTGTTAAACTTGAACTACTAGAGTTTTATCTAAAAATTTTAAATGATACCTGTTTGACTTTATTGAACTGTCATCTGTGCTTCACTAAAACATAGTTCAGGTGATATTTACCTTTCTTAAAATACCTTAAAATCACCTTAAAATAATTATGTACCATTTCCCAATTAGTTGTTATTTTATGTTGCTGAGGATAGAGAAAGGAGTTTTTGTTTGTTTTTCTAATTTAGGACCTGGTCTTACACAAACATCCATGCTTAACTTTACTCAGGGGCATAAAATTAAGTACATGGTAAGTGGTACCAGAACAGTGGCTATATTCATATGAATGTTTGTATAACCTGTTTATATTTTTTCCAAATGCTTAGAAAGTACTGTGATAACTGCTATATAAACACATAAGCTAGCTAGACAGCTATTAGTAGCTTCCATTTATTTTTGTTAAATAATTGTAAGATGCTAAATGAACTGAATGAATTTTCCCCTGACAGCTGGCTGGGATGGGGAGAGACTTCTGAAGCAAACTGTATTTGCATGAACATATCTACTCAGCTTAAATATCTAGCACAGTGGTCACCAACCAGTAGATCAGGATCTACTGGTAGATCTTGGAGCCTCTGACAGGTGATCCTGACTGGTCTGGCCAAGAGGTTATCAAACCCTCACTTTAGCTGCCCCTCCCCTACCCCAGGAGACTGCTGAGCATTTCCTGCCCTTTGCCTTGGAGTTGTCCCCTCAGGAGCTACAGAGCAGAGAGGGGACACAACAGTACTTGGGTTGAAGTTTGCTGTCTGCTTTTGGGAGTGGTGCAGGGCCAGGTCAGGGGTGAGCCACCTGAGGTAAGCAGTGCCCAGCTGGTGCCCACATTCTGAAACCTTACTCCAGTCCATAGGCGTGCACACGGGGTGTGCCAAGTGTGCCCAGGCACACCCTAATGTTTCAAAGGGCCGCCCTGGTGCCCTGGGGAAGAGACGCTGCGCAGGGTTTGCCACGTATGCGTGGCTAAAACTGGCGGGTCCTAGGACTCCACAGAAACAGGCAGCAGGGAGCAGAATCATCACCCCGCCTCCCCAGCAAGTGAGGTAAGTTTAAACCCCGGACGGGAAGGTGGGGGATGTGCCCGCCCCCAGGAAGGGGATGGGAGCAGCGCGGCGAGGCCAGGGGTCAACTCAGCTCGGGAGCTGCATAGCTGGGGTGTGTGTGTGTGGGTCAGGGCAGCGCGGCTGGGCTTGGAGGGGGAGGCCCGGGGTCAGGGTCAGTGCGTCAGGGCCGGGGGTCAGGCATCAGGGCCGGGGGCAGCGCAGCTGGGCTCAGGGCGGGGGGGCCCGGGGTTGGGGGCAGCACGGCTGGCCCGGTGTTGAGGGCAGCGTGGCTGAGTCGGGGCAATGAGGCTGTCCTGGGGAGAGGAGGGGGAGGTCGGGGGCAGTGCAGCTGGTCCAGGGAGGGGGCAGCGCGGCTGACCTCCGCCCCCCCCGAGCTGCTTCCCATCCTCCCTTCCTCCCAGCCCCCCTCTTCCTCCCTGTCAACCCCACTTTCTTCAACCCCCCCAGCTCTGCTTCCTACACCCCCTTGTTCCCGGCCCCCCCTTCCTCCTGGCCAGCCCTGCGGCCTCTGACCTCCCGCCAGCTCTGCTTCCTGCCCCCCTTCCTCCTGACAAGCCCCCCCCACTAGAGGCTCCCAGTGCCTATTGCACCCCACCTTCCAGTCATTCCCCCTGCTACCGCCAGACTTCAGTCTGACGTCCAGCCGGAAAACCAGGAAATACCAGACATTGCATGTGTCCGGTATTTTCTGGATGTATTTTACCAGACAGAGGGCCCAAAAACCGGATTGTCTGGTAGAAAACTGGACACCTGGCAACCCTTTGAGTCGGACCCGGTGCAGGCAGGAGAAGAAAGGAGAGGGCACCAAGGGACAGAGTGGAAGAGAGAGACAAATGCCAGGGGGCCAAGTGGAGACAATGAGGAAAAGGGAAAGAGGGGAAATGTCAGTGACGGGGGGGACGGGATATGATGATGCTAGGAGAGGAGAAGGGAAGGGCTTTGTGGGGCTAGAAGGGAGAAGGGGAGGTGCCAGGAGAAGGCTTGAAAGAAGGGGGGCATGAGGAAGGCGGGGATGGAGCAAGGCATGTGTGAGGGCACAGGGGAATGAGGGGAACGGGGGCAGAGGTGGTGAGGGGATAGGCATCAGGGAAAAAGAGGGCAAAGGGGGCAGGAGCAGTGAGGGAAGGGGGAGGCACCAGGAGGGTGCAGGGGTAAGGGAAGGTGCAGGTGCCAGGGGATTCTGGGGGTGAAGGAGAAGGGCAGACACCTGCAGGGGAGGGACCAGCACCAGTGGAGAGAGGCAGGGCAGGTGTGTAGTGGGAGGTGTTAGGAGAGGGGATGAGGAGGGGTAGCTCACATGATCAGAGTGGGGCTACTGGAGGAGTGGGCACAGGGGGGAGAGAAGGGCTGGTGGAGGGGGGCAGGTCTCAGGAAGGCTGAGGGCAGTGAGAAGGGCAGTAGTTAGGACAGCAGAGGTAGGTGAGGAGTTGGAGGGGGGCAGGGCAGCAGGTACCAGGGGAGCTGATGGAGCAAGGGGAGGAGACATGGCAGCAGAGGGAAAGGGTAGAGGTTTATAAGATATTTATTAATAACTTGGGTGCCACAGTGGCACATCCAAACAAGCCACAAACTCAGTACTGTGCATAACACAAAATGTATTGTGCTTATGGGACGAAACTCTTAGAGGGGACACTTCCCCCTCTCCACCCCCGGAGTTAATGTCACACACATTGGGTTAAAGGAATTGCAGGATAGTTGCATGGGGGTGGTGGTGGTGAGGGCCAAACTAATCCCTATTGGTAAGAGGATGGTGGGAAAAGTCCTTGGGGGGTGTCACGACACCTTTTATTTCTGGTCATGTGTCCATATTGCCCCAAAAGCATTACCCCCAGAGGCATGGCTAATGCGGTCAGGGGGTGTGGCTAATGGGGGTCAAAGAGTACATTTAAAAAAAATTCTTTGGGTGCACACCCTAATGAAATGTGCTGTGCACGCCTATGCCCCAGTCATGAACCACCTCCTGCATCCCAAGACCCTGCCCTAGCCCTGAGCACCCTGCATCCAAACCTCCTTCAGCCCCCCTACTGCCTGCTCCAGGCTCAGCTCGGAGCCCTTCCAGATCCCTTAATCTAAGACCAGAGCCTGCACCCCAACCCTCTGCCCCAGACTGGTGAAAGTGAGGGAGGGTGGGGGTGGGGAGGAGGATGGAGTGAGCAGGGGTGGGGCCTCAGAGAAGGGGCACAAAGGAGGCAGGGCAAGGGTATTTGGGTTTGAGGTAGATATTGGATTGCATTTAAATTAAAAAATGATCTCATGCTTAAAAAGGCTGGAGACCACTGACTTACACCATGGGTGGGCAAATACCAGCTTGTGGGCTGGATCTGGTTCACCAGGGTTAGCTCCTGGTGGGTCGCTGCCGCTTTTATTTACCTGTGCCTCTGCAGGTATAGGTGATTGCAGCTCCCTTTGGACAGGGATCACCATTCCCAGCCAATGGGAGCTGTGGGAAGTGGCATGGCCCGGACACTGCTTTCTGCAGCTCCCAGCGGGCAGGAACCGAGCTCTGCAGCTCGGAGGAACTGCAATCACCTGTACCTGGGGAGGCACAGGGAACTACAGCGCGGCAGCGGGCCAGGGGCTAACCCGGTGAACAGGATCCAGTGCTGGAGGGTTGGGCGGTGTCAGCTCACACCAGGGGGAGAGGAAAATCGTTAAAAACAAGGAACAGTCCCGCAGCACGTGGGTGGGGGGACAGGATAAAGGTGTCAAGCACACGGGAGGGTTCCCGCCTACAACTGACAGTGGGGGAGGGATTTTCAGCTTCCCCTCGCGCCTCCCACGAGGGCGGGGAGATGCCCCCGGGGCCTTTCTCAGCCGGCTCCGCCTCCTTCCCCGCGACCGGAGCGGGCGCAGGCGGGCGGTGCTCCGAGCCGCTCTGCCCCCGGTGGCGCAGGCTGCGCGTGGCGGGGCCGGGCTCCATGCTCGTGCGCAGGGAGGAGCCGGAGCCATGCTGGCCGCGCTCAGCGCCCTCTGGCTGCTGCTGGCCGCTGCCTTCCTCGCCGTGCTGCTGCTGCAGCTGCTGCAGGCCCCGCGCGGGGCCCCCCCGTCTGGCCTCCTTCAGGATCTGATCCGCTACGGGAAGACCAAGAGCGGCAGCGGGCGGCGCCCAGCCTGGCTGTGGTTCCTGGATGTGCCCAAGAGGTGAGTGGAGGTCGCCCCCGGCCGGGTCTGCTAGGCCGTCCCAGCGCCGGGACACGCGCCCTGGCAGACACTCTGTCCCCTTCCCCCTGGGGCGGCCTGGCTCTGCGACCCACCCCCTGCGCCTGGCTATGGAGAGCCCCATGCGTGCACGGCAGCCCTTAGCCCAGTGCGTGGGGTGTGCTGGTGCAACAAACCCCTTCTGCAGCCATATAAAGGGCTGCAGCGTCTAGGGCCAGTAGCCAGGGATGCCTGTCTGAAAGGTTCAGAAATCATGAGTCTGGATTTGGAAAGTCGTGAGATTGGCTTGAAAACCTGGTGGGGTTGTGTGTGTATATGTGTGTGTTGATTAATGTTGGGATACGTTTTTTGTGGTCATCTATTGGTTTCTGAGCTTTGATGTACACTCACATTTCCCATCTTTTCTCGGTTATCACGAGTGCTTGAAACATGGCATTTGTCCTTTTTTAGCTCAGAAAGGGTTTTTGGTGTCTGTGTGTTTTCTTGCCCTATCCAGCTTAAGCACAGAATCAGAGACATTTAAAGACTGGCCAGTGTCATTTTCAAGTGATAAAATAGCAAGTGATGTCAGTCTCCCATCAGTCATTGTAGCTTGAAAATACGTTATAATGAAGCCTGAGGTTTAAAAAGTTGCTCTCGCTTCTTGCGAACAGTGACCTGCAGTTTGAGTAGAATCCTCAAAGCTACCCACATGTTAGGAAAGTGTCCAGCTCAGTATCATAAATGAATTGGAAAATTTGGAGTGGAGAGTGTTTCCCATGTGACTGATATTGTCCAGTTCAATGTACAGGTCTTTATCATTGATGTATGAACATTCCGTATGTGTCATCATCTGATGAAGTTCCTTAAAATTACTCAAAAGTGTTTTCCTATCTCTCAGCAGCTTATGAATTCAAGGCTGTATTTTTATGAGACCCTGCGGTCTTGAAAACATCTAATTTATCTAAGGCTACGTCTAGACATAATAGTTAAATTTATTTTCGAAAGAATCTTTTCCGAAATTTGGCGCATCTACACAGCACCAAATTCAGAAAAAAGTGCTCTTTTGACACATCCCTTATGCCTCTTACAACGACGTTTATAGGGATTGTGAAAGAGCGCATCCACTTTTTCGAAATTTTTTTCAGAAAAGCAGACGTGTTCCTTAAACATGTTCCTTAGACTAGATACCTCCAGTATCCCAGAAAAGCAATGAAGTCTAGACATAGCTAGACTCTCAGAAGGGTAGCTGTGTTAGTATGTAACTTTAAAAACAACAAGCAGTCTTGTGGCACTTTAGAGACTAAAAAATATATAGGATTATGCACTTGTGTGGATAAATACCACTTCATCAAATGAGTTGGTGTGGAAATAACAAAATTCAAGGTATAACAGCAGAAGTAATTATCTATCAATTGTAAGACCCATGATAATGGAGCTAATTAATTCAGGCTGGATGTGTCCCATTCATAGCATTAGATGTGAACATGTGAATGTCAAAGGCAGTGGAAAATGGCTTTGTAATGCATTAACCAGTTAATATCTTTATTCAAGCCTAGGTTGACAGTGTCACATTTATAAATGAATTCCAGTTTAGTAGTCTCTCTCTCTAATTGGGTGGTAAAATTCCTTTGTAGGCTATTTTAAAATCCATTTGAGTGTCTAGGTAGGTTAAAATGTTCCCCTACAAGTTCATATATGTTACTATTCCTGATGTCTGATTTGTGTTCATTTATCCTTTGTCACAAAGGTTGTCCAGTCTGGCCAATATAGAGTAAACTTCCGATAATCTGGCACCTTTAGGACCCAAGGGATGCTGGATTATCAGATATGCCAGCATACCGGAAGGGGACCTATGAGGGGTCTGAGGTGGGAAGGGGGGCGGGAATTGCACAGCGTGGGAGAGGGCGACGCTAAGGGACCAACCTGGCAGCACCCCAGCTGCTCTGCCTCTGGGTTCCCTAAATCCACCACTGGTCAGTTTCAGCAGCAGCAGACTTGGGGAAGCTGGGGGCAGAGCAGCTGGGGTGCTGCCGGGTTGGTCACGCAGCGCCGCTCAGGTGAGGGGCGGTGCTGCGGGACCAACCCAGCAGCACCTCAACTGCTCTACCCCCGGCTTCCCCAAGTCAGCCGCTGGTCAATTTCAGCAGCAGCTGTCTTGGGGAGGCCGGGGGCTGAGCAGCTGGGGGGCTGCCGGGTTGGTCCTGTAGCGCCACCCCCTCACCTGAGCGGTGCTGCGGGACCCACCTGGCAGCACTCCAGCTGCTCTGCCCCCGCCTTCCCCAAGTCTGCCGCTGGTCAGTTTCAGTAGCAGTGGACTTGGGGAAGCCCGGGGCAGAGCAGCTTCAATCGTCCGGCTGCCTGGAGCACTTCCGGGTTCCGGGTGATGCCGGACTAGCAGGAGTGCTGGTCCACTGGATACTGGACAACTGGAGTTTTACTGTAGTAAGAAAAAAATTGTTTGAAAAATCCAGAAAGTTAATACTGCTGCTGCTTTCTTCCACAGGTGGTTTTCTCACTTTTATATTCTTTCTGTGGTCTGGAATGGCTTCCTGCTCCTAGTATTTATTCAAGCTTTGTTCCTAGTAAGACCTCTCCCGTTATGGCTTCAGGATTTGCTCAGTGCTTTTGGTGAAGCTTCGCAGAACCAGGATGTGGGCAAGTATTCCAAATGTTATGGACACATGCACAGAAGTTGGGATGCGGAATTGTTGCATTCTCTAAGGCCGTGGTCCCTAACACGGTGCCCGCGGGCGCCATGGCGCCCGCGGGGGCATTTCCATGCGCCCGCCAGGTGCTCAGGGCTGGCCTGGCACCGGGCGCATGGCGGGGGGAGCGCCGGCCCCAGGCACGTGGCGCTGGGCGGGGGGAGTGCCAGGCGTGCGGCGCTGGGCGGGGGGAGTGCCGGCCCCGGGCAGCTATGGGGGGGGGGGCCGCCCCTGGGGCTCAAGTGTCCCCGCCCCCTGGCGCTCGGCCGGCGAACGGCCACGCCCCCTGGCGCCCGACAACCTAGAAAGGTTGGGGACCACTGCTCTAAGGGATGTCAGGAGAGTGTATCAGATATCATCCCTAATTTATTAATTTATACTAGGGCAGCCAATTAATTGCAGTTAACTCACATGATTAACTCAAAAGATGAATCATGATTAATTAGGGAGGTTCAATTGCGTTTAATCAGCTAATCGATTAGTCAATAAAGGGAGAAATGAAAGAGCTGCAGTAGGGTTAACTCTTGGACCTGGGAGCTAACCCTGCTGTGGCTCTGCCTTTTAAATGTATTAAGAGCCATCAGGCTCTTAATACATTTAAAAGGCAAAGGTGCAGTGGGGGGACTGGGCACGAGCCGGGAATGTGCTGATTCCTGGCTCACTCCTGGTCCCAGACACTGTGCCTCTATTTCCCCTGCTTCCCCTCCCACCCACGAAGACAGTGCTAGCGGGAACCGGCTTTTAAGCTGGCTCCCTCCAGCACTGGCTCCTGCTCCCCCCCCCATTGCTGTCTCTCTCTGATAGAGGCATGGGGGGAGCAAATAGTCGAGTAGTGACTTGACTGGTCCCTTACATCCCTATGATTAATCTCAGTTTAACCACGATGTTGAACAATAATAGAATGCCAAACTTTTTAAATATTTTGGATATTTTTCTACATTTTCAAATGCTGATTTAAATTTCATCACAGAATACAAAGTATACAGTGATCACTTTGATGACCTGCATCTGACGAAGTGGGTCTTTGCCCACGAAAGCTTATGCTCCTACACTTCAGTTAGTCTATAAGGTGCCACAGGACTCCTCGTCGCTTTTGCAGATTCAGACTAACATGGCTACCCCTCTGATACTAGTGATCACTTTGTATTCTTGATATTTGCACTGTAAAAATAATCAACAAAATAAATATTTTCTGTTAACTCATGTACTGTAGTGCAGTCTCTTTATTGTGAAAGTACAACTTACAACTGTAGGTATTTTTTTTGTTACATAATTGCACTCAAAACAATATAAACCTTTAGTGCCTTTAGGTCCACTCGGTCCCATTTCTCGGCCATCTAATTGCTAAGACGCAACAAGTTGGTTTACACTTATATTTGATGATACTGGTAGCATCTTATTTACAATATCATCTGAAAGTGAGAACAGGTGTGTGCATGGCACTTTCGTAGCTGGGATTGCAAGCTATTGATACGTAATATGGTTAAACATTTGTATGCCCTTCATACTTCAGCCACCATTCCAGAGGACATTTACATTTGTGATTGAATTTCTTGAGGAGCAGAAATGTATGTGTCTTCTGTGTTATACGCGCATTCTGCCATATCTTTCATGTTGTAGCTGTTTCAGATGATGACCCAACACATGTTTTGTTTTAAGAACACTTTCACTGCGGACTTGACAAAATGCAAAAAAGATTCCAATGTGAGCTTTCTAAGGATAGATATAGCATTTGACTCAAGATTTAAGACTCTGAAGTGCATTCCTAATCTGAGAAGGATCAGTCTGCATTGCTTTGGTTTGTTATCAAGCAGAAATTATTAGCATGGATGCATGTCCTTGGACCGGTGGTTGAATCATGCAGGCACATATGAATCTTTTGCATATTTGGCATGTAAATATCTTGCAACATTGGGGGGCTACAACAGTGCCATGTGAACACCTGTTCTTACTTTCACTGGCATAAGCCTTATGCCTTTTCATGAAGGTGGAGTCATGTTGATGTAGTGGATCTCTTACTTTGGCAGGAGCAAGGCTGTAGTGCAGACACAACATAGCTAGAGTGACATAAGTTGCCTTCTAGCAGCCTAACTATAGGGTATACCCCAAGCCTAAGTCCCTACCAAACTCTCCATCCGTTACAGCAGGTGTGGGCAATTAAAAAAAATAGTCCCTGGCAGGCCACTATGTTTACCTGTGCCTGTGCCTCAGCAGATATCGGAAGATCGCAGCTGTGGTTGGCCGTGAATTGCAGCCATTGTGAGCGGGAGGGAGGGAATAGGGCAGACTGCCATGGCCAAGGCTCGCCATGGGCAGAGGCTGCTCTGGCAGCCGCCTTTGTCTGTAAGGGTCTCAGCGGGCCAGGGTTGGCCACCACAAATAGGGGCTGCTGCCAGAGCAGCCCCTGCCCGTGGCCAGCCTTGGCCATTGCAAACAAGGGCTGCTGGACTTGGCATGAGCCAAGACCAAGTAGTTCCACCTCATGCTGGTCCGGGATGCTGCACCTCTGTATTTTAAATGTAGTTAGAGCCTGGTGGCTCTTACTACATTTAAAATGCAGAGCCGCAGAATGGGTGGCTCCTGGAGCCAATGCGCGTGGGACTGCTCAGTCCTGGCTTCACTCGGCTCTGGGAGTTATCCCCACTGCAACTCTGCAGAGCAGCCCCTTATTGACTAATTGTATACACGATACAATTTGTATCGACTGCACAATTAGCCAGATAACCCCAATTTTTACTTGTGCTTTTTTTGGTGTTTAGTGTGTGTGTCGAGAGAGAGAGAGAGAGATGATCCCCCCCCCCCACACACACACTTTGGGGTCTTGTATTTTACTTTATATACATTTATTTATTGTGTTGTGTAAAATTTTTTGTAAGCTTCCTTGAACATTTTAAATAAAGAGGTGTGGTAAAAATATTTTAAATAAATAAATATATTTAACATCCTTATGCCAAGGACTCACCCTGCCGACAGAATTTGGGCTGCGAGGCAGAATTTGCCCACCCCTGTATTTGAGGCTAAGGGTTAAATGTGCCTCAGTGTCCTCTTTTTAGCAGGATTCACCATACTTGCAAGTGGCTCCTAATTAAACTGGTAGCACCTACCATTTCTGACCTCCTGCTGTTTGAACTTGCCACACTTCCCCTACTCCCATTCCAGCTAGGAACATAGCTCCTTGGGATTTGAAGATAGGGAAACGTCTTGAGTTAAAGGAAGAAGGTAGAGGAATTCTTTCCTTTATAATATGATACTTGCACTGCAGCTGGAACTCTGTGTCTGGAAATACTGGTTCTGCATCTTTCAGTAAGCTCCTGTCCAGCCCCTGCCTTCATCAAGATGTTAGACTAGATCTGAAATAAACATATTTGATCTTGCATTATATTGGTAAGGAAATATTTTATTTGACAAATTCTAGATAGTGGTGTAATTATCTCAAGATTTTTATAAATTCAGGAGGCCAGAAAAAAAGAATCTTGTGATACTTACAAGTTAATCTTTTCAGTACCACTCAGAGGTACTGGTCTGGAAACCAAGGCACAGAAAGGATAGGTAGTCTTGTTAAAGGCTTTAATCATTATACAGCACTCATAGAAAAGGATGTTTCAGAATAATGTGTTGGTTTAATTGATTTAAAAGTGAACGACAAAGCAAAAATATTTTTGCCCTTTACAGAAGTTTTTAGGGCATATAGAGAGTATTTCATAAATTTTAAAAATATATTCAGGTTTTTCACACTTGCTTTTTTTTACCTTAGTCAGAAGCACAGAGGACCTGTGCAGCTTCCTTCAACTGAGAGGGAAGGGAATGCTGATTCTATCTTAATTTTTAAAAAGTCTATTTTAATACATCATCAAAATGCAATAAAAACAAAAAAAAAGGGGGTGGGGTTGCTTTATGATTCACCTTTAGCACATTCAGTCAATTGGAAAAAAACCACCTTTTGCCTGAAAATTGTTACAAGTAGTACTTAAAATGATTGTCAGTAAATCTTGTAATATCTTATAAGTTATAGCCAAAACTTGGAAAAACCAAATACCAGTCTTTTATTGGATATTTTCACATTTTGGATAAACTTGAGTTATTTGTGCAATTGAAAGATTAAAAATCTCTCTTAAAAGTTTGTTTACATCATGCATTTGATGATATTTTGTGTGTTGTCAGTTTCACTTTAGTCTATTTCCTCTTTTTGTGTGACACTCTCATACACTGAGGAGAGAAGCGCTTTTTACAAAAAATAGGGAAGTTGGCCAGGGAATTTAAAGGTAGCTTTTACACCTGCCCTCACTTAAATATATATTTTTTAAATTTTCTCTTTAAAGTCATCAGTGTTTCTTAAGAAACAATAACAAGAGAGAGACTCAGTGTGATCATCATTCCAATGATGGAAAAACATCCTTTCTGTCCAAAAAGACTCACTTTCCATCTTTCAAGGCAGTTGTCTTAAAAATACATATGATATTTTTCTCTTGTTCGTTCTGTTCAGGTTTCATAGTTGATGTCCCTTTGGGTAATTTTAAAGTGAATGCAAGTTAATTTACAGTGAAAATTGTTTTCCAAATGGAATTTGGTGCTCAGTTTCTGAAGAAAGATTTTGAGATTGTCACTTCTGTTTGATTTGTAGGTGACAAACACCTGTCTGCTCTCCTTGTTCTCATACTCTTGTGGCTACACAGCTTTCGAAGGCTTATAGAGTGCCTCTGCATCAGTGTCTTCTCCAGTGGTGTCATCCATATTGTACAGTACTGCTTTGGACTTGGGTACTATGTTGCTATTGGCTTAACTGTGCTTTGTCAAATGCCAGCTAATGTCAGCAATGGTGAGTGCCTCTCTAGTGCTAACCATAGTTACAGCTTCTTCTTCATGTGTTTCTAGCATCACAGGATGGTTTGGAGAGGGTGGGGGTGAGCGAGGGTAGTAGGGTGTCTAATCTTTTTACCTTTTATCTGGTAAGAAAATTTTATCTCCAAAGCGTTTTTGTGTGCATGTGTCTGTGAGGTAAGAGATATTTTGATGAGATCTAGAAAAGTACTTACTGCTGTTATTTAAAGACTTACTAAATAGTGATCTAAGCGAGTAGTTGACTAGTCAACTGATAAGCCTAGACTTATCAGTTAGTTGAGTCGACTACTTGCATTTCCCCCTTTCCTTGCTGCCTCTGTATCAGAGGTGCCCCAGCCTCCTCCTTCTCCTCCCTCTTCCCCCGCGCTTCTGCCTCTATCAGAGGTAGCAGCATGAAGGATGGGGCGAGGGGAGGCTGCCATGAAGCAGCCTCTGCTTACAGTGGGCTGGGACCACCATAGACAGCAGCCGCTGCAGCTGGGCAAGCGGCCCAGCCCAGACTTGGCTCGTACCGGGTCTGGAACCTATTCCCACTGTGGCTCTGAAGTTTAAGTGTAGTAGGAGGCAACCACACGATAATCGAGTACATGATTAGCGAATTACCCGCCTCTTTACATCCTTATTACTAACCAACACAACATCAATCTGTCAGTGATCACCTACATACCAGTAGTATGTATCCTAGTTCTGTTCTATGTGGTTTCTCGTCATAGTTTAATGTCTTTGTTTGCTGTATGCCAACATGTCCCTTTGATTGCCAGGTCCAATATATCACATCTTTGTCAATGATGTGCTTCCTCCTTTAGATTAGGGATGTTAAGAACTAGTCGACTAGTTGATTCCTCCCCTTGCTATCTCTATATGAGAGAGGCAGCAAAGCGGAGTGTGGTGGGGAAGAGGTACTTCAAAGTGTCCGTGCCGCACAGCTGATCTGCGGCTCAGCTGTGCGGCACTGCCCCTTTAAAATGCTGCCTCCGCGTTTCAGTGGGGCAGCTGTGGAGCCTGGGGCCAGCTGGGGACTCCCCACCTGATCCTGGGCTCCATGTGGCATTTCCCCAGAACCCAGCTTTTGTACATTTCAAAGGAGGAATGCGGAAGTGCCTATCGACTAGTCGATGGAAATTCCATCGACTACTTGACTAGTCAATTAACCTCATTTTAACATCCCTACTCTAGATACCAGCACAGCAGAGGTAAAGATCTCTCTGGTTACATGGCTGTTATAGGCTGATGTTTCTCTTTGCTATGGACACTTCTTTTAAGTGTGAGCCAGTCCCAGGCTATCTTGGCTAGCACCTGTCTGGGTCCTTGGTACTTAGTACTTTGTCTTCAAACACCTACCAGTATCTAGTGGTCTGCTTCTCTTTGCTATTTGAGTCATTTAAGTATCCACTAATTCTATAAAGCTCTTTGAATTATGTGTCCTGTTTCTGCCAATATGATGTGCTAAGTCCTACAGCTGAGCTGTTTACTCTGATAAACCAGAGTGCCCAAACTACCTGGTGTGCTTTTCTGATAACTTTTCTTATGTGGTCGGCAGTAGATACAGAATTTACCATTTAATGCGCTCTTAGAGGTGATATTGAGTACTGAATGAGTTTGGTACAGAGAAAGTCATTTCTAGGGGTTTCTGCATACATTTTCTGCCTACCTAATCACAGCATTTCACAGAGATGATGCATTTGGCATAAGCACTGGTACCCATCCGTAGGAAAAATTTCTTGCAAATCAAATGAGTCATCTGTTCTAAACATATTTGTATTGCTAATGTAAATAAGGCAACACAGTTATGTAATGATATTTTGATCTAAGCTATGGCTCTGTCTTCTAATATTGTGGTAAGAATACATTTTTATAAGCACCATCAGAATATAGAATCCGGAACAAAATAATGACCCTTTGTGCTTGTGGTATGAATCCTCCTAATTTGCAGTAGCAGGCAGTTAAAAATAAAGGCCGCAGCAATTCATAACTAGGGACTTAAGGTATGGTTCACCATCTGCATAAGATGTGTTTAAAAGCCCTTTTCCACCAGTATTCTAGAAGAGGAGTATACTGGGAAAAGCTGCAAGATGATACATGCATAAAAGCTGAACTTTTGGGGCGATGGTGGTGAGGATTTAATACAGACTCCTTTCTAACCTTGTATTAATTAATAGGCATGCTGTTTTCATTTAATTCAGGAAAAAACCTCTTTGTGCAAATTTGCTGGTACCACACCCTAGGAATTATGATGTACATTTGGGCCTCTGTTCACCAATATAGATGCCATGTGATTCTAGCTAATCTTAGAAAAAATAAATCAGGTGAGATGTTTCACTTCTTGAAGCTGTTTATGTAATCATTTTTTCCATTAAAAATTGTCACAATGAATCTTTGTAGAACTCAACCCCTTAGAACATTGGTATTTTTCAAAACTCAATAAAATGAATGTTAATGTGAATATGTATCTATGTAGACCACTTTCCCAGGGGTTAAATTAGTCTGTCTGGAAGAGATTTGAAGTTATTCACAGTATGCAGAGTTTAAAACAAAATTCATACTTGTATCATCTTAAATAGAAATATATAAGGTTTAGCACTTGTACGACTTCTTATGTCTAAAATGTATTAGAACACTTAACTAACAACAACAACTACCTAATAAGTGTTCATCGTCTCTTTTTATAAATGGGGAGACTGAGGCTTTTGCAACCCAAGGCTATGGAAGGAATTACTTTTCTGAGCTACAATTTGAAATTCTCATTCCTATAATTATACCTCATTTCTAAAGTATGGATATCATTATATGTTGTATTGGGAATGAGTTACGGTCACCATTTTCAAACCTAAGTGTCTAAAATTAGGCTCCTTAATCCATATTTAGGCACATAATAAAAGTGGTGAAATTTTTTTCCAAAAGTGCTTTGCACCTATAAATCCCACTCAAGTGAGTGGGAGCTGCAGGTGCTCAGCATTACTGCATAATTTGACATAAATTTTAACTCAATCCATATTTATTTTAATAAATGCTCTATCAACTAATTTTTTCATTTCTTTAATTGCAGGAAAGATTGTAAACCTGAGCCACAATGTTCCTTTTGGAGACTGGTTTGAGAGAGTATCTTGCCCACATTATTTTGCTGAACTGCTAATATATATATCTATGGCTATCACATTTGGGTTTCACAACTTAACCTGGTGGCTTGTAGTGGCATATGTGTTGTTTAACCAGGCACTGGCTGCAATTCTGTGCCATGAGTTCTATGTGAACAAATTCAGCTGCTACCCAACACACCGAAAAGCATTTATACCATTTCTTTTTTAAAATCTTTATTTGTATTAAATAATGTTTTCCATGAAATCTGTGAAATGCTACCTAAAAGGTAATAAAAGACTGAGGTTCTCAGGAGTAGGTGTAATGCCAAATGAAACTTTTAAGAAGTATCTAGCTTATGTACAACCTTAACAGTACATAGTATTAAAGACGTCAGCTAAAATGAAAGAACTGCTGATGTTTGACTTGTGTATTTGACATTCATATTTAATATTTAAAACACTTTCATTGGTGCTATGCAGCAAACCAAAATGTGTGCATGGTTTTTATATATAACATGTATGTAGGGAAAGGACATCTCTAAAAGTGAGGAGAAAACACTGTATTTCATGTTTTAAACTATTATTTTAAAAGAAAACTATACTCGTCCCTCACCGCCTTTACCATGATATCTTCAAAGAAGCTAACTATTTAGGGATGTGGTGCTTTGCCGCTAAATATTTTCGTATGGATAATTTGAAAGCAGTTGATAATTTTGTGAGTGTGGGGTTAAATTATATCAAGATGTGGGGAGAGGAAATCAGGATATTTTGTAATATGAGGATAAGTCCCTTAGGGTATGTCTACACTACCACCCTAGTTCGAACTAGGGTGGTTAATGTAGGCAACCGAAGTTGCAAATGAAGCCTAGGATTTAAATATCCCGGGCTTCATTTGCATCTTGCCGGGCGCCGCCATTTTTAAAGCCCCGGTAGTTCGGACTCCGTGCCCGCGCCTAGGAGTAGGTAGTTCGGATTAGGCTCTCTAATCGAAACTACCGTTACTCCTCGTTCCACGGGATATTTAAATCCTGGGCTTCATTTGCAACTTCGGTTGCCTACATTAACCACCCTAGTTCAAACTAGGGTGGTAGTGTAAACATACCCTTACTTATTAGCAAACAATGAAACCGACTGATATGGTTTTTATTTGTTTCAATTCACAACTTTCAGAAATACCAAATACAATAAAAGGTTGAGAAACCTCTTTGATGAGAAGGATGTCTATTCCATTGGCTGACTCACATTTCTTAGAAGAAATAAATGTGCTTTTTAGGCAATATTTCAGTGCTCCATAAAGAATGTTTCTTTTGCTATGTTAGTATGTTTGTTGCAGCCTCAGAAAACTGGGTAGAATTCAAGATGCCTTCCCCCGCAAGCTATATTAAGAATTGTGATAGCCCATTCTGTTAAGTTTGTGCAAAACTGTAGAGTGGAAATATTGCACTTGTTGGGTGGTATATAAACTTCAAAAAAGAGGTCACCTACCATATATACTGTTATACTGAGGAGAATAGAACTCAAAGTAGGATGCTACTCTAAAAGTGACCTCTAGTATTTCATTTTCATGTTGTCTCAAGGATGTCCACTTAAATTTGCTTAGCTTTCAGAGAAGATAATACTTTTTCCAACTATCAATCCTACAAATTTGCACTGAGTCCTGACAATCACAGAAGATGATTTCTGTCTCATGTATATGGTTAAGATTCTGTTGTTAGTATTTTTAGTAAAAGTCAGGGACCGGTTACAGGCAAGAAACACGAATTTATGGAAGTCTACAGCCCATCCTTGACTTACTAAAAATATTAGGGTGGGAGAGGAAGGGAAGAGTTTAAACAGAGCAGGATTGAGCCTTTGCAGCTGTTCTACCCTGTATCTTGTACAGTGAGGACTCCCATGGTTAAGATGTAAAAGATTTCTCAAAGTATTAGAATAGGTATAATAAACTTTAATGATATAGGACATTTATCTACCTCTAAATGACAGGTATTAAGAAGAAACTTCCCCTCTTAGTAAATTATTCCTCATTGTCCATGCCAAGGCTGATCCCCACTCGGGCACTCTGAGCGCGGAAGGTACGGCCTGCAAAGAGCTTAAAATCCTTGCCTCTTCAGGCTCTGTTTACACCCCTCTTGCCCCACTGCCCAGAGTCACAGATACACTGACTCTGAGAAATAAAAAAGCTGCCACCACCAAGTGAAACAAATACCTTTCTTCTTGAGCCCAGGAAGAAAGTACTTGGACTTCCCCAGTGATACCCCAAGCTCCTCTGCCACAAAAGAGCTCAAAAAATAAAGAGAAAAATAAGCTGCAGTCTCTGGTAGCTGAACTCTCAGTCTTGAGGCATGCAGACACGCACAGAGAGACAGACCTGTACCTTCCAGGACACAAGAATCAAATAATCACCTTAAAGTGATTATTACAAAACAAAAGATATACTTGAAAAAACCATACTTGGTTGCTAGATGTTACAGAGCAACTAAGGAAAATAAAACAGAGAAAATCTCTGGGAACAATGCTTACTGGTAAGTGGGGAGGGGAGGCACAGATTCACAGAGCAGTTCAAACCAAACCACAAAATAAGAAAAATATCCTGATCATGACTAGAGTCACTTTTTTCTTCTTTACTTATTCACGATTGTAAGGGCAATAGACTCCATTTTGCTTTAACAAACTCCATCTTGGATTGTGCCCTGCACTGAAAAACCAGCACCATCCGGTTTTTCCCACCAAAGCTGAAATCACATCAGGGGTGCACTATGCTGTACACGGCATGGGACATTTTGCACATGGCACAGAAACAGTGCATCTAGCTTTTCCCGCTCAAAGGACAATAAAAGGACTGTCATTCTGAGGGGCGAGGCTCCTCCTGAACACTTTGCTGCTTAGTCCTCTGATCCTCTAGTCTTTGGCCTGCTGCTTCTGGTTCATCCTGTTTGCACTCTCCGTGGCAAAGGCGTCGGAGTGAGGCCTACCATCTGGCTACAGGATAGAAGCTGCCTGAGGATCGGAATCTCTGAGCTGCTGAGTGCCTCCCTTCACACCCTCCATCGAAGGGTGGGGATTTGTGTCTAGGGAACATCCAGCACGGCTCTTAGGTTGCTTTGCCTCATTCCGGAATCCTGATCCTTGTGTGAAAGCCCTTGGGAACTCAAGGAATCTGCGATTAATCCAAATCGGAACATATCCGTGGGATCACCGAGTGTTCCTCCTGGACAGCAAGACCCCTGCTGAATAGAAGGTTCTAGGCTCACCTCTTCCCTCCATCTGTTAAATGTCATACTCCATCTAAACCAGACACCTGTAAAGTATTTTGACTTAACTTTTTGTATCAGGGAATCCTTTACTATCTTCTCCTCTCTTTTGGTTTGAGGGTGTGGGGTTGGTTTACTGGCTGTACTGGGGTTCTGTGTTGTCACATGCTGTGTATTGTTTCAAATTCTTTAATAGATTAGTTAAATTTACATTCAAGTTGCATTGTTATTTCGGCCAAATTAATCCACTGGTGATAGATACAGTTGTCAGGGGACCTGTGCTTCTGGTGTCAGGAACAAAATTAACATCAAGATCAGATCCTAATCCAAATTCCATTATTTTCATTTGTCATTACTGAGTTCCTGGGTAACACAATCGTCTCTTTGTTCAGTCCACTTCCATGCCTGGAATTCCTTGGAGGAATGGTAGTCCTGCTTGGGTTTAAATCATTCTGTCTCTATCAACGCCTGCTTTAACTCTTTCCCCACAAAGAAAGAAGGCAAGGTACCTTATACAATTCATATTTCAGCACTTTATTCCTATTGGTTCTCCTGGCTTCCTGCCAACTCCCTTGTTAGCTACCTGAGTTTAACCCCTTAGTCACTGGGTGCTGGCCAGCACTACTCCTATCCATTACATTCCCCCCACCCCCAAATTACAGACGGTGCTGGACAGGGTGGCACACACTGGCTGTGATTTCTTCTGGAGATCTAGGATTAAAACATAGTTAATAAAGTACACACACACACTACATTTACTACTGGATACACAAAGAAGTAAACATTCCCCATATGCATGGAATACAATGACCTGAATATAGGAAAGGTTTCCATTACAGTCCAGTTCAGAGTTTCTTTTTCTTGTACCTTCCTCAGAAGCATCTGGTATTGGCAGGAGCAGGATTCTGGAGTAAAAGATCAGCTGGTCTGATCTGGTATAGGAATTCTATTTCGGTGTATCTTTTTCAGAATGTATTATAATATCTGAATATATATACAATACATTTTTCATAAAATATATTTTCTTGTTGAAAAGTTTTTTACTGGAGAAACACTACTGTGTATATTATTTTCTATAATGGACATTTTATAAAAACGGTGGAACATGTTTAAGCACTTATAAAGTATTAGTTACACACAAGAGAAGGATGAACCTCTCCATGTGTTTTAACAAGCACTTTGGATGAAATATTGGTCCTTTCACAGGATCAGCTGAAACAATATATAATTGAATCGGGAAAAGGTAATAAACTCTCACACCTAGGATAGCATATTAATACTAAAGATGTGAATGACTAGTCGACTATTGGATAAGCAAATGCTTACCAGACAGTTGACACACTAATTAACTACTCGCTTCTACCCCCACTTGCTGCCTCTGTCAGAAAGAAGCAGCAAGAAGAGGGGGTGCTTCAAAGCGGCAGCACCGCGTGGAGCCTGGGGCCAGACCTGGGCTCCACGCAGTGCTGCCGCTTTGAAACGGTGTGCAGCCAGGGGGCCCTTGAGGTGGGCTCCATGCGGCACTGGTGATTTGAAATGCCGTGCGGAGCCTTACACTGGGCTCCCTGTGGCATTTCAAAATGGCAGCCATGGAGCACGGGGCCAGCCGGGGACTGCTTGAATTCCCTGCTGGCCCTGTGCGCCCCACAGCGCTTTCGCCTTTGAAGTGTAGCAACAGCCAGGGCTGTTGCTGCACTTCAAAGTTGGAGGCACCTTTATCAGCTAATCAAATAGTCGATAGAAATTGCATTGACTATTAGATTAGCCCATTAATATAAATTTAACATCCCTAATTAATGCCTACAATGGTATTTCCACATTTAACATCCTTTACGATACCTGAAGTGATTATGCAGTTATGGCATTTTTACTTTGATTTTATTTGACTGATACATCAGTGTCACGTATCAATGTAGCAGTTCAAATGATATTTGGCTTGCCAGGATAAACACAAGCTATTGGAAACTCAAATTACAGTAAAACTCCCAATTGTCCGGGATCCAGTGGTCCGGCACTCCTGACAGTCCAGCACCAACTGGAACCAATTGGAGCTGCTGTGAGCCCCATGGGCGCTCGCGGCTGGGAAAAGAAGGGGAGAAGAGGAGAAGGGGATTATACCCCTGCGACGGGTCTGCTGGGACACGCACTGCGTCTGGCCAGGAGGTGGGAGGTGAATGGTGCTACGAGGGGCGAACCCTCCGTCGTTTTGCAGGAAGGCGAGAGAAGTCCCGTGCCGCCACAAGAGCTAAGTCCCCGAATTTGCCCCATTCCGGCTGCGCTCAACCCTGCACTGCCACCAAGAGTTTCTGGGAGGGAAGTGGGCTCCCCACCCCCCAGACTGCAGTAGTTATTGTTGAGCAGGGGAGTGAGGGGCGGCATTGTAGGACCAACCAGGCAGCACCCCAGCTGCTCTGCTCCGCTGCTTCCCCAAGTCTGCAGCTGAAACTGACGAGCGGTGGATTTGGGGAAGCAGCGGAGCAGAGCAGCTGGGGTGCTGCTGGCTTGGTCCTGCAGCGCCTCCACTGCTGCTGCTGAAACTGACGAGTGGCGGACTTGGAGAAATGGCAGAGCAGAGCAGCTAGTGTGCTGTCGGGTTGGTCCCGCAGTGCCGCCCCTTACCCCATGCTCGGCAATAACTACTGCAGTCTGAGGGGGTGGGGAGTCCGCTCCCCTCCTGGAAACTCTCAGTAGCTGTGCGGGGCTTCTCCCGCCTTCCTGCAAAACGGCGGAGGGTTCGCCCCTCACCGCACCGTTCCCCGCCCACCTCCCAGACGCAGTGCGAGTCCCGGCAGACCCATCACAGCCCCCTGCCAGAGTACCTCCTGATACTCCACCATATCCAATAATCTGGCACCACCTAGGTCCCAAAGGTGCCCGATTATTGGAAGTCTATTGTATTTCCTAATTCCAAAGTGTGCCCTTTTGACTAAATTACCACCAGCTGTTCTTTCAAGTGTGATTTATAATCCTGCAAACTACCACTCCATATTAGTAAATTCATGGATGGAAGGGAGGAAATGATGTGTGATAACAGTTTTAATGTTCCAAAACTCGAAAAGTCTAAATCTAAGGTTTTTTGAGCTGAAAATGTATACATACAATCTCTCAACATAATGAGCATCAATTTTAGAAAAAGATTAATGGAGACTCAATATAGTTACAGTACTGAACAGAGACCAACTGTAAAACGTTACATTATAATATCATATTTGTTAAATAAGTCAGGGATACCAGCAATCCTAACAACCCTATTTTCTATCCATTGTTTTTCTATCCTGCTTTTAGATTTTCTCTCTCTCTCGCCACAATAGTAGATGTTAGCCTAAGGTAGAGGGTGCTTTTTGACTAGACCTTGTCGTCCACAGCTGAAATCATGGAAGTAATAATCTCAACATTTATTCATAAGTTTATTTTTGGTGGAATAATTTCTGAATGTTGCTGTGGTTTGAGGAATCAAAAGATGCAGTCTAGTGCCATCTTTTTCTCATTGAAGCATTTTTGGTGACAGGCGCTGGGCTTGATTCCCAGGCAACTGCTTGGATTTACTTCAAGGCATTTCCCACTTCTGCATTAGAAGTGTAGTTAACAGTCTTGTAAACAAAAAAATCACTGATTCTGTCAAGTTGTTTGTCAAAAAAGTACTTTAGCAGATATCCTTTGGGAGTGCTTAACCAACACATCTGTTTCTGAAACAGCATATTCATCACTCCCTGTATGTTTCCTTTTTGCAAGTGAAAATGTGTACACCACATTTCTCTGGACAGACACTGTCAAACCAACTGAAAGGGTTCTGTTCTAGTACCCGCAGTGCTTTTAAATTATGTTATAGTGCTCACATAATTTTGAAATGTGTACAAACTCTGTCCTCATGTGGTGCTTTCACATCTCAGTCCTGTCCTTAAATAATATAGTTTTGCCCTTTAAGCTGTCAACCTACTTTTCTTACCCTCACAAAACTCAAATCTGACTGTTCCTGGAAAATCTCATCTTCAGATCCTAACATCCCTGATGACTGACAGTTATAATTGGTTTCGTTTGACGCACGATTTGTACTGCACCTTTCTCTGTTCCATTGGTTTAAAATCTGGCCAAATGAGCAGCTGACCTTCAATATTTGTACATTTTGAACATGACTGATTTAAATTAGAACAGAACTGGCCCAAGGCACAGTGCACTCCTTTTATAAGAATTACATCTGTCTGGATCAGTGTTTCTCAACCAGTGGTACGAGTATCCTTGGGGTACTCGAGAGAAGTCTGGAGGGTACGTCAACACAACTGAAATTTGGAGAAAACTGATTTTTTGTTTAAGTTTTACAGTGCTTTAATATTTTTGTACTTTTTTACACCTAACATTTCATTTAAGCAAATGTGTTGCAATGGTAGAAAAAAAAATTGTGCATCTGAAAACTGTAGGTACTGGGGGTACTTACAATTTTACTTTATAAAAAATGTTGAGAAACACTGGTCTGGTTGATTTGATTCTTATAAGCAGTTGATTTTTATATGCAGAGCTGCAATGAATGGCTGAAATTGACTGTTACGTTTTAAACTAGCTTTTTTATTCCGTTGAGAAACATCAGATTTACCATAACTAAATTATTTAGAGTTTAACCATACACAGTGTGTAATGAAACCATGCCAATATTCTTACTGAGCAACAGGTTATTCATTACTTATTATCCAATCATTTAGCTGGTGCTTTTATTCATGGCAATTATTAATGTTGTACAGCATATTACATCTTTCCACGAAGTGTTAGAGCTATATAACCTCTTCAAGAAAAAAATCCAAAGATACACATTTTAAACTTTCATATAAACTGTAAGAAACATAACACATGAAAATGCATTATACTGACTTCTATAGCATAAATATAACAAAATAGTCTGTACCAGTATTGACTCACTAACAGAGTGGCATGTCTGCCATTGAATGCACAATGCAGTGACTCCGTAATTGTTTGATTACAAACTTCTCCAGTGTTCCCTGGATCATTGCACAATCCACAACATTACCTTAACTTTCAATGCCATGTAGAAGGTCAAAGTCATCAAAGCCCCTGTATAATAGGCCATTTGTCAAAGTTCTCATTGCATTCTTCATCTGGGTCAAGAATGGGATGATTACCTCATCACTATCAGTGTGCCTTGTTTTGGGGTTTAACTTTGAATTGTTTTCTAATTTCAGTCACAATGTCCACATCAGAGAAAGGTCACCTAACAAACCATTGTCATCACTATCCACTCTTCACCTTCATGTGCATTGAGTTCTCTTGGTGGCTCAGTAATTGCTTCCTCTATGAGTGCTATGACCAGACCTCCTTTTTCCAGCAATCGTGGATTGTCAAAGCACTGATGTCAGACCTGCCATTTAAAAGCATCAGAATGGCATCTAAAAGTTTGGTCTTCCTGGCAATTTCTATAGCAGTGACTTTGCTGTTCTTACCATCAATCTGGTGCAACTCTGTGTAAGCCATTTGCTTGTGAAAGTACACCTTGGCAATTCTGGTAACTCCCTGATGACATAGCTGAAGGATAGTTGTGTTCTTGGGAGGAATTCAAGTTGGATACTCCTCAGTGCTACTTCCTTCTTCATGTGGCATGTGCAGTTGTCCACAAGTAGCAACATCTTTCTTTCCTAGCCCTTTCTGCCACTAATGAATAGCTACCCTGTCATCCAAGCAGATGCACTGGCAGCGTAGTAGTTTTAAGATATCTCACATTTTTAAAGCACTATGGCTGTATCTACACTGCACCCCTTTTCCGGAAAAGGGATGCAGATGAGACAAGTCAGAATTGCAAATGAAGCGGGGGATTTAAATATCCCCTGCTTCATTTGTATAAACATGGCTGCCGCTTTTTTCCGGCTCGGGGCTTTGCCGGAGAAAAGCGCCAGTCTAGACGGGGATCTTTCGGAAAATAAAGCCTTTTCCAAAAGGTCCCTTATTCCTCTGAAAATCAGGAATAACGGACCTTTTGGAAAAGGCTTTATTTTCCGAAAGATCCCCGTCTAGACTGGCGCTTTTCTCCGGCAAAGCCCCGAGCCGGAAAAAAGCGGCAGCTATATTTATACAAATGAAGCAGGGGATATTTAAATCCCCCACTTCATTTGCAATTCCGACTTGTCTCATCTGCATCCCTTTTCCGGAAAAGGGGTGCAGTGTAGACACAGCCTATAGGTTTTGACTTTTCCTGATGATATGGTCCTTTTTCTCTCCAATCATAGAACAGAAGAGAGTAGTCCCATAAAATTGCGAGTATAATGCGCACTTTTTTCCCGTTTTTTTAGGGTCAAAGCTGAGGTGCGCATTATACATAGGAGCAATTTTTTAAAGTTTTAAACTCCCCCTCCCCTCCTCACAGAAACTTTCCCACTGCAGCGCAGCACGGAGGCCGCTACACTACCAGGCTCACAGACAAGGCGAGAAGCCAGCAGCACCACCAGGCCGCAGTGCCCTGGGTTGCTGCCTGCCCGGTGCTCCTTCAGGCTGCGCTTGGGGATCCCTGGGGCGGGTGTGAGTTCAGCGCGGCACACGGGCAGCTGTCCACTGCGTGTGTGTTTCCTGGGCAAGCCTGCAGGTAGGAGCGGCACATCCCTCCCTCCCGCTCTCCTGTAGCCCGGGCCCGCCTCCAGGATGTGGGCGAGGCTGGGCTTGGTGCTGGTGGGTTGGCTCCTGGCACAGCAGGGCAGACTGTGTTGCCATTCACAGCACCCGGGCAGCTGTCCGGAAGGGCGGGGGGCAGGTTTCAAACTCCGCCGCCAGCTCACAGGGCTGCGTGCGCGTTTCCCTGTAGCTTCAGATCTGGTTTAAGGATAATCAAATGTTGTGTTCCAGTTTAGTAGAGACCAAGAAATTCTGGACTTCAGAAACAGGATACCTACCATTCTCCTGTACAATGGGGTGAACATTGTACATAGGAGTTCAGTTTTTTTCATTATGCTAAGATTCTAAAGTCAGGGTGTGCATTATACATAGGTGCACATTATAGTTGCAATTTACAGTAATTCTTTCTTTAGGTTTTCTTTTCTGTTGTCTGATTTAAAGGTGACACAGTGATTGGACAGGGCTTGAAAGTAAATTCTACTTCCATCTGGATTCCAAAAGTCTTTTTCAGCAAAGTTATGTCTTGTTTCAATCCACCTGTCATGTTCCCTAACGTTTGCATCCTCAGCTTTTCTACGAATTTATTAAAAACAATTCCCTCTTGTTTTAAAACACTAAATTCACCCATTGTTGGCCATGAAATCAGTCACACTAGGGGACACTGCCAGGTTTTTGTTTGTTTGTTTGTTTGTTTTTGTATCATCAACGGTTCACTAAGGGGACATTTTTGATTCACTTTGTAAGTGCCACCTCAATAAGAGGTACCTAGCTTGACTTCATTCTTTTTTGGTCTCCATTTTATGTAGCACCATCCCTGGTTTTCAGAATCTTAGACAATGTAGATTGTGAAATACCCAATTCCTGAGATGGATCTCTTTGGCTGGTTTTGGGAAAACTATCCTAGGACTCCTGAAGGTGGTATTTTTATCTGCAAAGAGTATCTTTTTCCTGCCACGTTGACTCATGCATAAATGGCACGTTTCTATACGAGGATTATATTTTATATGCACTGCATGCCTAATAACGCAAGATGTCATCAAATTCAAAACCGCTTTAAAGACTTATGTGTCATTGCACTTATCATATTTCAAGTAGTCACTTTGTCCCAAAACAATTCTTCTAAACAGATTGCTTGATTCTTACAAACTATTTTAGCATAGTTAGTATATGAATAGTTTTGCCCTAGTGGTTTTAATCATTGTGTGTGGTTGTTTCCTAAAAATGGAATGCATTTGTACTTGGTTGTCTAGGATGATTCCAACAATAAGGATCCTTTCTGCTCCTGGCTGGTCCCTTGGCTGCTCTTGATGGTTCCAGCAGCATTGCCTTCAGATACCCCACCATGTGACCTATTCACACCCACACCCACCGAGCTGAAAGCCTCTCCCCCAGCCTGAAGGGAGGAGCCACGAACCCAGATCTCAAGCAATTCTGGGGGTCAACAATGAGAAAACAGAGAGGAGCGAGGGTCACACTAAGGGAGAGACCAAGCCCCCATCCAAAAATGGCTCCTCAGGCGGTTGGAGCTGGTAGCCTAGGAAACCAACGTGCTAACCCTTCAGCTATGGACCAGCTCTGCCGGGCCGTGTGGAGCAGCCCCTGCCGCGGGGCCATGAGCTGCACTGACCCGGCGCATCTCACTCCCTGCCCAGCACTCTCCAAAGGCACCTTCCTCCCTGGGCCTCCCCTCGCTGCCCGCCCCCTCCCGGGGTGACTCACCACCGGCCCCGCTCTCTGAGCGCAGACTCGGGACACAGAGGGGCCACTACAGCGGGGGCCTGCGCTCGGGGCGGGGCGTTGCTAGGGCGGCGGGGCGGTACAACACGTAAAGCTTCCACAGGGATTCTCAGAGGGGGCGGAGCGTCGCCGGGGTGTCACGTCTCCTAACCGCGCTGGTTTTCCCTTAACCTGGAAGGAGGGCAGCGTGGCTCATCCTAACCTGTTAGCTGCGCCTTCCAACAGCCCGTCGTGCCGACGGTTGCAGCCAATCAGGGCTTCGGAGGCAGAGTTCGGTTGCTCTGCGCTAAGGAGGCTGGCGCGGCTCTGGGCGCTTCCGGCTTCCCCGCCCCTCCTCCCGCGCAAAGGGACTCGGTGGCGGCCGGTGCGGGAGACGGTTGAGGCGGCTGCGGGGATCGGCCCGTCCTCACCCGGGAGCGACCATGGCGCGGCGCCGCTAGGTCCCCGCTGCGGGGTCGGGTCGAGCCGGGGCCGCTCCACGTGTCGCAGGCCGGGATGGGGCCAGGAAGCGGCCGGCGGGGCCCCGAGGCAGCGCGGGGACGAGCGTCCTTTCGGGCCGCCGCGCTGCTGCTCCTGCTCCTGGCCGCGCCCGCCGGGCTGCGCGCCGCCGCGGAGGAAGAGACCGGCAGGAACAAGGAGCCGCCGGCGCCGCAGCAGCAGCAGCAGCCGCAACCCGCCGTGCTAGGGCTGGAGCCGGCTCGGGCAGAGGTGAGGTGGGGGTGTCCCCCTGCTCTCCGCCCTCCCCTTCGCGTCCCCCCTCCGCCGCCGCCTCAGGGGCCAGAGCTGGCCGGGATCGCTTGTCGCATCGCGCCCGGTACGGGTGGGGTGAGTTCGGGGTGGCCGGTGTGTGGCGGGGGCCGACACCCTGCTTGGGGGTGAGTGGCGGGCGTCTTCAGCCTGCCGTGGCCTTGGTGTCGCCTTCCCCGCCTGCAGAGCCCTCCTGGGTATGTAACTTAGGGTGGTTCTGCGGCGTTCAAGCATTAATCTTTTTTTTAAAAAGGCGTTTAGCCCACACGGCTGCCAGGTTAAGCTTGATGTATAAAACACCTAACTAACAACACGTAATTAAACTTAATTGCTGTGTAAAAGGCTGTTTTCCTTTAGCCTGTCTGTAGACTTCCTACTGACAGCAGTGGCTGGAGAGCGAATGTTCAATCCCAAATGGATATCCTCTGCACAGAACTGAATGAAAAGTGAATTTTATTTTTCTCTGAATAAAGAGTGACTTCAGCTCGGGTTTCTAAAGGGATAGTCTTGTTAACTAGATTCGCGCATGTATGTTGAAGCAAAGTACTAATGGGGCGACTGATGAACAGCAAAGGGGAAGTCACTCATGCAAAAGTACTAGTGTTTTACACTTCAGTGATTTTGAAATGTGTTTTAGATCCTTTAATACCAACTATCAGTTCATCAAGCACAATACTTCTTTGTGGGTTCCTTCATTAAAGAACATGTTGCAGTTTCTAGGAGAAACTAAGTCACTTAGTATTTTCTTACTTGACTCATTGAGAACAGCAGAAAGTGAGAAACAGAGAAAATGTGAGCAGTGTAAGCTAAAAGGTAGAGAGGAAGGGAAGAAGTAAGAGGGAACTGCAAGAGGAAAACAGTTGATGCAGCAAAGTGGTTAGAGGTGAAAGAGATTGGGAAGGCACAGGGCACGTGCTTGTGCATGGATGAAATATGAATGGGAAAATACTGTCATTACATTCCTAGCCTAATAGAAGTTAACTTTCTCACCCAACTACTTAACTTTGGCTTGTGTACACTGCTAATTGTGCAACAAAACTTTGATCATTCACAGCTGCTTACCCCCCCCCCCCCCAAAAAAAAGTTTTGCCTAAGGAAATGGCAGTGTAAGTATTTTGTTGGCAAAAGTGCCAACAGACAGCAATTACACTCTCCAACTTTTACATCCCTGTGGCTAAAAGCTACATAGTATAGGCAAAGCCTTTATGTAAAGGCTTGCAAGAGCTAATGGAGATTTCACCTAAAGCTTGTTGAGGAGTCACTTCAGACTAGGGTAGGAGTGTCAGCAAGTAGTCAACTACTTGACTACCTGATAAGCATAAGTGTACTCCACTACTGCACACCCTTGCTGCCTTTGTATGGGGGAGGAGGGGAGAAACAGGGGCTGGTGCTGGGTGGAGCCAGCTTAAAAGCCTGTTCTCTCCCTCCCTCCCCCCCCCCCCCCCAGCACTGTCTCCACAGTGCCACCTCCCCACCTCTATCAGTTTGGGGGGGGGGGAGAAGAGGGAAGGCTGCTCTTGCAGCAGCCACTGTCTGTAGGGGTCCCAGTGGGGAGCTGCCCCCTTCCCTCGTACATAGGAGTTGCGGCTTCCAAGCAACCCCTGTTCACGGTGTCTGGGGCTGGCCGTGTGCAGGGGCTTGGGCTGCTTTGGCAGCGGCCTCTGGCCCCTGCAGATGGGCTGCTAACTTCAGCGTGAGCTGGGACCGAGCGATCCTGGCTCACTCTAGGACCCTGTACCTCTGCACCCTGTACCTCTGCATTTTAAATGTAGTACCCCCTACTGCAGCTCTGCAGAGCAGCTCCTTATCAACTAATCGTGTAATGTATACACATTGTATCGACTACACAATTAACCAGATATGGGCAATTTAACATCCTTACACCGGGATGGGGAATCTTTTTTGGGGGGGGGGGTCAGGGACCTCTGACCCAAAGAAAAATCTGTCGGGGGCCACACACACAAGCGAGAAGCCAAAAAAAAAAAAAAAACCCACCACCTTCACTGATGTGGCCCCCTGCTGAGAAGGTCTCTACATTCCGCTCACAAACCAGAACCCAGGTTAGTAGATTCTGTGTGCTCCAGTCCTGTGGGGCACTGATTGGGCCAGATCTAAGAAAGGGAAGTAATCTCTGTCTGAATAGCAGTGTTTTGTTTCTTAAAAGCAACTCTTGTAGGTATCTTGGAATCTAAAAAAGAATAGGTTATCAAAATAAAGTTAATTTGTCCTAAGAAAACACCTGCATCTGTATAGGGATATCAATTGTTATGTTTGTCAATATTTACTGCTGACTGGGGAGACTTTCCATAGCACAAAGCAGGTAGGCACCTAACTTCCATTTGTGCCTCTGAAAATTTCCCTAAATACCATGTATTGGACAGTCTTGAGGACAGAGATTAGGGCAATGTTTAGAGAGTCTAGTATTTTGGACATTATAGCAATCTAAATAATGCTAAGTATGGTGCTGGTAAACATTTTTCTTAACAGAAAAGTTTCACTTTCCTCCTTGTCTTCATCTCCAGTTGCTGACTTCATATTCATTGGTATGTGGGGCTGACAGGCTGAGGTAGATACATTATGCTAAGAGAGAAACAAGTGCAAGAATCTAGAACGTTTAGCCTACAAAACTTGACTCCTTAAACTTGGTCTTCATGTTAATTCTGTTTAATGCAATGGTCTCTAACCTTTTTAAGCACAAGATCACTTTTTGAATAGTCAGTCCTGGAACTACCTCAAACCAAATACCTCTGCCCCCACCCATTCTCTGAGGCCCCACCTCCTCACTCAACGCCCCCCTGCCTCCGTCTCCCCTACTTTGCACAAGCAGAAGGCTCCCAGGGAGCAGCTCTGGGCAGGAGCAGCAGGGCAGAGAGGGAGGGGCAGCTGAAGTGCAGGCAAACCAGCCAGGATCACCTGTCAGAGGCTCCAAAATCTACTGGTAGATCCTGATCAACTGGTTGGTGACCATTGTGTTAATGCATCTTTTTAAAGAATTAGGTACTTTATATTCACCATAAGTCTGCTATCTCTCTCGCTGCAAGAATTTACAAGTGATGGGCGAAACTCAGGAATATGATCATGGGATGCAACAAAGGGAGCCTGCAAGCTGAGGGGAGGAAAGAGAGAAATTGGGTTGTAGCTACATTATAAAGAAGGAATTGAAGGTTGTTGGGGTTTTTTTTCCTGCTTTTTCTTAAAAACTATCTTCCTCACCAAATAGATTTCAGTGTCTGATAGAGGACACCATGACTACATCTTGACAGCGGGACTATTTTGGGATTCCAGAAGTATCCTGAAATAGCAATTCCACATCTTTTATGTGCCGTCCCGGCATCTCTGTAGCCCTTGTTCCATGAGGGTTAAGGGATTTGTTGAAATAGCACTTTATTTCAAAATAAGCTTGAAAAAAGCTATGCAGTTTGCAAAGTACAAATTGCGTAGATTATTTTGAGGTAAGGGTGCTGTGTAGATGCACCCCATATTGAAAAACACTGGCAGCTGCTGGCACCCAGTCTTAATAAGCATGTCCACTGTTGCTATCAGCTGTGGCGATGCAGTGATGGCAAAAATAACGATACATTTTCAGGAAAAGAAGTAAAGACAAGATTTATCAATAATCACAAGAGTAGTTAAATGATGTTACCAAAGTCAAGAACAAAGAATATGAAATATAAACAATTGAAAGTCTAAGGGATGTTTAAGTAGATTAGGGATGTGAATAACTAGTTGACTATCCAAAAAGCAAATGCTTATCGTGTAGTTGACAGGCTAGTCGACTAGTTGGTTCCTCACCCCTTGCTGCCTCTATCAAAAAGAGGCAACAGGGTGGGGGGAAAGAGGAGGGAGTATGTCAAAGTGGCAGTGCTGTGTGGAGCCTGGGGCTAGACCCTGGGCTCTATGCAGCACTGCTGCTTTGAAACACTTTGTGCAGCTGGGGGCCAACTGGGGTGTCCTCAGGCTGCAGGTGGCATGGAGCCTGGGATCAGCTGGGGACTCTCCTGCTGATCCAGACTCTGTGCGGTGCTGCTGCTTTGAAACACTGTGTGGAGCCTGACACTTCATGCAGCGCTGCCACTTTGAAATGCCGTGGAGAGCACGGGGCCAGCGGGAGACTTTTGCCTTTCAGATATAGCTCACTTTAAAGGCGGAGGTGCCCTATTGACTAATCAAATAGTTGATGCAAATTGTATTGACTATTCAATTAGTCAGTTACTCAAACTTCTACATCCTTCAAGTAGACTATTAAAACACCTTGTAAAATACTGTGTAACTATACTGATTTAATGTTTTGAAGAAGTGAGTCCAAAAACGTTCCAGATCCAAACATTTGTGAGGGATAATACAGATATTCTGAGATATCCAGTAGGTCCTCCAGCAAGACCAGTGTTGATATTTCTTTTTTCTGAGCATAAAACAGCTTACTTAAAAAATACTTTCCTAGCCCTTAAAAATCATAGATTTTTTTTTTAAGGCCCAAGAAATATTATTTTTAAAAACAATCCTTTGGTCAGCTTTAAAGTATGTGTACACCCTTAGAGCATGTGTCATTCCAAATTCTGGAATCACTTCAGCCCTTTGAATTAGTATGTAATTATAGTAATTTCTTTATCTGGCATTGATGGGAAATGGGGATGTTGGGTAATCAAATGTGCTGGTTACTCTTACTCAACCTTTACATTGATGGTTCATTAATTTTTTTCCCTATATTAGTTATAGGTACCGGATGGGTTAGCTGATACCCAATAATGAAATTATACACAAAAGCATGACACAAACTTTACTACCACAAGTTTACAAACTTGACTTCCACAAGTGTTGGAAAATGTTGAAAAATTATGCCAGAGGGCTTTAAGAATTTTTCTGGTTAACTAAAGGAGGAATTGTGTTGCCATCTATGACGGATGCTGATTCACCAAGTTTTCTGGATAGTCAAGTGCTGAATAATGCAGCTTGTATTAGGGATGTAGGCAACTAGTCGAGTAGTCGACTACCCAATAAGCCTAGGCCTGTGTCAGAGGCTCCGGGGAGCTGGCTTAAAAGCTGGTTCCCCCCAGCACGGTCTCTGCCGTGTAGGAGGAGGGGAGGCAGAGGCACAGTTATCTGGGGCCTGTCAGGAGCCGGGACTGCAGAGCCAGACCTACCCCCACTGCATCTCTGTAGTTTAAGTGTAGGAGCTGGGTTGCCTGCATGCCTGGCTCCTGCTAAATTTAAACTGCACAGCTGAAGTGGGGCCCCTTTTCAACTAATTGTCTAGTTGATACAATTTGTACCAACTACACAATTAGTTGAATCAACTAGACAATTAGTCAGTTACCCGCTTCTTAATATCCTTAGTTCTATATATCCTAGAAAAGTTTCTTGCCATTTCAACAAGAAAGGACACTGTCTCAACAACTTAATTACCTGCATCCTGCTTCAGAAGCCTTTTAAATCTGTACTTGAAAGGGAATCCTCTGAACTGTCATTCATGCTAAAATTCGACACTCTACGCGGGGGGGCTCAACAAAGACTCTGGCGGCTATCTTACCCATTACAAAGCTAGCCTCCCCAATTATCACCTCTAATACCATTAGCTCACAGGAATCTACCTTCCCTCCCTCTTCTTCCCCCCCACATCCCTCTTCTGTTCTGAAATTTGATTTGTCCTTTTCATATGTGTTCTTTTTTTAAAAAATTTTATCCTTTGGTATATATGGTTGTCGCTATTTTCTTCCACTATTTGATCTGAGGAAGTGGGTCTGGCCCATGAAAGCTCATCATCTAATAAACCATCTTGTTAGTCTTTAAAGTGCTACATAGTCCTGTATTTTGTTTTAGAAAGACTTAGATCTGGAAAAGGTGAAGATTAACCACTTTATTTATTAAATGTTGTGGAGTCGTTCACGATAGGTTAAATATGTAACACTTTCAACCAACTTTCTGTGGAAACATGAACAAATTTACATTTACATCACCAGGGCTCGACAAATTGCAGCAAGAGCTACTCGCCAGACTCGCACCGCGCATGTGCCAGTTCGGCACTGCGCATGCGTGCAGCGCTGCTGAATGGGGCGCATGGAACGACCAGCTGAAATCTACTCTCCATGCGCGAGTAGAAACAGCGGTTTGTCGAGCCCTGTACATCACTGTACATTTTAACTTCTGTATTCTGGCTATATATCCATCTTTTTGCCAGTCAAGCTTCTTTTATTAGTGAAATCTCAGGTGATATATGTGTGTGTGTGTGTGTGTGTGTGTGTGAGAGAGAGAGAGAGAGAGAGAGACCGACCGACCGACCGACCGACGAAAATACACTTAGCACTACAATTATGCCTGTATCAAACTTCACTGTAGCTTAGATAATAGAATTTTGGAGAGAAAAGAAGAAAGCTATACCTGATCATGTTTAAATTTTAAAGAGCTTTACACTTGTGCCAAAATTCTATGGACATTAAACTTTGGCTTAATAAGTTTTAGATGTAACAGTAACCAGAAAACTGCTTGCTTGACTGATCTGCCAAATTATTAGGCAGAATCATGTATTGTAAATTGCGGTGATTTGAATGAACCTTCCATGTCCTGTGATAGTGATTGCTATACTCAAGTAATATGATTAATAAAGAAATACCTTTGTACAAATTATAACCAGATATCTTAGGTTAAAGACTGAGCACTATAGTTCCACTATAAATGGCAGTCTGTAGTAGTTAAAAGATTCGGATTGAATCAAAACCTCAATCCTGCTTTTGAAAATAGTTTGTTAAAAAGTATTAGACCATCATGGTTTGCAATAAGAGAAAACTAGAGATGAATTCTTGTGGGAGTTAAATGTTCAACTTTAAGCAATCATTTTCTTCTTTTACAGAAATGGCCCACACCAGTTCCTCCAATTCATCTTATCAGTGAAGAATCTACTGATAAAACTAATCTGGGGTTTATTCATGCTTTTGTGGCTGCCATATCAGTCATCATTGTGTCAGAGTTGGGGGATAAGACCTTCTTTATTGCAGCCATCATGGCAATGCGTTATAATCGTTTGACTGTAATGGCCGGTGCCATGCTTGCCTTAGGACTGATGACATGCTTATCAGGTTAGAACTCTTTGCTGCCTTTCTCGGAATTCATTGATTAAATGTGTGTGTATAGTCTGTCAACCATAATTGTTAACCAAAGTGAAAATGAACGCAGCAGGTATGCAAGCTACATGGCTTTAAGAGCTACTTTTTTGTAGTCCATTCTGTTATAAATTTTATGCCTTTCAAAGTAGTGGGCTCTTATAACTTCATTCGTTAGCTGAAGAAAGAGGGCACTTAGAAGTAACATGTATATTGATATAAATTGATCTCTTGGATTCTTGCTTGCACATTTGTAAGTATAAATAAGACTAAAGGCCAGGTTCTCTGATAGAGGCAGCAGCGGGGGAGGAGGAGGCGGCGGCACCAGAGAGCTGGCATGTGCCGAGAGCCAGTTTAAAAGCCAGTTCCCTGCACGTATCTGCTCCTACCTGCCCCTCCCTCACCCTCTGCACTGCTGCCTCTCTATCAGATGCAGCAGCACTGAGGTGGGGGATCAGCGCGGGGTGTAGGGTGGCAGGAGCTTGCAGGGAGCCGATTTTAAAAGCCGGCTCTCCAAGGGCACTGGCTTTCTCCCACCTCCCCCTTTGCTGTGTCTGATACATACATATTGGTTAATCATGTAGTCGACTACACATTTGACATCCCTACTTACAAATAGTAACAATCAATGGTCATTTTGATATTATTTAACATAAAATGTAACTTATATTCTTTCAGTTTTATTTGGATATGCTACCACAGTTATCCCCCGAGTGTACACATACTACGCGTCAACTGCACTGTTTGCAATTTTTGGCATCAGAATGCTCCGGGAAGGCTTGAAGATGAGCCCAGATGAAGGTCAGGAGGAGCTGGAGGAAGTTCAAGCAGAAATCAAGAAAAAAGATGAAGAAGTAAGTAATAAAGTATCTAGAAATGATGACTAATGATACACTTAGATTGGTTAGATTGCACAGTTACAGAAGAGTGTGCATATGGGTTGCTCATCTGGATATATGTGTAATAAGAGGTTGATGGATCTATGTGTGGGGCTGACAATAACAAGAAAACACACACATGCCCCTCCTCATCATGGGACCACATACTAGAATACTCTCCCTCGCCCACCCCCTCACTAATTTCCTAATTCTGGCTCTAATTCTTTGTTATATGGTTGCATTTTGAGGTAGGATAGAGGCTTGAACTACATCTTCATAGAATTCATGTGTTGAAATATGTATCTCTTTCACTTGGGGCTTTACCCACCAGCATGTTGACAGCTACCATTGCTGCTGATTTTATTTATAATGTTTAGGTAGAATAATACTGAAGCTAGTGCTGCTGCAGGTGTTCTTGTGGATGTAAGCTAAGCAGAATAATGCAGTAATAAGAAATAGCATTTCTCTGGAGCATTAGTTTTTTTTTTTTCATATATTCTTCTTACTAATTTTATTGTCTTCTCCTCTCCCAGTATAACTCACTGTTTTTAATCACCGTGATAATGCATTCTGTTTCTTCTCAGAATAATTAAAAATAGCATAATGTATCATCCAAAATAAACTGTTTTTCGTGCTGTAAAGAGTTTGTCCCCTGTTTTAGCCTACTTTCCACATTTGCACTAGGAGCTAAATATTTGGATTGTCTCATTGTGAAGTTGCACAGCTTTGAGGTAAACAGTAACTTAGAGGTAAAGGATAAGTGTACATATGTAAATTGTAGCTAATTTTGGTAGTAGTACCCTAAATGTTCAATAGCTAAGTTTATCATTCCAAGGATAACTGTTCTGGATATTAAATTAGTTGAGGTTTACATTTTTGAGCAATATTTTCATTGGGAAATTTGGATAATATTTCTGACCTTCTGATGGACTTTTGTTTCCAGTTCCAGAGAACGAAGCTGTTAAATGGGCCAGGAGATGTGGAAACAGGGACAAGCACAAATATACCTCAGAAGAAGTGGCTGCATTTTATTTCTCCAATTTTTGTTCAAGCTTTTACTTTAACATTTGTAGCAGAATGGGGTGACCGTTCTCAATTGACAACAATAGTCTTGGCAGCAAGAGAAGTGAGTGTGATTGATACAAAATACCCACTGGTCATTTGTTCTGTTTTTAATATTGGCGGCAGATGGTATGTCTTTCATCACATCCATCAAATTCTCAGATTTTCTTTGTAGTTTTAGATATTATCAGTTAATGTTAGAAGTATATGAAGGCATGAGTCTGAAGGCGGCAGCATGGTTATTTCTGTGCATTCTCATTGCCAGAGGGGTTACTGCTGTTACATTTTAAAATTCCATTTTATATTTACTGCATGGTTTGGGACTGCAAGTACCATTTCTTGAAAAAAGCTGTTGCTCTCCAGCTGTACAATATAAGAGATGGTCATTGCATGGAACAACATGACAGTCATTTAAAAACTTTTTTTGAAAATGGCAGGTTAAGCAGATATTGCTCTTAAAACTATTTGCAGCTTTAAAGAGGAACTTATTTGATCAACCCTTAAAACTGTTAAAAGCAGAATGTTAGACTCCAAAACTGCATCATCTTCTACAGGTTAGACTCCCTGATCTGGCATCTTCAGGACCTGACTTATCCTGAATGAGGGAATTTGCCGGATCGGGGAGGTCCCCTGTCACCGGCCTCCCAGGGCTCTGCCCCTCCCTCCTGCTGGCTCAGCTCCAACCCTGCTGCTACAGGGCTTGGCTCTGGTCAGCTTCGACCATCTGGTTGGAGCTCTCCAGGGATAGAGCTCCATGGACCCACTTTTGTCCCGCCTGGTTGTGGCTTCCCAGGGACTGGGCTCTGCAGCTATCCTGCTGGGTCCAAGCTCTGTGGCTGCCCGGCTGCTCCCATGTCCAGCTGGGGCTCCACGGCTGCCTCACTGTTGCTGTGCCCAGCTGAGACGCCCTGGGATGGGGCTCGCCTGTCCCAATGGTAGAATCCCGACCGGCTCGCGCTCCCGGGTGCTGGGGCTTTCTGGTCCAGCAACATCTGTGATCCTGCTGGACAACAGATGTTGCCAGACCAGAGAGTCATGAACGTAGGAGGTTCAATCTGTAATATGCACCCCTGTTCATTGTAAGCTGCTCTTAAAAATAAGAATTGAAGTACTATTTCCATCTGTTGACATCAGCAGTGCTGCTAAAGCAAAGAAGACAATGAAAAAGGAAATCCACTTAAGCTTCTGGCCTCTTCCAAATGGAAGGGGAAAGATACTTTTCTAACTAGATACATACACAATGTGTTTTTTTTTCTTCATTATATATTCATATTATACATGAAAACATGCTAGCAAAGTCAGGCACTCGGAAGGTAGGAAATGCTAGAACAACGGGTGTGTGTGCAGTTTTAATTTGGCCTCTTTGTGCATATTCATTTAAGTACATTACTCCATACAGTTTTCCACAGGACGCTGGCCTTTCAGTGCACAGGATGGATTTGGCCTGGAGATGAGTACTTGTGTCTTTATAGTATTTGAGTGAGACATGGGGCTATGAGACAAAGTTTTAAGATCAAAAACATCCATGAATGTTTGGGGTTCAATTTCAGACTCCCACGATCTGCAAGCTTGTGTAGTGGAAGAAGCTGTTCTCTTGGGATCCTTGCTTCATTGGTTGCAGAAGTTAACTGATGAATAAGGCAGGGGCTTCCAGAAGAGAGAAGATGGTCTCATGGTTAAGATAATTTAGTGATTTCCTGGAAAACTTGGTTCCCTCCCTGTCTCTCCCACAGAATTCCTATGTGATGCTGGGCAAATTGCTTTAACAAAACTTTTCATAGGTGGTCACTGTGTTTCTGACTTATCAGGTATTCATCTCTAGTCCCTGGGGCTTATTTGAAGAAGTGCTCAGTGCTGCAACTCTTGAAATCAATGAGAACTATGGTTTAAACAGACAGGCTGCGTCTAGATTGGCATGATTTTCCAGAAATGCTTTTAATGGAAAAGTTTTCTGTTAAAAGCATTTTCGGAACAGAGCGTCTAGATTGGCGCGGACGCTTTTCCACAAAAGCACTTTTTGCGAAAAAGCATCTGTGCCAATCTAGACGCACTTTTCTGCAAAAAAAGCCCCGATCGCCATTTTCACGATCGGGGCTTTTTTTGCGGAAAACAAATCTGAGCTGTCTACACTGGCCCTTTTGCGCAAAAGCTTTGCGTAAAAGGGACTTTTGCCTGAACGGGAGCAGAATAGTATTTCCACAAGAAGCACTGATTTCTTACAGTAGGAAGTCAGTGCTTTTGCGGAAATTCAAGCAGCTAGTGTAGACAGCTGGCAAGTTTTTCCGGAAAAGTGGCTGATTTGCCGGGAAAAACTGGCCAGTCTAGACACAGCCACAAAGTGCAATATAGTGCTGAGTTTTCTGAAAAATCAGGTCTTGGGGTATCTCAAGTTGGACACCCAAAATTAGTGGATACTTTTGACCTTAAGTTTTCTGCCTTGTAGTTCCTTATGGGTGTCGTGACGGCAAGTCAGTTGCTGTTTATAAAGGGTTTAGATACTGCCATAGAAAAGTGCATGAGAAAATTAATAATTCTGTCATTAGATCGGGGTTTAAGGAGTGTGTAGCTATTGAACAGAGGAGAAAACAAAATATTGAGTAGCTGCTCATTAAGTGAACCCCATCTTTCCTATGCACTGCAAGAGACAGGTATCTTGTGGAAAAATGGTCATGTCTAACAACTTTTCTTCCTGGAGCAGACTTAAAGGGATTTTTCAAAAGCACAGATGACAGGCGCTGTGGCAAAGTTCTGACCATGCCCTATGGGTCCTGTACTCCTGGCGGATAGTGTTTGCCTCAGGGACTTGTGACCCTCCACACAGCCTCTTTCCCTTTACTAGAGACAAGGGTCACAGCCTATTGAGCCTTACTCATCACAGGCTAGTTTACAGTTTGGGGTAAAAACAAACAAAACCTCCATAGTCCTGTTCTTCCCTCTCAGGGGGAGACTTGGTAGTGGTGTGGGGAGGGCTGGGGGGAACCCAGGCTCACCACTACTCAGGGTTCTGGCCCAGGGAACCTAAGGCAGTGGCAACCGGCAGGGTTTATTCTACTCCCAGTCTAGCAGCTTCTTCCCTGGGCCACTTCTCTAAACGATCCTTCCCAGTACCTTTCCTTTGGTATTTGAACAAGTTAATCCTGCTCCTCCATGGCACTCTGTCTTAATCACAGTCCTCATCTTGTACACAGTTTCACCTCCTCACTCCCATATCTTCCACACCCCCTGCCCTCTCTGCAGGGAGCCCTTATAAGCAAGCTGCAACAGGCCTTAATGGGCTGTAGATGCTCTGATTAGCTTGCTGCTTCCAGCAAGCTAATAAGTGGCCCCAGGTGGCTGCCTGATTATACTGCACTAGGCTTGGCCCTGTTTACTCTGGGAAGAGGAAACTGTTTACCCAGAGCTTGGCACATCTGCCCTGCATTAGAATGCAGCAGCCTGCTGGGTCTGGCACAGCACCCAGTTCCTACTTTTTACCTTTTGTAGATTTAAGCAGGGGCAGATGACAGTTTTGCGGGGCCCCGGGCAGTATAATTCCGCGGGGCCCCCCCTTTGCCATGCGCTGCGGCGCATGCGCAGGGTTTTTTGAAGCGCGGGGCCCGGGGCAGCTACCCCTCCAGTAACTTAAAGTCTTTAACGTTACCCCTCCAGTAACTTTTTAAACAAAAATAAACTCTTAACACCTTCAATTTTGTAAAGTGGTTTATAAGTAAAACCTAGCTATCCAATTAAGTATTGAATAAGTAAATATATGCAGTTGAAAACTCATCCAGTGATGTTACAGTTGTGACATAAATCTAGAATAAAATAAGTTTTCAGCTAGGCTAGTTCCAGCCCTCCTGACTTCATACTCCTTTGTGTGGCCTCTTTAGAGAAAATGTATTAGCCTCATGGATCTGGACAAAATACTTCTAGTAACTAGCTTGTACTCTACCAAAAGCTCCTCTTCACGATTTCAATTGGCATTTAATAACTTTTGAGCTAAGTGTACTTCTAATTGTGTAGTAGCGGCGAGGAGTCCTGTGGCACCTTATAGACTAACTGAAGTGTTGGAGCATAAGCTTTCATGGACAAAGACCCACTTCGTCACATGCATGTAGTGGAAATTTCTATAAGGTGCCACAGGACTCCTCACTGCTTTTGCAGATTCAGACTAACACAGCTACCCCTCTGATAATCGTGTAGTGTTACTTTGTTTTCAGCTAGCTGCCAGTCTCCACACTCAAGATGCTTGCTTTTCAGTGGTGTAATAGGCAGCTGTTGACTTACAAGATTTTAAGTCTTTTACTGTTGTGACCATACCTCAGTATTACAGGAGGCAACTGCTATGAAACCATGCAGAACTCCTAACATATTTGACAATATTCTCTGAGGGTTCCCTTGCCTTGAGCTGAACTAGGAAAGCATATTTTTTTTTTCTGGTAGACTATTGTGTAGATTTTCACCTGTTAAAGTTGATCTTGTGTGTTTGCATAGGATCCCTATGGTGTGGCAGTGGGAGGAACAGTGGGACACTGTCTATGCACTGGTTTAGCAGTTATTGGAGGAAGGATGATAGCACAAAAAATTTCTGTTAGGACTGGTAAGTGAAATTTCATTTTTATTGGAAAAAAAATTAACACAACAGTAGCTTACTTCAGGAATCATCAGAATGAAAATGATGGCATGCACACTTGGGATGTAGTTAAAGCCAGGGCTTTTAATGCTAAAGAAATTGTTAAGGAGCTAGTAACATAGTGTATTAACTTAATTTTTGATTGTCAATCTCCCTGAGGCTTTTTCAGCTGCCCTTAGCACTTCTCGCTTCCTCTTTACCCTCTTTTTGTGAAGATTTGATCCTCTGCCTTTCACCTGACTGCACCTACTATAGAGGAGAGTTCTGAAGGTATATCTACAAATCACACTTCTTGCCCCCCCCCCACTCCCGACGTGGGTATAAATAGCAGTATAAATGGTGAGGAATAGCTTAGGTGAGGGAGAGTGAAGATACACTTGAATCATATGATATATACTTTATATGGCTCTCTACTCACCTACGTAGTGTCTTCCAACCACACTGCTATTTTCACATTGTTTCTCTGTTGCTGGAGTCTATGGACATAAGGTGCTATACACCACAGTGTGGACGCGACCTACTTTTCACCGCAGCATGTATCTTTTCTCTGCAAGTAGAACTAACCAAGCTAAGAATATGCTGTGGAGGAGCTCAGTCCAGGAGCTCAATCACAATCACGTTTGGTAATGTAGCTAGTCTTTTCTTACTGTGACTTGAGTTTGAGGGGGTACTGAATCCCAATATCAGGCATTTAAAATAAAGTGAAGATAGTCAAAAATTTAGATCTCTGTGGATGGAGGTTGAAGAAAATCTTAATCTCTGTGGCAAACAGCAGCAGGGATTGTACCCTCCAGTAGTTTAAGCTGGGTCTTTCAAAGGATGAAACCTATGAGGGTTAGGCCTGCTAGAAAAATTCCTGCTGTCATAACCTTTTTAGAGCTATTATTCATGTGGAACAACTGCTTTTCAGAGCATCAGTTAGGCATAGCAAGTGTGTTTATATTTTGGTAAGGAGGGATATGTCCATCTTGGAGGCGGGCCATTGTTTGTTCCAAATGTACTGTTGGTCTTTATTTTCTTGCCCTCAGAAAAGGTATAGGTCACATCAAGAAAATTCATTTCTGCAGCATTAGCATGCACACATTTTAAAAATAAACACTATGAACTTAATTCCCTCTTTACACTGGCCAAGGAAACGTTACTATCTTATCAGCAAAGAGTGACTTGTATGCTGCTGAGAGACATTATGATACAATTTCTCTGATCCCTGGAGTGGAGCTGTAATGTTTGTAAAGTCAGCTTTTCAGTGTGGGTAGACTCTGGAGAACTATACTAGCAGTACTTATCAACATTTGCCCTTTGTGACTGCACCTTTGTCTTTGAGTAAGGTAGAATGTCTCAATTCTGGGGGGGGATCTAACTGCATTTTCTTCTGGTTTATATATATACATACACAATGAAACTTGGTTTTGATTCTAAGAGTCAAAATATGTTTTACATGGGTGCTGCTAGAGAGTAGGATGACACAGGATACGCCATGGCAGGGTGCTGCGTGAGCCAGAAATAATTTCTAGAGTGGGCAGTTTAAATAAAATCTGAATGTGGAAGTCAAGTCTATGAAAATGGAGCTCCAGGAGGCATGGTAGAAGCGCATTTAACTTGTACAGGTAAAAATACTGTTTGCAACATCTAACTTTTTTCTTTTTTCTCTTTCAGTGACAATCATAGGAGGCATTGTTTTCTTGGCATTTGCATTCTCTGCACTATTTATAAGCCCAGAATCTGGTTTTTAACAAGTTTTTTTTTTCATTCTTTAAAAAGAAAGGATTGGGAGCAACGGGCTTGTTCTCCTGTGTTGCTATATATGATGTACAGTATTGTTGCTAGACAAGCACTGAATGAGATACTTCACTTTAATAACAATGATTTCTGAGTCTGGCACATTCATGGACCATATGCCATGACGATATGCTTCCTGTCCAGTTTGCAAGGTGTATTTATGTGGTGATTGGGTGCCTCACAAGATCTGAGTGGCTTTCTTGCTTGCTGAACCTGATCAGATGGGTTTTGAGGATCTGCATCTAAACAGGGGGCTTCCTTCTTCTGTTCCACATGATCACTACTGCTGTCTGTTCTAGAGCTTATCCATCTGGTTACCTGAGCAGTTGACTTGTCAACAGGCATTATTATGTTACTTCCTGTTTGGAAATTTGTATTAGGGAGAAAATCATTGACTCTCACACTTCACTTCCAGGATGCCCTGGTAGCCTAAGAAACCTGAGAGCAGCTCCCATGCCATCAAGTGACTGAACCACCTCCTAAAACTTTTAGAATTTATTTTAAAAAAAAGGCAAATATCTTAATCAGGGGGCTATGGTAGGAAGTAAACAAACATGCTGACTCATGATGTACTGTTTTCAACAATCCATCTAGATCTGAATTTTACTTAACCAGTTCTCTTTTGTATTAAGTTAACTTATAATATACATCATAGTAATAAAATGGTCAATATTTGACAATGCTGCATTCCCAAATTTGAACAATAATGCAAATCTTTCAGATTGAGATGTGTCCATATTTTCTTCAATAGTGTAATTGGGGGGTCTGTAAATAAAATAGCTATCTCCATTTTAGTTACTTTCAGCTTCCTTTTGTGATAGTGGTTCATTTAATTTTGTTAGAGAGCAAAATAATGGATGCCTCTGTGCACTGAGGGAAAGGATCATTTTTTATCCTGATGCTGTTGAAAAAGGCAGCTATGTTGACTGGCTGGAGTGGTAATGTCATTTTCATTACTGATATATATTTGTAGGTGCTCTGCTGTTTTTACAATGTAAAGTTGGCTTCTGAATTCACACTAGGTGCATGGGGTATAATGGAGTGTTTTAAGCTGAAATACATGCAGTAACAGACTGCTGTAAAGTACAATCCATGATCAATGGTTTTAGCAGGGACCTCAACATATATGCACAGTGAGTTTGACAAAGTGAAAACTTGAATAGTCTTAACTTGTAGGTTTGAAATGTAACTTTTACAAACCCTTGAACTTGAAACATCTTAGGCAAACCTTGATTAAAAAGATTGTCTGGGCCAAAAGGTTGTAGTATATATTTATAAAAAGTTGCTGCTCCTTTAGCTCCAATAACAGCAACTCTCCCACACAGCATTGCATCCTTACGCAAAGAAAGACATTCCTTTCTAGAACAGTCTTCCCAAAACCTATTGTAACCCTCAAAAGTGCCTCCTAGAAAGATTAGTAGAACAATACACTTCAAGCAGAGAAAGTGCAAGTATAGTAAAGTGAATTATTTACACCACTATCAAACTTTCCAGAAAAATGAACCTTTACATACATTGCATTTGGATTAGCTTGCTGCTTAAGTGTTCTAAACATCTGGGAAAAGTCATCAAGCAGCAGCTGTCATTTCTCAAGAGCATTTTGCTCTTGCTCAGATTATGCAGCTCGTGTTCAGCTGGCATGAAGGCAAACCCTGTGCCTCCACCTGTCTAGCTGTAGCACTTCAGGAAGACAGTTGGCCTGTCTGTGTAGTTAATCCACTTCCAGGGGAAGGGAGGGGCAAAAACTTGCCACCTGTCTACACTGGCTGTGAGTTTTTGCACAAGAACACTGACGTTCTAATGTAAGAAATCAGTGCTTCTTGCGCAAATACTGCATTGTGGTGCGCCTGGCAGATGGCAGCTATGCATGGCTGTTCATAGGCCTGGCCCTTGCCTGCCATCCATACTGGGAGGAAGGCCTCCCCTCGGCTCCATGAGATTGTGGAGCATGCAGCCCGTACCTCCAGGACATTCCACTCACCCATCTCTGGACAGGTGAGCAAACAATGGAACCGGGCTTTCAGATGCCCGAAGGTGCACTCCACTTGGTTGCAGGCCTGGCTGAGGCGGTAGTTGAACCGGGCCCAGTTGTGGTCCAGCCGCCCCGTGTAGGGCCACATTAGCCAGGGCAGCAGGGGGTAGGCCGCGTCCCCCACAACACTTGTGGGCATGGGCACATCTCCAACAGTAAATTCCTGCTGGGGGAAGTAAGTGCCTGCCTCCAGCCTGCCAAACAGGCCAGCATTGCATAGGATGTGGGCATCATGTGCAATGCCGGACAAGCCTGCACCAATGTCCAGGAAGCGGTCATGAGGGCCTGGAGTACAATTGAGAAATACCCCTTTCTGATTATAAAATGGGCTGCTTGATGCTCCGGGGCACGGATGGGGATGTGGATTGCACCCAGGGCTCCCCCACAGTTGGGGAACCCGAGAGCAGCGAAGCCGGCTAGCGTAGCCTCCATAGTACATAGGCGGATGACTCTCGGGAGCAGGATGTCATTGATGGCATAGACGACTGCAAAAAGGTGCAGAGAAACACAGGGGAACACATCACATAAGGCAGGGTGACTGCATGCTCCCTGGATGGGGGGGTGCCCCCCGTGATGCCCTCTGTCCTCATACCTACACACACGCACCAGGGCCCCCTCACTGCATGACCCCTCCCTCCCCACCAGCAGGCCTGTGTAAGGGAGTCTTGCCTGCCCCGGGCATGGAGTGCAGCACCCTTCCCCCCCCCCCCCCCCACCACTCTCCCTGGGACTTACTTACCTGTATGACAACAGCACCAAGGGTGGATCTGCCCACCCCAAACTGGTGTGCCACTGATCGGTAGCTGTCCGGGGTGGCCAGCTTCCACAGTGCGATGGCAACCCTCTTGTCGATGGGGATGGGTGCCGGTTCTCTGGAGCGCAGGGGTGAGCCAGGCACACAGCTCCAGGAATGTCTGCTTTTGCATGCAAAAGTTCCGGGGCCATTGCTGGTCGTCCCACTGCCCCAGGACCAGCCCGTCCCACCAGTCGGTACTGGTGTCCAGTCTCCATAAGGACCTCTGCACGGTGGGGTGGGGATGGCACAGGGACGCCATGGCCTCCCTGGTGAGGGAGTCCAGAGTGATCTGCACCGTGAGGTCCTGGAAGAGGAATGCAGCAGCCTGGAGCAGCAGCCTCAGGCACTCCAAAATGGCTGGAAGGGGCCAGAGTAGGCACAAGGCCACCCCTGGGTCCATGGCACAAGAAACCAGCTGAGAAAACAAAATCAGCCAAAGGCACAAGGCAGTGGTGTCCAAAAAGGCAGAGGGCAACCACAAATAGAATACAGCTGTCAGTCCCTGCAAGAGGTCCTATAGCACACAGCAGGAGAGAAATGGCTGTCCAGGGAGATCCCTTTAAGCACGCGTCTCAAAAGAGCTCCAGCCTCTGCCCCCAGAAAGGGCTAGTGCCCTTTTGTCCTCTTCAAAATGGTTCCAGGCTTCTGCTTTTGAGCAAAAGCGTGCCACCAATGTACACGTGCTTTTCCGCAAAAGCACATCGTTCTTACCATGAGTCCCGAACCAATATAGATGCTCTCTTGTGCAAATACTTTTAACGCAAAAACTCTTGCATTAAAATATTTGTGCAAAATCATGCCAGTGTAGATGTACCTCAGTGTGGTCACCAATTGTTGTGGGTTGGTATAATACTTCTTAAATTACTTGTTTAGCTTTAGGAAACAAAATATGCATGTCTAAATTATTATAATGTATTTATTGCTACCTGCTAAGTCTGTTGTGAACAATTATATTAATACACTCATTTTTCACAGCAAACTTATTCAGTCCAGGTAAGCCCAAGAACAAATTAAACCCTTCTTGTTGGTGTTCAGGGGAGGCAGTAGGGGTTAGGAGCTATGGGGTGTAAGTGGGTGCCCAGAGGAGGCAGCAGATGGCTGGATCCTGAAGCCCCATGGCCATGGGACTGGCCTGGGGCAGAGCCTGCTGCCTTGCCACTAGAACCCAGGCCTTAGAACCAAACACCCCATGCCCTGAGCCTGCAACACCAGAACTGAAGCCCACCTGTCTTAGGAGTGGGGGACTCACCAACTGCCTGCTCCTCTAGAGTTGTGTTGCTGACACATCAGCCAACACCATGCAGGTGCAATAGGGAGGTCCTGCTACTCTGCTTTTTCCACAGCAAATCTCAGCCCACAAAGCTGTGGCTGTAACAACATCCAGTAAGCTTTCTTTTGGGCTTTGGCAATTGCCCAACTGAAATACTAGGAAAGAGCAAGTGAAGTTTTCATTTACCTAATGTAGGTTTGTCCCATCGTTTGCTAAATTTTTTCCTGGCTCCAGCCTGATGCTTTTATATATAAATACAGAGCCCTAGATGAGAGCTCTGTAGTGCTCATCCCTCATCAAATGGATGGTCTAAGCAGTTACCTGTACATTGCGCATAAAGGCTACTCTAAGAACAGAGAGAGGTTTCTAAGTAACAAGGTTAATTGGATTGCCTCTGTTCATAGGGAGGAAACAGATGTAGCTGTAATATTGGGGCCAAGTGAATGTAAACAAAAACAGCATAATTAAGTAGATTAAGTCAGTTTTTCCATAAAACATTTCAGTGCAATGCTGAGGTAGTGAACAATACACACAGGCATCAGTGAAGGCAAGCCAATCTGAAATAAAACATTTCCCATGTTTTTCCATGTGATTTATATTTCCAAGATTTAATAATGGAAGCAAAAAAAAGCCAAAAACCTGCTGCTACTTGGCTCTGTTGGGTTGAGCTGTAATTCTGAAGACATCAGTTTATTTCAAAGGGGACAAAGAATTTAAGATTAGTACAAACTTGCTTATCTTTTTAAAGCTGCACAAAGATCAGCATAATTAAAGATAACTTGGTAAAGCAAAATTCTTTGTCTTATTTCTCAGTATGTTCAAGTACACAAAGGGGAGAGGTTAAGCTACCACCAGACTTTTCAACAATCAGGTTTGATATGTTGCCAGTGCAAAGTTTTCAATAGAAACTGGACCAAAACAAAGTACAAGTACAATCTACAACATGAATAAAACAAGTATCGGGAGAGCAATGGGAATGTTAGACATTCCAGAAAGCCTAGTAACAGATCTTATGCACAACTACTTAATGTAAATGTTGTGGTTGTGAGTCTGACTGCATAGGTTAGATCCATGTGTAACAGACTGTCCTTGTACAAACTTCCTTAAGCTGCTCTATGATTATACCTGAAAACAAGCCTGAGTCTAGTCCTAAGTACAACTCATGCTAGATTTTACAGCCTGGATCCTGGAACTCTTACTCATGTCAGTAATCTATTCATCTGAAACCCCTCCTGTCATAGTTCTTTTATAATCCCATCCTGCAGACCTTATTCACAGAAGTTGCCCCATTGACTTCACAGAAGTAAAGGAGCAAGATTTGCGACACAGCCATTTACCCTACACAGGTTAATATAGGGTCTCATGCTAACCAAAAAATCTATTATTTAATCTCCCAGACCATGAACTAAGCTAAATCTCTTCAATTGTCATTCTTGCTCAGCAACTGTGGCCAGGAAGTTTTACCAAGTTAAAGTTACTATTTCTAGAGCCTTGCAAATTGTAGATATCTGCAGCTCATTTTTGCAGATAGGGATGTGGCTGCAATACAAATTTTGAATCTGGAACTCAGCAAATATGCAGGTATTTGCTTTATATCATTTTTGCAAATGCAGATACAAATTTAGTATCCGCACATGGCTCTATTTGGCCTTGTGTACACCAACAAACGTCACCACCAAAATGACAGAATTCTGTCTATATTATCACTTCCAAAAATTGCTACCACCAGACTAGTACCATCAGTGTTGAATTACAGCGATGAAGTTGGCTAGCATAGACAGCATTTGCAACACCAGCTGTGTTCTCTGGGAAGGAAAAAAAAGCTTTTCATTCACTCATGCCACCTGTTTATATATAGCATGTACCACACATTTTTAAAAATTTCCTCAAGGTGACTAGGATGATGAAAATTCATTTCAAGACCCAATCAGTAGTGATAGTAATGGAGAAAACAGTGCATCCATAACTCTATACAGCACAATTCATGTTAAGAGTGAAAATTATTCATGTTGTTTTAACTACTACTCAAGCTCAACAATACATTTACAAAGATTAAATACTTTTTTCCACTAGCCTTTTGAGGCAGAAAGTAGTGCTGGAGTTAACTAGACTATGGATTTTTAATCTTTACAAATATTCAACAGTTACGGGTCTTGTATAAATAAGGTGCTGGTTCCCAAACTTGTACAACAGTGAAATGTTACTGAACAATACTGCTTCAGTTATAGCAGCAGTTTGAATTACAGCTCTTCTAGGATTCTAGGAAAATACATTGATATTTCCCAATTTCATTTCTAAGAAAACTATCTTTTTACAACAAGACACCACCATTTAGAGGTCATTAGTTTTTCAGCTAAAGAATTGATAGGACTAATTCTGCATTAACTTCCCCCAGTTTCTGTGCACTCATTGCCAGCAATGGAATTGCATCAGTACATTTTCACTCCCAACGTGAAATGATCAATGTTCTGACAATGAAGTGGTGTGTCAGTTTGCCTGGAAAGTTTTTTTAAATAAACCTTTTAGCATGTTTACCACATCCCCAGTATCTTTAGTTACAGGGTACAGCTTCATACTTTCAGATCCAATTCCACATTCCAGAGTAACCCCAATGCCAACCGGAAGTCAGTGGATTTATTTCAGTGTGAGAGCAGGATCTGGTCCAATCTGCTTCGTTAAACTATTGCATTAGGTTCCATGCTGCCCCAGATCTGCATACAGAACTCCTATTTATGTGGGTGTAAGGAAGGCCTTTAATGTGTACTCTGTATCAGTTGTATTAGCTGAATGTATGACTTCGCACTTCATTATTAAAACATTTCACTTGCAAATAGTACGTTAAAATAATACAAACGTGATCAGTTTCAAGATAAGGAAGACACATAAATTAGGTCAAATTCTGCCCTTCTGTTACACCTACACATCATGAAGAATATACAGATATATCCAAGGGCATAATCTGCACAGGTAATACTATTATTTGAAAGCATCAGATTATTTTTACTAAGACTACCATCTGTTTTATCTCTCTTACATGAGGACTGGAAACATCACAAGATGCAAGAAACGCTGACATCTCTGTAATCGGCAGGCCAGGCCAGCATTTTATGAAGCGATACTGAAAATAGGCAAGAAAAAGTGCAACATACATTTTTAATATAACCTCACTCCCAATTTGCCACCTTACTGTTCTTTGTTGAGGTATGGAGGAAGAGGTTAAAAAGAAGTGCCTTTGGTATATTTGTTCAAATGTAAGAGACATTTAACCATGGAAATCTCTAGGATATAAAAGTGAAATTAGAAAAGTTACCAGAACCTTAGAAGCTACAAGAAGTAGAATTTCAAATGAGTTACATTTATTCAATTAAAAAATAGACAGTTAGTAATGGTCACATGAACACTAGGGAATTGTATCTACATTTCCTGACGTCAGTATGAGCGGCACTCGTTTTCTACATATACAAATCTAATGCCAGTTAGAAAATACAAAACCAAATCAAATCCCAAGACACTGTGAAATCAACACTGCTTAAAACCTCAAAATTTAATCCAATTGATATATTTTAAAAGAAATAATTTTTCCTCATTTAAAAAACCCAACTGCTTTCAAAGCAGTTACATTAAGACCATTCTCAAAAGTCTTTCATAGATAGTCATTCATTTTGATTGTCTATTAGTGCAGCACCTCTCAGTGTTCGCTGGAATCGCCATAGTAGGCAATACAGTATTTTGTTTATACACAGTGTTTTGGTTTTATTTTTTTCCTTTTTATTTATAGGTACAATTTCTCCGAATAACAGCATACCATGCTGGCAAAACCCATGCAGATGACAAAGCATGAAGCAAACAGAGCCTGTAAATTACTTGTTTATTAAAGAAAAAAAACAAGGAATGTAGTGTTAAAATCAGGATATTAAAAAGTCTCATGGACAAACATTTAATTTAAAAATCTCAAAATTGTTCTCATTTACTATGAGTCATTCAACATTTAACTTCAAATATAATGCATACAAAATTCTTTATCCCAATTATTTTCAAATAGCTTTTAACATCTTCCACTGGGGATGAGTAAAAAAAAGTCTCTCCCTTTCAGCCAAAAATAATAATTTCCCCAGTCATTCTCAAAGTGTATCTTGTTTCAAGAATGGTTTCAAATGGAGACACTTATGAATCTAACATGCATGTACTAACACTGCATGATGCCATAACACTTAAAATACACTCATAACTACATCTGGTTTCATCTGTAAGAATACTAGTTATTCTAGAATTGGTGACTGCAGTAGTCTACTAAAGGCCACAGCTGTAAACCCTCTACACATATTTTAATGCAAATTATAACCCCAGGGGCTGTTTAGAATGACTGAACAGGCTAATATGCCTCCTGATCATTTCTCTCACAGGCAGTTGTGCAACTTTCAAATAAAACTCTAACAGAAGCTAATATTTATGTAGATTTAGCCTCTCTCAAGGCCATATTAAAACAAAACAAACCATTTTTAGATGCCTTTTTAATCTCAGACTTAGAGCCTCAAAGGATCACCGCATTTAGAAACATTTTCCAGAAATGTCTCTTTTTGACAATTTTCTACATTCTGATTCCTTTGGGCTCCCTTTGAACTGTTCCATTGCCTAAAATAATTAACTGTTCTCCAAATGGTTCTTTTCAGTAAAGTGCTTCTCATTATTCCCAAAGACTTTTTAAAACTGTGCTACTTGAGTCTTGCAAGGGTTTCTCTTTTACCCATGAAAAATTGCTGGCATGGGCACTGCTGAGAACTAAGGACCCTATTCAGAAGCTATGGCAGCACTGACTAAAACTGGACTAACTTACATGCTTCCAGTTAGGGTGTACTGCTGAACTGGGGCCTATCCCTTGTAAGGATTTGGGATAATTAACTTTGATGTTGGTTGGCAGCAGGCATAATGTCTACAAAGATATTGATACACTGGAGCCATCGCACCAGGAGGTAAACTTTCCCATAAAATGGAAGGCATATGGAGAATTCTTACTATAATCTTTTCATATTTATATACAAATATATATTAAATATAATATAAAAATAGCTATATTTCTTTTCTCTCTGAAATTCTGAGGCTTTTCCTTGAGTTCTCACCCAAACCAGGCAAACTTAATTTTCTCATCAAAACTCTTAAGAAAATACAGCATGATATTTTACTTAACTGTACGTCACCAAGGCATTTAACCATAATGCAACATTTTCTCCTTCTGAGCCAACGTCCTCACTCCTGTCAGAGTCATTCTGCAATAGTACACATTATAGCATTTGCTGCTGTGATATCTAGGATGTCACAAACAACAGGTTTGCCAGACCAGCAAATAAGCTGGGCAGAAACAGGCTGATTGGATGAGAGAACAGATTGGGGCCCATTTTCTTCTCAGTGAAGTCAATGGAGTTTTGCAATTGACTTTAATAGGAGTAGAAGTAAGCTCATTTGGACACAAATCATTTAATAATCAGTGAAACAGAAGGAAAGCATCCACACCAATTGAGACAGTGAAATACTGTGTGCTTTCTCAGTTTTTTCTTCTAAACATTTGCCTGAATCGTGACAGAAGCTTTTCAAATGTATTTAATGATTCCCTCCACCCATTTCTCTTTATCAGCTAACAGGAAATCATAGCTTCGTTTTTGGATGACTTCTCCCTCTGAGCTTATGGAAGGCTTCTTCATAGAAATACAGAATGTTTCCTCTTAATCTTCTTCCAATAGCTACGTCAATTAAAAAATCCTCACACCTAGGTTAGGCTGCCTTTTTATTGTCTGATCTTCCACAGTATTTTTTTTGGTTGAAAGGGGGTTTGAGTGAATCTTATATTTAAAACCCTCAGCTGTCTGCTGGTTATGCTCTTTTTCTGTAACTGCAAATGTTTCAGCCTGTTAGCTAGTTTTACCACCATACTATAATTCTAAGAGTAATATTAAAGCTCTCCCAATTTTCTTTAGTGCTATTTTATTGTAATTAAGTCAAAACTTTTATCTACCAGGTCTATTTCCCACTAAAAGTCTTTATGGAATGGACCTCTGGTCAATGCAGCTTAAATTTTGGATACAGGCGGAACGGTATGGCAGGATTAAGCAAGGCAATTTGAAATAAAAAAAATTCAATGCAGTTTTGCTTTTCTATAGCTTAAAAAATGTGTTTCTTACAATAGTACTGGTTCAGGGAATGACAGAAATCCCTTTAAAGAGCATAGAGATGGAAAGTTTCCTGGATATGTTTAATATTTGTACCTGTCCTGCTCCTTGTTGCAAGAGGCTTCCTACAGCAGAAACCAATCCAATTCTCTTTGGTTCTTTACCTCTTATGCCCACCTCCCTTTTCCAATGTGATTCTTCCAGGGTCCACTATTGATCTGCTGTTTTATCATTTGGAGCGTGGGGGCTATTCTGATGAAGAGATGACAGTGGAGAGGCAAGGCTAATTTTAGGAAGACGCCTCAAAAAAATAACTGAATCTAGTGCTCACTAAATTAGCTCTACCTTTAAGTCAGCTTTGTTCACCCAATAATACAATCAAACTGTTTCTATTATTTAATATTAAACCATAATTTAATTACATTCATACAGCTCTCCCTAATACTCTTAATTTAAATTCATCTTCTTGACTAAAAACATTCCCTCCTCAGTCTTAAATTTAATTAATTTTCTCTTAACTACCAAGTCTACTTTGGTAGTCTAGCTTGGTATTAACTCACTTTACTCTGCAGATGTAGTTTGTAGGAATTAGTACCATAGAAATCTACTGAACATTTAAAAATAGCAAATAATTTCTGTTGGAACTTTTTATTATCTTTAAGAAGTGAGGTTGCCTTCTGAAGTCTTAATTTAGTGGTATCCCTTACAAATCAATACTCAGTGTTAAACATGCAGTCCTAATCCCCTTTATTTTTCCATTAAATTCCACTCAAAGTAAATTTGGATCTGATCTAATTAAAAAGTATCAGCTTACTAAAGAGCACAGCCCCTGCCTTTATATTTTATAGGTAAATCATTTAATATCAATTTCCATTTTACTGTTTGAGGGGGGAGCTACTCCTTTTAAAAATACTCATGACTCAGACAACTGTTAAAATACTTGTATACATGAACGAAATGAGATAAAGCTATGAAGTTGACACACCTTTTGTTGAGATTGCACTAAGACTTCAAAATTGTAAAATTGTAACAGATTCAAGACAACATAATTCAAGATGTTCAATGTTATCACCTGAATTAAAATCAAGGCACTATGGGTTTCTTGTTTTAAAATAACCCTGAATCAGTTCTGACTAAAGAAAGATCTAATTTTTAAAAGGAGAATAAAAAGATTCCAACATATTTTAACAAGTTACAATTCTCACCACAGAGGTGGTTAAAAAGTGCCTAAAATGTTAAGTGTAAATATATTGTTGTGCAAATTACTCCTATAACTGACACATTCTTGAAAATTACTTTCATGAGTTTTTTTAAACCTTTTACATAAATATTTCCAACTATGATCTATATCAAAAGATAGCATTGGGGAGTAAAATTCCAAACCATCAACAATAAAGCAGTGCAAATTCCTATTTTCAATCAAAAACAATGAATAATTGTGAAATAATGGATGATATTTCTGAAATCTGAATGTCTTGAACCCTGATGCGTGACCATCAGATAAAAGTTTCATCAATAATTTAACTCCAGAAAGTCCACTGACCAGCACACTATACCTCACTGAACAAACTGTGACATCGCAGACAAAGCACAAACAAGAGACTTGTGCCCACATTAAAGGTGAAAATTATGATGCATCATGTTGTAAACAAAAGGGCAAAAGAAGAAAATATTAGTCTGAGCATGGTGAGAATTTAGGGAAACATATTCAAAGCTACAAACAACAAGATTACATTTTCATGCATCATATAAAATATTTTTGCTCTCTCCTTTTATCCAGACATATACACATTATTTTACAACATCTGTACAATACAGAATCTGATTCCACACAATATTCTGAAAATATTTACTTGTCCCATAATAATCTGAAAAAAAAAAATTAAATGTCTTTTGGACTGTATTTGTAGCATTATCTTGAGCAACCACATGTCAATGGTCACAACCGACAAACCTACAGGACTACTAAAAATACCAATTTTTAGTACCCTTTTCAGTTCACTGAAGCTTTGAGACTTGATCTGGACAAGTTATTATGTGGCAGCACATCCTTTAGAACACAAACATTGGGACAACTAAAACACTGTCAAAGTTGGCCATGTGCCTGTTATCTTTTGCTGTTTTGTACCTAAGGTACCTTCACAACATTCTGTAGTAGTTTCTTCTGCAAACAGATTCCCAGAAGTTAGAAGTAGACCTCAATACTGTACTTTATAAAGCCTTTGGACTTCTACCTCTACTATCATCAGTGCAATTGATTATGGAGCAGCCCCTCCCTGCTGTTTGCTTCTAGAAGAAGCAAATCCCCATGCTATTGTGGCTGAACTTTGGAAGGATCAGTTATGTTGTCAGTTCTATGTCGTGAGAGTTGTTGCTGCTGCTGCTGAGATTGATGCTGCTGGTGGTGTGATTGAGTAAAAGTGCTTTGTTGTAGTGGGAAAGCAGCAGAGAGAATAAGTTGAGTGGATTGATTTCCATGAAGTATCCTGGATGTCTAAAAAGAAATATAAGATTATTATTGCCCAATTATGAAAATGCAAGTCTAGTTACCTTTTTAAACTATCACATGTAGTTAAATATCAATAGGACCCTGAGTACTTTCACTTACAATTGTACAACATGAAGATTCATTCAGAATAAATCAACTAACTACAGAGTATTCATATCTGCAACATTTAAACAAAGCAACTAATGGACCTCTGTAATGCCAGTAGCTAGGAGTACTATGGCAATAGAGGCAGAAATATGCAGCAACTGTAATTCAAGGCTTTATAAGAGCACATACCCCTAATGACCTGAGTACAGCTAATGCTGAGCTAAGAACCTAAGTTGCAATCTTAACATTCTTTTAATGGAATGCTCACACACATCCCTATTTAGGGATGCTATAAGAGATGTTCTTCCTTTCAAAGACAACACAATTTCAGATCTAAATAGTTTGGTGTCTAATTCAGTGGTTCCAAAGTTTCGGTTGTAACAGGTTGCCCGCTAATGGACTGGCAGCTGGTATGCCCTCTTTGCCCCATTCTCTAGGCCTTCTTGAGAGACCTATTCCAGTACATTGATTCTGCAATGTCACTGCTGCCTCTCCTTTTATTAGTTCATTCTACTTCACCTTTACCCTCTTCAATCTTTAATTTCTCTTACTTTTAATATACGTTTTCTTTTTTGCTCTTTATTTGCAGTCTGTTACCCCTTCCCTGCCCTTCTCTTTGCTCTCTGAGTTAATCTCTTCTCCCCTCGATGGTGGCTTCTCTCCTTACTCGTGAGAAAGCTATTTGCTACTCTGGCATCCTCTGGTATCTCCATGAGGCCCAGGCAATATGTGCTTCTGCAGCTACACAGAAACAGAGAAAAGACACTAAGGCTGGCATGATGCCCCTTGAGCCAGCTCTCACACCTTGTTAATTGTGGACCACCATGGAAACTGGAGGGAATATGAGGTTTACAAAAAGAGTCCTGCCCCTTTGTTTTACTTAGAATCAAATCATCATGTGTATGGTGAAATGAGGTGGACCTGGATGACAATTTTCCCTGTCATTGTTTCTCTCCTTTTTTCCATGCCCCACTCCTAGGCTACGTTTAGATTACATCCCTCTGTTGACAGAGGGATGTAAATGAGGCACTTCCAAAGTGTAAATGAAACGGGGATTTAAATATCCTGCACTTCATTTGCATAATCATGTCATTGAACTCTTTCAAAAAAGCTTGCCGTTTTTGAAAGAAAAACCGCATCTAGACAGAGGGATGTAATCTAGACATAGCCCTGGTGTGTACTCTAATGCTCCACAAATTTTTCAAACTGCAGTTCTTGTTTGTGAACTTGACAATAGACTGCAAGAGACTTTAAATAACATCTATGACAGAACCTCCTCTAGTGCACATCACTAAATCTGAGATTAACAAAGTTGCTTATTTAAACACACTCAGGCTCTTAATTTGCAGAATATGCTGAACCTGTTTACATCACTATCAAAATTTGTGCAATTTGACAGATTTCTTGCCAGGGCTGCATTACCTGTAAGAACTGCTGCGGATGCTGTGCCAGCTGAGCTTGAGACGACTGCTGAACTGTACTGAGCTGCTGTTGTTGCTCTTGCTGACTCTGTTGCTGCTGCTGTGTCATTGATAATGTCTGTGTCTGCTGCTGTTGTGCAGCAAAAGTGGGGTAGGCGGTCACCACCTGTCCCATAAACATAGTGCTTGGAACCATTACCGCTCCACATGCTACAGGGGCAGTGACTAATTTTGTGACAAGCTGCTGACCTTGAGAAAACCTGTTAAAGGAAAAAGACATCAAAAGCTCCTATCAGCTTCAGGTACACTGGCTGAACTTTCCTATATCAATTTGACTGGGTAAGTGCCAGTTTATCACTCACATGATCATTCAAAATAAACCTAGTTTTCATCTGCTTACTACAAACTAAGCAAATTCAGATGAAATGGGCTATATATTTCCCTTAAAACCCCACCACTCCACCAGTGCCTCAACACGGTAAGCTCTAATGGAGATAAAGGAGTATCTCTTTGCAAATTTAGTCTTCAGACTACAGAATGTGCAGTTTTATTGCACTAAGTAAAACTTCATGAAATTGCTGGCTTAACTTTTGTCTCCTTTTCCGTAAGATCTGATGTCTACTAAAGAATGGTGAGCTCTAGCAAAATCATCTGAATGAACATTGCACCTTTATTTTTACCTGATCTGTCTGTCCTGGGTGAAAGTAGTTACTGCAGCACTCTGGTTATTGTTTTGTGGTAAACTAGATGGAATCTGGAGCACATTTCCTGTTGTTGGCTGGGAAATCACCATAGTGTTATACAAGGGGGCAGAAAGTGTATTCTGTGATTGATTGGTAAGAGAAGTCTGTTGATTGTGTCCACTAAGTAGATTTTGCTGTGTATGCTAAGAAAGAAAAATACATAATATGTTAATTAAATACAGGTATAAAAATGTAAAAATAAATACTCTTTTCAAACTCAGAGAAGGTACAGCTTGCTTTTCAGGCATAAATAAAAATGTTGTACATTAATTGTTAATTATTGCACATTCTAATAAAAGTTCTTATATACTACTATATACTTTTAAACCACTGTACAAAATAATTAATCCATTCCTACAATACCTTTCGAAGTTATGTAAATACTTAATTATCCCAGTTTTTACAGCTAAACAAAAAAAGGTTAAATTATTTGCCCCAGACCACGCAGTGAGTTTTAGTGCCAGGATTAGAATTTAGGAGTTCCTTACTCATAGTTCCTCTTTCAAAGCTCTTAAAACCTTAGGACAACCGCACAAAAAGGAGAATGATAGGTCAGGCAGAATTACAGTTGTAAGCATGCTTAGTCTCTGGAAGTGTTGAGGCGATATGGGGAGGGAGAGAGAGAGAGCGAGCATGTCACTTTGCACTAGTTCAATCAGCTTTAGTGAGCTATATCTGGAGTAAAGGAAATACAGGGCACCAAGACAACAGGCTTTCAAGGATGCTAGAAATAAAAAAACTAGGGATTTGACTATGTGAACAGGTAGGGGATGGAAATCTTTAGGGCTCCAGAACACCTGCATCTTGCTAGGGCTAAAGTTGAATTGAATCTTCACTAAAATGAAGAGACATCATTACTAAATTAGAGTTAAATATGTGTTTAAAGTATTCTCAGGTACTGCACCTGCTCTTATTGTCCTTTACCCAATTCTATGGCGTTATAAGTTACATTTTTAAACACGTTCCTCTGCTGAATGAAAAAGCCAAATGAAAAGGGAGAATAATTATCTAAAGCCTGCTCTCGAGGATGGGTCTTTCCAAAAGAACTAGTTGTTATTCACTGCTCATCATTTACATTTGATAATTTTTCTGTCAAGAGAAGACTGAAATCTAAGCCTTTTCCTGAAACAGAAAATTAAATGTATTTCAACCATCAACATTTAAGGCATGAACCTGTTTCTTGAACATTCAAAATTTCCATTGACTTCAGTGGAAATGTTCTCTATACAGAATCATTTCAGAATCAGACAGAACCATTATAGGTTTCACTTCTGGTACTATGTGATTATATTACCTAGTATTGGTACTTATGACAAACTTTACCTGTGTTGCTGTACTCTGCAAAGGCTGCTGCTGTATCATGTGCTGAGTACTAATATGCCCAGTGTTCATACCACCTTGAATTTGATTAGCCTGAACAACTTGACCTTGCATGTTTATTGGTGCAAGCTGCTGAATGCTAGAAGAATTTCCAGAAGTAAGTTGCACAGAACCAAAGTTTATTCCAGGAGTTGATTGCTGCAAAAACATCTTTAAGAAAATCCACAAATTAGTTTTCTTAAAACAAACTTATGATGTCTTGAACTATTACTAAAAATTCTTAATACAATATGTTTGAAAAACAATTCAAGATAGATATATTGATTAACTGTTGATACCAGAGGCTTTAAAAGAATATTATAATAAATGGATAATCATAATTAAAATCTCTTGCACCAGTTTTGTTCTGGTTTAACACCATTCAATATAATGTAAGTCTGGTGTGAAGAGAACTTGATCCCTAAATATTTAGCTTAAGGTTTGCATTTAAAAAGAAGTACAAAGACAATTGTACAAAATTTTGAAAAAGACAATATTAATTGGAAACTGTATTTCTTTTTCCAGCAGTTTAGGGAGGCAATGAAGGGAAAATAATCTTATAATGGATAGAGACAAATATTATACAGAATTTTTTCCCTGCAAAATGACAGTCTGTAGCAACAATCTCTAAGGTAGGGCATTCCCAATATTACCCATTTTAACTAAACTGGTGGAGTTCAGCACACAGAAAGTTAAGTCCTTACTAAAGTTAATCCAACTGCAACTAACCTGAAGCCCTTGACCATGGACCATTTGAAGCTGTTCTTGAATCTTACGCAACTCTTCTTGCTGCCGATGAATATTTGCCTCTATCATTCGTGTTCTTTGCTCCAACTGGTCCTTTAGGTGCTGCATGGCTCCCAATTGGGCTGAAAACTGAAACATAGGCTGCAGAGCCATGCATAGATTAACAGAGTTTAAATCAGAAACTGACAAATTTGACCTATAAATGGTAAATCATCCCTTCTTAGTAGCAATGGGAACCAAGCCCTATGGCATGTTGTCTACTTCTCTTGCATCCCCCTTATCAGTAATGGAACTGGTCTGTGCACACACACCCCATTACTGAACAGTTAGCTCAGCAGAGCAGCTTGGCCTGAAGGTGGAGCTGGGAGCATAACTGGGGATAGAGAAGGAACGGGGGCTCGAGATGGAGCTTGCCCAGAGGCAGATTTGGAATGAAGACAGAGCAGGGGGCAGATTGGAGCTGGGGGGGGGGGGGGGGGGAGAGTGGAGTGGAGCGGAGCAGTTGCTGGGGTTGGAGCTGGGCAGGAGGCAGAGTGAAGTTGCAGCTGGAGCTGGACTGGGGGTGAAGTGGGGTGGAATGGTACAGGTAGGGCTGCGCTGGGGGCAGAGTGGAGCTGTGGCTGGGATCAAAGCTAGTAGGGGATACAACAGGGTGGGGTGACACACTCTCTCCATCACCTGTGCAGAGTCTCACCTCCTCCAAATGTCTCCTCCCCCCCCCCCCGCAGAGAAGGCATGCCTGAGTTTGGGGACTGCTGTTCCAAGCACAACTGTGAAAACTTCTGGTATTAAATAGTAAATGCATGTGTCAAAGGACTCAGAATAACTCCTCAGCCAAAAACCCAAACATAAAACACTCAGACAGACAATTGTCCTGTTCTGAAGTCAACCTCTCAGGACAGAGCATGGAGCTGTCAGGACAGAGCATGGAGATCACAGAATCCTAGAGCTGGAAGAGACCTCAAGAGGTCATTGAGTTCAACCCTGTGCCCAAAGCAGGACCAATCCCAGATAAACTATCCAATGCAGGACTTAAAAACATGTAGGGATGGAGATTCCACTACCTCCCTTGGTAATCCTTTCCAGTGCCACCCTTCTAGTAAAACAGCTTTTCCTAATATCCAGCTGAGACCTCCCCAACTGCAACTTGAGAGTATTGTTCCTCATTCTGTCATTTGTCACCACTGAGAACAGCCGCTCTCCATCCTCTTTGGAACCCCCCTTCAGGTAGTTGAAGGCTGCTATCAAATCCTCCCTCACTCTTCTCTTCACTAGACTAAATAAGCCTAAATCCTTCAGTCTCTCCTTGTAAGTCAAGTATTCCAGACCCCTAAGTCCTTTTGGTTGCTCTCCGCTGGACTTACTCCAATACGTCCACATCCTTTCTGTAATGGGTGGCCCAGAATTGGACACAATATTCCAGATGTGGCCTCACCAGTCCCAAATAAAATAGAATAATCACTTCTCTAGATCTGCTGGCAATGCTCCTCCTAATGCAACCTATTATGCCATTAGCCTTCTTGGCTACAAGGGCACACTGTTGACTCATATCCAGCTTCTCATCCACTGTAATTCCCAGGTCTTAACCAGGACAAAAGCCATATAGGCTACTACAGTTCCCCACTGCCATGCCAGTACATTCTAAATCTCCCTCCTATCCATCTGAGCGTGCATTCAATGATAATCAGATTTTATTGCTGTTTTTAACTTTGAACAGTGACAATTTATGTCATTTGGACTTTTACAGATCTGGTAGCAAATAAGGTACTTTAATTTGTACTAAATGAACTGCAATGTCAATTACCTGAATCCAAAAAAACTGGTTAAAAATCAGTGGGAAAATTATTACACTCATTTTGTGAGAAATTTACCTTCATTAGGCATAAGAAAGAATGCAAGTAAAGATGACTTAAAATAAACTTCCAATACACAGTTCAGTTAATGAGAAAATCCTTCATCCCATATTCCTAAATGGAGTTATTTTTTGAAAGAGCATGTCAAATATACAAATCTAATCCATACCTGGGGCATGCCTGGCTGGATCTGTAAAGTTGCAGGCTGAGATATCATTGGCTGTGCTAATGGTTGTCCAACAGATTGGGCGTTTAAGGACTAAGATTTAAAAGCATACCATAATTATTCAACAGAACTTGTCTCACACTAAATATTATTAAAGTATTTAAGTGTCAATTCCAATATGGCACAACAGTAAATTTTGTTAAAACCCACTTTCACAGAACTAAAAGCCAACAGAAATGTTTCTATATTTATCTTAATATTTCAAAGGGATAATAGTTTTTAAGCAAGTGAATGTTCCCTGCGATGTCTGAAATCAAAATATTGCAGCACTATGAACTTGCAGATACAAGTGATGACATGGAGTATCTTTGTTCAAGTTATAGGTCAGAAATAAACAGAGAATATAAATAATAAAAGGAAACTGAAAATTTAAAATTTCAATAACTGCAAGGTAGTGTTAGTAATATTAGTAAAGATACTTATTTGTTTTCAAACATTTTAAAGTTGACAACATTATTTTATCCCTCTACTCAAACCATCTCAAACCAATAACAAACCTGCCTCAAACCCAGTCAACTAATAGCTCATAGCAGAGGGTACATAGTGGATTTTTTAATATAATCAGGGTTTCAGGAACTATTGCATAACTTTGTTATTGGAATGGATATACCTATTATAGGAAAAATTGAATGAGAATGAAAGCACAGATTTATGCCTCAAACTAGGGATAATAAATATCCGTTAACTGAATGGCCGATTAATATCATGAATTCTTATAGATTACTCGAGTATTCTATAGTCCCTGGGGGTGGGACCAGCAGCCAGTACGGGGCTCTGGCCCCACTCATGAAGAGTCTCCTGCCACTCGATGCTGCTGCCTCTGTATCAGAGACAGCAGTGTGGGGTGCCAGACAGGAGCTGGTCGGTGAGGGAAGCCAGTTTAAAAAACAGCTCCCCTCATGGACCGGCTGGCTGCCTGTCGCACCACGCCTCTGTATCAGAGGCAGCAGTATGAGATGGCAGCAGCCCCTGTCTAGGGTGGAGGGGTGTGATGTAGTGGGCAGGCAGTACACTCTTTTGGGGCAGGCATTCACTGGTTGCTGTGCTTGGGCTGTGGGTGACCCCTACTGGCCTGTGTCTGTAAGCACTGCCCAGCAGGGGGGACCGCCTGAGGTCACAGACAAAGACCCAACCGGTCCTACCTGTTGAGAGCAGAGAGTGAGCAAAGGAGGTGAGTGTTCGGGAGAAGGGTCAGTTTCGGCTGGAGGAAACCATGAAGGGGACAGACTAAGCAGAGGGTTGGGAGTTTGGGGGCCTAGGCACCCCATCCCAAGGGGTCTGAGGCATCCTGGCCCTGACTCCTGTAGCCACATCACGTCTATCTTGTGTTGTACCCTGGAGAAGCAATAAACCCTCTCTATTTTACTGGTTGACGGAGTCTGTTTTGGCAGGATTGGGGGGAACCCCGACACGCCATTACAGGGGGACAGGCCTGAGCTCCTGGACCTGGTGCGTGCCTGAACTGAATTGTGCTACCTGCCTACCTGCCTCCTAATACACTTTAAATGCAGAGCTGCAGCAGGGGTAGGTCCCAGAACTAGCATGAGCCAGGACTGAGCTGGGATGCTGGCTAGCCTGCTAAAAAATGTATTGGTGAAGGGATGGGATGTGTGTAGCCTATTGCATTAACCTATAAGCTTTTGCTTATCAGTTAATTGGTTAATCGACTACACTATTACATCCCTACTGCAAAAACTTGAATACAGGTGTGCATATTGTAACACGGTGGCTTAGTCCTCTAAGGGCTAAAGGACTGAACTTGCTCAAGGAAGCACACTTGAGCAAGGATCAGCTGATTCACCTATAAAAAGCAGCAGGAAGTTGCAGAGAGAGTTCTCAGGGAGAGCAGAATGCAGTACAGAGGCTGCCAGGAAGCAGCAGGCTCCATCAAAGAAACCTGGAACTCAGGGAGGGAGACTACTGGTAAGCAAGGCCTGGGAAGTGACTGGACAATAGGGTAAACTTATGAACCTGAGGAAGGACTTAAGCACTTTATTTTGAATGTTTATTAATTTAATAAACCAAATCCCAAGGATGCATGTCAATACACAAAAATGTTTGAGTGTTACTCAAGAAACCCTTTCTTTGAAAGTGGAGACTGAGGTTGGGAACTAAATTTCAGGGTCATCTGAAGGTCCTGAGGGGGTCATGGCGGGTTGCTACCCAATGACACACATGCTTAACTATCAGAGGGGTAGCCGTGTTAGTCTGGATCTGCAAAACCGACAAGGAGTCCTGTGGCACCTTAGAGACTAACTGATGTATTGGAGCATAAGCTCTAAGTCTGGTCTTGAAGTTTTTTTGCTGCAGGATGGTATATCGCAATATACCAATATAATATACGCCATCATGTGCCAGCAATGTCCCTCTGCTATATACATCGGCCAAACTGGACAGTCCCTACGCAAAAGAATAAATGGATACAAATCAGATATTAGGAATGGCAATATACAAAAACCTGTAGGAGAACACTTCAATCTTTCTGGACACACAGTAGCAGATTTAAAGGTAGCCATTCTGCAGCAAAAAAACTTCAAGACCGGACTTCAAAGAGAAACTGCTGAGCTACAGTTCATCTGCAAATTTGACACCATCAGTTTAGGATTAAACAAAGACTGTGAATGGCTAGCCAAGTACAAAAGCAGTTTCTCCTCTCTTGGTGTTCACACCTCCACATTAGCTGCTAGAATTGGGCATCACCCTCCCTGACTGAATTAACCTTGTTATCTCTAGCCTTATTCTAGTCTGCATATTTATACCTGCCTCTGGAAATTTCCACTACATGCATCTGACGAAGTGAGTCTTTGCCCACGAAAACTTATGCTCCAATACATCTGTTAGACTATAAGATGCCACAGGACTCTTTGTCGTTTATGCTTAACTATATGTAGGATCCCAACAAATTCAGATATATGAACAATACATCCTGGATCATGAAATGATACCTCCATAAAATCTGGCTACTGTTGGGAAGGAGAAGCTCCTACCAAGTGCTGGGCTCCAGATGCTAGTCCTAGCTGGGTTAAGGAAGGGTGGGATCCTCTTCCCTCGCAGGGGTTATTCTTGGTGATGGATCAGACCCACCTCAAGGAACCTCCCCAGCTGCAGGAAGATCCATGGCTGCTGGCTGGGAGCCCAGTTCTGAAGGCAGAAGTTGGCACATTCCCGGAGAGGAGTCTGACCTAGCCCCAGGAGCAGCCCCTGCAGGGGAAGAAGTCCCATTCCTTTCCAGCCCCACTAGGATTAGCAGCTGAAGTCAACAAATAGGAGACCCTGGTGGGGGCACCCCTATCTAGCCCCTTCCCAACTTCAGGTGCAATTCTCAGGGTTAAAGGGGCCTTGGACAGTCACCTACCCATAGGGCTGGCTCTGCCTCCTCGAAAAGTGACAACTCCTCTATATCCTGTGACCCTCAATTCTGCACTGCTGCTGACTGCGGCATTAGCTTTAGAGCTGGGTGGCCAGTTGGCAACTGCTGCTCTCTGGCTGTCCAGCTGTGAAGGCAGTGCTCCTGTCAACAACAGCACCATGACCCTCTTTTGGGTCAGGACCCTCATGAAATTTGAGACGTAAACCTCCAAAAATGTGAATGTGACCTTTTAAAAGCATTATGACTATGGAATTGACCAAAATGGACCATGAACTTCATAGGGTCCTAAATGTGCATGTGAATAGTCACACTTTGAACAGGGAAAGTTAAAAAACATGCATAAGAATTTGTGTTTGTAACCTTAATCATGCAATCTTGGTAATCAAGTACCCAGACTGAAAATGTTTTCACTTCTAGTTCAAAATCTATGCTTAAAGGAAAAAATGCAATTTACTGTAGATTTAAACATTTTCATTTACAAGTTAAATAAATGGATTGTACACAGAGAGTCTCTCTCCTCCCCTTACCTGACTACTAAGCGATGACCTCCTTGGTGCAGTCTTTTCATGACCAGATAAGTTTTGTCTTGGAGGAGTGTTAGTGTCTATTGTCATTTTTGTCGGCGTTGCTGCTGATTAATGTAAAAGTGAAAACACATTTTGTTAATAATATTAATGACAAGCCTGTTCCTGTAACTGATTACATCAAGTCAAAGAGGTTTGCCTGAGTGAATACTTCAGGCAAAATTTTCAAAGTACATTTGTATCAATTGTATAGGCCTGGTAGTAAGAAATAAAATTTTGTTTTATTATCAGATGTTTCAAGGGGGTGTCTACTGGGCAACATTTAAACTCAGAACTACATGGAAAACTTGGTACCCTCAGGCTGCTGCGCTACTATTAGTTAAGGCACTAAGGGGGGGGGGGAGAGGGAGGATTTTCAATTCAGTGTTTCATTTAGAATTATTATTAATAAAATATTTTGAAAGTTTTAAAATGTATTATTTCAATAACACAGCAAAAAAGGACAGATCCAGTCTTTCATGATAAAGCAATTATGTTTTCAATGTTCAGCACTTACATGAAGGATCTGAGACTGCAGTATGCGATGATTTCCTTGAACTCCTGGAGGAAGCTGAAGGTGTACCGCTGTGATCAAATCTTTCCAAAGCTTCTTTGAGGCTGACTGTGTTTATATGATTATCAGACCCAGAGTCCTGACTCTGAAGGGGTACAAATAACAACGATTTTATTTGGTGATCAGTACATATATAACATATTTCAATTGGCAAACACAGGTTAGCAAATTAAACAAACATCTGGATCAATCAATCCTCTGACACACCAAATTGCAGATAAAGAAAGGTGAGACAAAGCCATGAAAATTCAGAATACAAATATGCAGGCAAATGCTGCAACTCTGGGTCCTGCACCAATGCATCTGTGTTGCTACATCGACTTCCTTCCCCTTTCAGCAACATAACTCACTTTCTACTGCTGAATAAGCTATTCCACTTTTGGAGGAGCCAGAGGCCATTCAGGGATAGTTAGCTGTGCCACAAGCAGCAATTTCCACGAGGAAATTTGTCAGACTGCCATAGGAACACAACATGAGTGCCTGCCCCTGACTGATCTCTTTGAGGCTCAGTACTCTGAACACCTTCAGAGTCTCAACCCGAGGGCACTCATCCAGTAAGAATTCTGGTTGCTTCTGAGAAGCAGGTGAAGGCCATGTGATGGAGCTACTGCTGTCCCCTTCTGCTGATTTCCTATCTAACCCTCTCTTATCTGTTCCTTGTTTTTTCAGATGCAAGGGACTATATCAGCCTTTGTGTTTAAAACAAAGCAGTCCCAATACACTATTGTAATACATATAATAAACCTAAAAATAATAAAGAAGAACTCTAAGGTGAGTTACCTTGAAGTGAAGCAGTCACCTTCCTATATCTTCTTAGCTTAGGCATGAGATAATATTTTAAAGTTAAAAAGCATTATATTAGCTGTAGCAACAAAGAACAAAAACTTTCCTTCCTTCAGATTAAAAAATATAATAAAGTTATGAAGCTCACTTTATTTGCTGCTATCTCTGGAAGAGACTCTTCAATACCAAGTTCTCTTCGTCTTTCTGCTCGAACTTCTGCATAACTATAAAAGAACAAACCATATTTATTATATCTTGTTTAAATGTTTACAATAATGTCTTAAAGTGTAACTTCCTCTATCATGCTGTTATGCTCATGGAATAAAGGGGACAGATACTCAAGGAGGTTTCACAATGTCTTTGCAAATTAATACTAAATTTAAAACTAAATTTAAAACTAAGTGTTTAAAATCATCAGCAATACAGCTGTCAGTTAAGAGGACTTCTCTAAAATTAATAAAGACAATTGTTACCTTACTACAGTATGTGTACAGACAATAAACTCTGGCCTGGAATTCCACTGATGATAAGTAATATAGTAATGTGTTTGTAGCCAAATCCACTGCTGCCCCTTTGTCAGGAACCTGTAATAACATGACTTCCCTTTTCCATATTGCATTACTAGAAGATAAAAAAAAAAGAATAAGACTTCTTTGCTTTCACATTATGTGAATTCTGTGACACACTAGTAATTCAATTATTTATATTATTCACTAAATCTAAACTAAGAAATCTTCACCTGAATTTGATGGCCATTAGACAATAACTAAAAACAAGGTAAGAAAAAGAAACTTATTCCAGATACTAAACACAGTGGGAGGGAAGGTGTTGCAGTAATTTATTTTATAATGTTTTTCTGTTATAGAAGCCATGAATTTTGTAATTTCTTTATATTAAATGGCTGTGATATGAAATCACATCTCAGGTTCCTTTATATAAATGAAACAAACATTTTGCAACAGAAAACTGTGGTCTTAACACAGAAGAGTATCACTTGAGTATCACAGGATTTGCCCTCTCCACACAATTAAGTATAACAAGACTTTCACATAATTTACAGATGTTTAATTGAGTATGTTTTTTGCAGCAGTTTTGATATCTACTTACAGTGTTCATGACATTTTGCCAGATTTTCTAGGTCATCTACGTGATAGTAATCGTAGCCCGATGTCCCCAGAACTTCAAATGGTAAATAGCCTATTATTGGAGGTGCCCTAGTTAATACAGAAGTCAATGTTACTTTATTTTACATATAAAAATAAAATGCATCTCATTTTAGTTCATAATTATAATATGGTCTTGAAAATAAAATCCCAACTAAAATTATGAATAGTCAGTGCTGGTTAGTGTATTCTAAAGATTACAACCAGAATACTACTATGTACTACTTTTATAAAGAATAGCACCTGTGATCCAAGAATAGGAACTTCCATTCTAAACTATGTCTAGATGTGAATTCTTCATTGGGTTCTTCAACAGTGCACATTTCCTAAAACAAAAACAAAAAAAATCTCTCAAATCTGCTCTATTCTAATTTAAAAGCTCTTCTGAAATTCAGACTTATCCAAAGTAGGTAGATAAATCTTTAAGTTATTTCAGGCAGTTTTATTATTTATATGTATTTAAAGCATATTGAGTCGGAATCTGATCTCAGTTGCACTAGCTCAAAACTGGCATAACTCAATTGATTTCAATGAGTAATGCTGGTATGAGGTTAATATGAAACCCAATATTCATGACACTGGAACATGAATTGAAATTAGTGGCTTTTGGGGTTATTTTTCAAACTTCAGTGACCTTCAAAAAACTTCTGACATTGTCCTGCACATCGCTGACATTCATAGATGAAAGTAGAGTAGACCAGAAGTCTACATTGTTTGGGATCAAAAGTTTGTTTCTACTTTATTGGTAGAGTCCTATTACTGATAAATGCAGTACAGGCAGTCCCCGGGTTACATGGATCCGACTTACATCGGATCCCTACTTACAAACGGGGTGAGGCAACCCCACACTAGCTGCTTCCCCCCAGCAGACCAGGGAGACGCGAAGCTAGCGCCCCCCCAGCAGACAAGGGAGACGCGGAGCAGCTTTTCTCAGCAGACACCTCAGCTTGAGAATAAAGGATTGAGGGAAGTAAGGTGTGGGAGAATAAAACTGAGCTCTGGAGAAATGTTTGGCTAGAGTTTCCCCTACAATATGTACCAGTTCCGACTTACATACAAATTCAACTTAAGAACAAACCTACAGTCCCTATCTTGTACGTAACCCGGGGACTGCCTGTATACTATTTCTTGCTCTGATTTGTATATAATGCACATCTGTTCCGTCAACTAACCTGACATTTCTTATAATAAACTGCAGGAACTCTATGTGCAGACAAGTTAACCACTCGTTTTTCAGGTTCCATTGTAATTCTTTAGTAAAGTTGCTGCCAGAGGCTCGAACCATAGATCATGTAAGATGGGTAGCTATTTTTGTTGGTTTTGGTTTGGGATCAGACAGAACTTGGTAAAGTCCCTATAATAAGCAAATAGCTACTCTGCACTTAAAAGCTAGCTTTCATCATGCATTTATAGTTGTGCAAAATGTTCCATGTTTACACAAAAAAGTTTTTCCCTCTGTCAATTAACAAGGCTGTCAGTTGGCTAAGGACTAACAGTTGGCTAATGTCTAATAAAATACCTACAGGAGTTGGCCCACTGTCACACTGCAGCAAAAACATCAACATACAAAAATACCACTTTTTGTCAGAAAACTTAATTTTTGGATACTCAATTATACACCATGCAAAGGGAGTCAAAATATGACCTTTCACGCTATTTTGCTTAACAAAATGGCTGTACTTCTCTTTTAAAATATCTGATATACTGATTACTTTAATGTCAAATAAAATAAATACTAGAACAAGTCCCTCTGCAACTCTGCTTAGGGAAGGGAAAATCCTGGCAGACATACTGTACTAATCCAAAGTTAAATCATTTTAACTGTTAACTAATAATTCTGCAATAGTTCTGCAATACACTTAGTATTCATGGAAATTTCAAATGAAGTTGGTCAACACTTAACTCATATGTTGTGTTAAACGTGTAAGGCAAAAATATATTTCACAAAAAAGGTTAATGACAGCTTTCAGTAGCAATATGTAAAGCAGCATAGTCACTCACATTGAAAGTTTCATGATCTGAGCACACAAGATTTACCAATTGTAGTGAACATTTGTTTTCACTAGTGTGGAGGAAAATTCCAAACATACCTTGATAAACTGAGGTGTAGCTAACCTAACTGTAGTGACAAAGCAAATTCTGTCTTCATAGGAAGGCCGATGGGACCGCTGGATAGTTCCTTCATATCCGTTGTGTGCGGAGCTGGAGACTGAAGATGATGGGATGGGTAGAAGATGGAAAGGAGATCGAGTTAGGCTATGGTTAAGCTGGAGATCTTACAGCAGCACAGCTGCACTGATACAGCGGCGCCACTGTAACCTCTAATGCATTTCTACACTAAGCTGATGGGAGAGAGGTCTCTTGTAGATGTAATTAATCCATTCCCAATGAGAGGCAGTAGCTATGTTGGCAGGAGAAGCTCTCCCATATAGGGCTGACCATGCTGGCACTTTGGTCAGGGTAACTTATGCTGCTCAAGGAAGCGGCTAATATTCAAATTTAGTGTCAGAAGTTATACCGACCTAAGAGGTAGTGCAGATCTAACCTTAAGTTACAAAATGTGCAAGGAGGCACAAAGTTGTCAAAACCCTCAACATTGAGCTACTATAAGATATTATACATTTACTATGAATGATGAGTAATGTTACATTTAAATATACATATGATTGAATAGTACTAGTCATACCCAAGTAAGGGACTTCTCTAACAACTAAAATTAGAGTCCAGCTCCTTCAGTACAGACATGGACATCAGATGGCTTTAGGAAACCAACCAAAGCTATAGCGTTGCTTCTGAATATCTATTTTAATTGGACAGATTATTTTTAGACTATCGGTTAACAAATGGTTTTATATTTCTTGGTTTTTTATCTGGTTTTGCCATTTTTAACCCCCAATGAAATTGTGAGGAAAGTATTGCAATAACCTTTTTCTCTTGAATCCTGAGGCAAGGCTTTCTTTTCTAGGCTTTGCATAGCTCAAGATAACATCACCCAGTTTATTAATCGAGCAACTTAGTGGCCAACTGTTCCTCCCACATTAGGTGGGCAATAATTTTTATGGGGGTTGGCCACACCAAGACTTTTCTATGGAGGGGTTATGGGGTCTGGGACAGAGGTTGGGTGCAGAAGAGAGCCCAGGGTAGGGGTTAGGGGTGCAAGAGAGGGAGTGGGGTCTGAGAGCGAGTTTGGGTGAAGGAGAGGACTGGAGTTCAAGGTCTGGTAGGAGGTATGGATGTATGAGAGGATTCTGGCCTGGAAGAAGGATGTAAGAAGAAGTGGAAGGTCTGAGTGGGAGTTGTGACATGGGGTAAGGGAGGAGGGTACAGAGGGTTTGGTTGCGACCTGGGCCAAGAGATTGGGGTCCAGGTCAGGATATGGATGCAGGAGAAAGATTTTGGCCTGGAGAGGGGGCATAAGTGGGGGTGCAGAATCTGGGTGGGAATTGGGGAGAGGGAAAGGCTGCTGTGCCAGAGGCAGGCTGTGGCTGGGAGATGCTAACCTAAGCAGCTCTGGCGAGCACAGTATCGGATAAGACTTCCTCCCCCACAGCAGCCCCAGGCTGCTGGTTGACTGTGCACGTGGCTCTCTGTGCTGCAGGGAGAGGCTTTGTGTGCTTTTGAATTGAGGGTGAGGTCAGGTCGATGGGGTTATATATATAGAGCACCATACCAGCGCCACTCCAGGGGGCTCCACAGCTGTCCTGATGGGTAATAATTAGGTAAAAATCTTGTGATAGCCGTGCACGTGGCGCATGTACAGGCAGTCCCCGGGTTACGTACAAGATAGGGACTGTAGGTTTGTTCTTAAGTTGAATCTGTATGTAAGTCGGAACTGGCGTCCAGATTCAGCCGCTGCTGAAACTGACCGCCAGTTCTGACTTACATACAGATTCAACTTAAGAACCCCAAGCTTCCCCAAGTCAGCTGCTGCTGAAACTGATCAGCTGCTGATTCCAGGAAGCCTGGGGCAGAGCAACTCTGCCTCGGGCTTCCTGTAGTCAGTGCTGGTCAGTTTCAGCAGCGGCTGACTTGGGGACGCCTGGGGCAGAGCAACTGGGGTGCTGCTGGGTTGCTCCAGCAGCACCGCTCCTCGGCGCTACTGGACCAACCCAGCAGCACCCCAGCTGCTCTGCCCCAGGCGTCCTGATTCAGCCACTGCTGAAACTGACCAGCAGCGGCTGAATCAGGACCTGGGGCAGAGCAGCTGGGGTGCTGCCGGGTTGGTCCAGTAGTGCCCAGAGCGGCGCTGCAGGACCAATCGGCAGTGCTCCAGCTGCTCTGCCCCAGGGTCCAAAACGAAAGCCTGGTCTGCTGGGGGGGGGGGGCACACTAGCTGCGCCCCCACCCCCAGCAGACCAGGGACACGGGGAGCAGAGCCGCAGCGGCAGCGGGGTGCCACGCCTCTGAGGCTTTGCTCTGGCAAAGTCTCAGAGGCACGGGACCCCGCCGCTGCTGCGGCTTCAGTCCCGGTGCCTGTGGTCTGCTGGGGACGGTCCAGACCACAGGCACTGGGACTGAAGCGGCAGCAGCGGCGGTTCCCCGCGCTTCTGAGGCTTTGCTCTGGCAAAGCCTCAGAAGCGCGGGAACCTGCCCAGTGCCCCTGGTCTGCTGGAGACGGTCTCCAGCAGACCAGGGGCACCAGAGCAGCTTACGAACGGGGCTTTCTCGCCCCGGAGCTCGCAGGTAGCAATCCGCCATCTCGACCTCCTGGGCGAGAAAGCCCCATTCATAAGTGCGGATCCAACATAAGTCGGATCCGCGTAAGTCGGGGACTGCCTGTACACACCTAACTGGAATTGAATGAGAAACCACTTGAAGAAGGATTGATAAATTCTATAGCATACAGGACTTTTCTATCTCCTGTACTGTGTTCTAAATGCAGAGCATTTGTAACATCGTATTTGCTTTTAAAGTGTATAACAATTTAAGCAGCAGCAGCATTTATTTTTTGAAAGCTCAATTGATCTTTCCTGATACCATATAAAGATTGTTGTGATTTTATTCTGAGTGTTATATGATAGATAACTCTTCATTAAAACCCAGGACTGAGAGTAAGGTGGCATGTTCTATTCTGAAGCCAATGACAGCGGCAGGTATTCAGTGACTTTAAAAAACTCAAATTAATTGTGAAGTACCTAAATATGGATTAAGGCCCTTAAAAATACTGGACTAAATTTCTCCTTATCTCAGGTCTTCTCTAGTGTAAAATGGTTCTTAAATGTTATATAAGCATTAACTCTCTTTATTGGAAGACATGTCAGAGGGATAGCTATGCTAGTCGGTAACTTAAAAAAAAAAAACTTTAAAAATGAGTTGTGTATATATAGTATCATGAGCTTTAGTGAGCACAATCTACTTCTTCAGATGAGTGGAGCAAAACACTCTTCACTTTTGTTCCACTCATCTGGAGAAATGGGTTGTGCCTATGAAAGCTCATTATACTATATATTTGGTTAATCTCTGTGGTGGAGTCAGAGAGTTGCAAGGTACTATTTTATTTTACTTTCATCTACTCAAACATTACTGTCTACAACACAATGCCAAATATAAAGTAGTATTTTTTTCCTAAGTAAAGTACTTTACAACCTGTATGATGGTCCAGCATCTTTAAAAAATAAATACAAATATCACAAATGATTCTTAATCTGTAAACTTTTGGAAAATGCCTTTAATTATGGCCACATCTCAGTGAAGTATTTCTTACCATTATTCAAAGACTTGAAATTTCCTATAAACCTTACATATTCATATGTAGGTGGTTCTTTTGGGTCTATTGTTCCTCGCAGCATATGGCAACAAAATTCTAGTTGATTTTTTGCTGAAACAATATAATGAAAAGGCGGTTTATGTGAGAAAGCATACATCAGAGATTTTAGATAAAAGCAATAATAATTAGAATACATATTTCATAAAAGACAAAATAGGGGAGGTAACGTTTTTATTGGGCCAACCTCTGATAATAGAAGCTACAAACTTCTGAGATACACAGAGAGTGAAAAAAATTCAGTCTCTGAACTAAATACAAGTTGGGATAGATTGTTATTTAACAGCAAGCACTCAGATTAAAAGATTGTTAAACATATTAACGTAATGATCCAGTGTTTGTTTCATCAATGGAGAGTGGAGGAGGGACCATTAATTTCTTTAATGAAAAAAATACAATGAAATTCTCAACAATTATTATAATCATCACAGACTTCCTACCACCAAAAGGACAGTGTGACCAAACCAGCAGACAAAGGGGAAGGAATAGTCATCATGTTTAATGATTACAGTGTCAATGAGGCCAGCTTACTATTTAACAGCAAGCAGCTTGTCTAAACAATAGGAAGAGCCATTAGTACTAGCATGGCTCCCCAATATACCAATCTTCTCATGGGCCCATTCAAAGAAGAGTATCTGAAAAAAATGGATGACAAAACAAACAATATACCGGAGACACAGATATATCAATGATATTTTCATTCTCTGGTCAGAAGACCCAAACTCACCCATAATTTTCACCATGACGTCAACAAGGACTTCCCATCGATCAAACTAACTCTAAAGCACTTCCACACCAACATCAGCTTCTTGGACACCAGGGTCAGATTCAACAATGGAATCCTATTAACAGCTATCCACAAGAAACCCACCACATTTATCTCCAAAGATCTAGAAACAACTCTAGACTCACCAAAAAATGTGTTATTTACTGCTAGGTGCTCAGATACCACAGACCTTGCTCTAAAGAGAAAGGTGGCAATACCTACCTAAATACACTTAAAACTGCCTTCATTAAACAGCGACACACTATCAGATAAGTAAATCACATCAAAGAGTCATTCAAATCCCCCAAGAGAACCTGATTCAATACAACAAAAAAAACAACCGAACAAAAACATACCCAGTGACCACACACACTAGCTCTCACCTACCACACTCTCCCATGAGAATGAGAAGGGGGTACTATCCAGGCAATTACATTTCTAGTTGCTAGGGACAATATCCTGAACAAAATCTTTCCAGAACACTCACTTCTGACCTTCAAACAATCCCCCAATTTCATCAAACTCATCATCTGAAGCAAGCTCCACACAAACCTGGAGACACCACTTCAAACTGGCACCAGACTGCCAGAATAATGGATGCAGAACCTTGAAACATAGCACTTCTACAATGATCAACACCTCCCCACAATGTAATTTTCAAAATTCATGGAACAAACATGCTTATCACAAACATTAGGTACACCATGATCACACGTCTCAATAATAACTTTGTAGGTGAAACCAGATATCACTATGATCTCAATATGAACTCGCACAGAAAAAAGATATATATAAAAATAAAATTATTACCTGTATGCAAATACTTTTCACAAAGTATTCAGTCCCTATCTTATCTTCAACACTCATCCTCAACAGAAACCTGCATAGCACCTTCAAAACCGAGCCTGGGAAGTTAAATTCATAAATCTGCTAGAAACCAAAAACTATGGCTGCAATATGGACGCTAAAGGGCTCATTACAACAATTTGTATCACACCTCAGCACCTGCTCTCCCTAATCACCTTTTTCATACCTGCTATGCATAAAAATATCTCCACAATTGCAGATTTCTTTTTAAGTGGCTTCCTACAACATGCCTTATCCCTTTCCATTATGCTTAGCAATCTGTCCCAACTTGTACAGTAAACTCCAATAGTCCGGCACCCAATTGTCCGGCACTCCCGATAGCCCGGCATCAAAATGGCAAGCGCTCCTGATGGAACCGGGACGGAACCTGGAACTGCTCAAGTCAGCCACTCTCACGTGTGTTACAGCAGGGAGGGGAGGTGTTTGTTTGGCTCTGGGAAAGGGGAGGGGAGAGGAGGGAGATTGGGTTACGCACAGCGCCTCCGGGACCCGAGCATAAGGTTGGGGGGGAGGGGAGGAGCGGGATCGGGTTACAGCAAGGAGGGGAGATGTTTGGCTCTGGGGAAGTGGAGGGGGATTGGGTTATGCATGGTGTTTACTGAAAAGCCGGCAACTCAGCGCATGTGCCCCAGTGCCTGGAGGGAGACGCGCGGCTGTACCGGCGGGTCCGGGACCTGAGCATAAGTGGGGGGGGGGGAGGAGGAGGGTGGAGAGGGATTGGGTTGGGAGTATGCAGTACATCCTGAAACTCCGGCATATCTAATAATCCAGCACCACCTAGGTCCCAAAGGTGCCGGATTATCAGAAGTCTACTGTATTTAGCTCAAGCACTCGGATTTCCTTTGATAGGACAGAAGAAAAGATTGATATGGCTCAAAAGCTAGAACTTTCCATTGACAAAAGTTGGTCCAATAAAAGATAATATTTGACCTACTTTGTGTGTCTCATTCTGGGACCAACATGGCTGCAATATTACTGCAAACATAATATTGAATAAAGAATTTACTCTAAACATTGCAATGAAAAAAAATGGCTTTGACATTTTATTTTTTCCAACAAGGGGAATTAATGCAAATAGTGGAGCGAAAATCACGGGATATGTGTTTGGGAGGGCTCAACAGCACTCAGTCGCCATATTACAGCTTTACAGAATCCACAGAAGAGTAGAACTCTTACGAGGGAAGTTTCCATGAACAGCTGCCTAATGGGAAGTGCCTGCAAGTACAACTCCAATGGTAATAAGGTCTTTATCTTCTCTGGCTGCTATGATTATTGACAATAAGTTATAAACAAGCATTTCTAAAACAAAGGGAAACTATTTATGATTTGCAGTGTTATTCCGGTCACTGGAAATTTTTAAAATAAAGTATTGATTCACTTCAGAGAATAAAAAGAACACGAGTTTTCCTTTTCCTTTAAGACATACAAGTTTCACCCTGAAATTCCATATGCATTTATTTCTTCTGAAACTGGGTTGCCCATATAAAAGACTATGATAAGAGTTAACTATCTTACATATTTTTTAGCAATAAACTTACATTTTAAATATTCTTGGGTCAATGAATCACTTTCCAGAAGATGAGTAGACAGTATTTTATAAACCTCTGAATGTTCCCCCTCTGGGATAAAATTAAATATACTCTGATCCACAAGATCAGACTGCAAAAGAAAAAAAATCAGAAATATTTTAAGACAAGACATGACATCTTTTCAAAGCCCATTATTTTAACATAAAGCAATTAAAGAGGTCTAGAATGAGGAAACAACCATACAAAAATAGAGATTTAGCAAAACCATTTTCTGAGTCACAAAATATCATTTTGCAAGAAGACAGGTTTCAGAGGGGTAGCTGTGTTAGTCTGTTTCAGCAAAAACAACAAGTCCGGTGGCGCTTTAAAGACTAACAGATCTATAAAGGCACAAGCTTTCGTGAAATACAAGGAAGTGAGTTGAATCTCACGAAAGCTTATGCCCGAATAAATCTGTTAAGCTAGGTCTACACTATAGCTTTTTCCAACTGTTTTTCTGGAAGAGGCTTTTCCACCATTTGACCCAGTCTAGGCGGAAAAGACTCCTCTTTCAGAAGAGCCCTTATTCCTCGTAGAACGAGGTATACAGGGCTCCCCGAAAGAGCGCGTTTGCTCTTCCACAAAAAAAAAGTGGAAGAGCAAACGTGTTCCCTGGACATGGCGGAGTGTAGACGTACCCCGAGTGTTTAAAGTGCCATCCTTCTTGATTTTGCAAGACGTGAACAGCTCTTGATTGCACTGATTTGTGACACTATTGGAGAGTTTGCTCACTTGTGCAGTAACTGGAGCACTTTCGAATGTGTCTCCCTGTGGGTGTTCCATGTTTAGGTTTGCCTGAACCCTGAAAAAGTTTTTTTAGTAGCATTGCCCATTCAGCCCATACATGTGCTGCACATGTACATGCTCTGTACTAAGAGTATATGGGGTTATGTGGCTCCTTCACTACCACCAAAGTCCCACTGAAGCAGAGTGGAAGGAAGTTCGATAGTGGAACACCCACAGAGAGACATATCTTTAAGAACTCCAGTTACTGAACCTCTCCTCCAAGTAGTGTTCCTATGGGTGTTCTACTTCAGGTGACTTCCAAGCAATAAGCCCGTTAAGGAGGCAGGAGATTGGAACAGAAGAAAACTGCATTGCCTCCAGCGGCATGATGATTAGAAACCATAAACAGAGGACCGAGTTCCCATACTGCAGATGTCTGCAACTGGTACATATTTAAATAAGACTACATATGTAGATGGTGCTCTTGTGGAATATGCTATCAATGTGAGTTTGTCGTAACAGATTATAATACATCCAGAGAGCCATATTGATAACCTCTGTTTTGAGATGACCAAACCCTTGTTTCTGTTTGCAGTGAATACACACTCTAAGAGATCTTCTAAATGTTTTGATTGGCTCTCTAGACAAAGTAATGCCCTCCTGACATCTAAGGTATGGAATATAGCTTTTTGACTAGTCCAATGTTGTTTTGGGGGAGGGGAGAATGACAGATGAATGGTTTAATTAATATGAAACTGTGAGGACACCATAGGTAAAAATCTTGGATGGGCCTACAGTGACACTGTCTCTGGTGAACACCATAAATGGGGGAATCTGCCATTAAAACCCCCCATTTCTCAAACCCTTTGTGCAAAAGTGATAGCGCTCTTCTTGAGAGCCATCAAGGAGCCATGCTTGGAACCTCAGAATCTGCAGGCTGGGGTGAAGTGTTTGACTGGCATGATGAGTCAGAAGACTATGAATAAATCATAGAATGCTAGAACTGGACGGGACCTCGAGAGATCATTAATTCCAGTTCCCTGCCCTCATGGCAGAAGCAAGCACCATCTAGAAAAATTCAGCAACTATAGGACTTGAATATACGTTACTGATTGTTGAGAAGATCACCCATAGTTATCATTTCCACCTCCGTTTCAGTCCAGGGCTCTGGAGGGCATGTGGCCTGCTGACAGAGTCCTTCCCTCCCCAGTTCTGTGGAAGTCACCACAGAAAGCATAAATGTGAGTGTGATTAGATAGGGATACCAAATTTTATCTTGGCCACTTAGGTGCAATCAGTACAACTCTGGACTGATCTTGTTGAGAAACCTGAACAATAAAGTTGTCGCTGAATGTGTACAAAGAAGCCTCTGTTTTTGGGATAAGAAATGCATCTCCTAGGAACTGGGGATCACCGCCCAATAACAGAAGCACCATTTGAACCAAAGAGAGCCTAGCATTCATGAATAATATAACAAAAAGTGACCACTAGAAGAGGAAGTTATTAACTGCTAACTACATAGTAATAAAATGCTATTTAAATGATTTACTTGAAGGAAATGAAAATAAAAGGATCAGATGTTCTAACAACTATAAACCCTATATGATAATTATAGAATACTAGGGTAATCAAGCACAAATTAGAGTCCATCTCTGGCTGAAGGCAGTTTGGAAGGGACCACATAGTGCCATATAGCCTTGGCATGGGACAAAAGGATGTGTGGGACTCATGCAAAGGCATGGGTGAAAAAAATCTCCAATCAAGGGTGCAGATGTACCTGAAGTAAAGCATCAACAGGGACATTACTTTAACAAGGACATAAACATTGCTGTAAACACAACAGACACAAATGTAAAAGCATACTGGGACCTACGGTCTTTCCTGGGATCTGACAATGTCAAATAGAGATGCAAATACTTCAAATCAATTGTCAAATTGTGTACTAATGATTTAAAATATCAGTACACATTTTTGCCTCTTGATGGCACTGAAGATCTAAAATCTTCATCTTGAAAAACAAAAATATAGGTGAGACATGGTAGGTGAGGTATCTTTTATTGGACCAACTTTTGTTGATGGAAGGTAAAAGCTTTCAAGTTTCACAGAGCTCTTCTTAGATAACAACAAAGTATTATTGATACCATTTATATACACAAAAACATGAACCAAATCTCCAAAGAAACCATCTACAGAAAATTTACTAAAGAAAAAACTAAACTTAAAAGTTGTCCCTTTGAAATCAGTATTTTGGACTCGAGCTAATGTTAATTTTGTTTATCTGCAAAACTGAATCATTTTTTTTTTTTATTTTAAGACAAGTTTTCATTCTAGTACTATTCACACTTAAGGTTAAATTTCTGCCTTGCAGAACTATTGGTAAGAAAGTTCTAGTCAATGTCTATTTTATAGGCATTTATTAATCAGATTCAGTCTGTGACAGATACTTTCCTCTTCAGAGGGGTAGCCATGTTAGTCTGAATCTGCAAAAGTGGCGAGGAGTCCTGTGGCACCTTATAGACTAACCGAAGTGTTGGAGCATAAGCTTTCGTGGGCAAAGACCCACTTCATCAGATGCACTGATAGTTAGGAAGTGGGTCTTTGCCCACAAAAACTTATGCTCCAACACTTTGGTTAGTCTATAAGGTGCCACAGGACTCCTCGCCGCTTTTCCTCTTCAAGTTTATCATTGATAAAAAAATGTTAGGTAAACACTGTTCTTGCTTTAAAATACTATTCACTTTGGTTTCGGAAGAGTCACACTCCCAAGTGATGCCTACACTAGAATGGACTAGAGAGTAAATACATCAATCACACTAGCAGTCCAAATAAAGATGAATGAGATGCAGTACAAATTTGACATATCAGAGTTAGCCCAGTCAAGAAGTAACAACACATTTGTTCCTAGTGAATCCCAAGGTTAGGAAGTGCCCAGGGTGACTAAAGATTAATGGACAGTAATTTCAAGAGTATCAAACATGCTTCTCTTTAGCAGTGTCAGCTGAGGAGTAATAGAGTAACAGTACAGTGGCCTCTGAGGAGAATGTGTATTCCACCTTTCCAACTAAGGAGATTAAGTAAACATGGAGGGAGGTGTTTTTGAGGAAAAACAGAGGTTTCAGGATAGAATATACATTGTCTGTGCAACAAGTGTTTTGAGAGGTAGCAAAACCTAGCTATAGACTAATTCTGATATCTTACTGGAAGTAGTTCATACTTACTGGCAAATGTTCAAGTAAGGGAGTTACACTTTCAGACACATATATTATACTTCCATCTGTCATGATTGCTAAAAAAAAGCCATCAAGAGCCTGAAATTAAACATAATGGGCATAAATAAAAAGGAACAGTATAATGCGCATGACAAATCAAAAATCTATATTTAACGTAAAAATGACAGCTAGATTGTCCTAATTTTACTTTAAAACAAAATGAGAGCATGTATTATCACTAACACCTTTGAATACCATTTGTACTATATCAGCTTTACCATTATAATTTTTTACATTGTTCTGTTCTCAAAAAGCCATCTATAATTTACAATACTTCTGTTAGGCGACAGATCAAAGTATTGGTAGGTTTGCTTCCCTCTTCTCCCACCCTGAATCTATTAGAATTCTAGTCTTTAAAAAGGAACATGGAATGACAAGAAAGTAAGGTAGTGCTAAAAGAGAAAATGGAGACTGAAAAAGGAGAAAATAATAACAGGCACAGTAAATTGGAGAGAGGGAAGAGAAAAAAGGATTAAGGGTAGAAAGAGAAGGAGAAAATGACAGATTTCATTTATTAAAATCTTTAATGTTCTAATTCCTTCCTAAAGAAACAGTAGAAAACAATCTCCAGCTCAGATAAAAATTAAAAAATGGGAGGTCATGGGTTTTAATAAAATTTACCTGTGGCTGCATTAAGTAGTGTTTTAAAATTGTGTAAACTTTAGCATTTCGAATGAAGAGCATAATTCTGCCATCCTCATTATTTTGAGTGGTATCTGACTACCTAAAATAATAGTAGTAGTCACACTGACTTCAATGGAAATCCTTAAACTTGCATGGTACAATACCATTTAAGGAGAACAGAAATGCAGAGTGATGAAGAAGCAAATTTAATACCACTAGCTGATATACTAGAACCCTTTTCCCCTTCCCTGAGTCAAAAGGGAGATCCTGGACCATGACTTGCATATGCTGAACTTACTGTCCCCTTTATCAGCACCCAAGCCTCAATGATGGTGTTACTGAGCTCAGTTGGCAAGGTCAATAGCACAGGAGTTGAAGCAAGTGGGGCCAGGACAACAGGGGAAGGGACTATCTCCCCCTGAGTAGGCCCCCCTCTTCCTGGCTCCCTCACATTGCCCCAAGCTGCCCCCATAAGCTCCACCCAGTGGGTTTCAGAGGTGAGGTCCACCTACTGAGCTGGGCACAACAGGGGAGCCATTCTCTGAACCTGAACAGGATTGCTGGATGTTGCAAAGGAAAGATGAAAGGGAAATAAGACTGAGCAGGGTTCAATGATGCTGGGGAGCAAGTGCTCTACTGGGATTCAGAGGCACCTAATACTTCTCTTTGCTGCACAAAGAGACAGTCAGTTCAGATGTGCTCCTTAATCCAGGAAATCCTAACAGGACACCACAAAAGACTCCTTCAAGCTTCCAGCAGCAATTTGATGGAGTCTTAGGGTATGTCTAGATTACATGCCTCTGCCGACAGAGGCACGTAAAATAGGCTACCCGACATAGTCAATGAAGCCGGGATTTAAATATCCCCGGCTTCATTAAAATAATAATGGCCGCCATGCTGTGCCGGCTCAGCTGATCATTGGCACAGCACGTGAGTCAAGATGCGAATTGGTCGACAAGGGAAGCCTTTGTTGACGGCTCCTATAAACCTCGTTTCACAAAAGGGAGGATTGTGGGGGTCAGGGAGCAGGTTGGAAAGAGAGAGGTGATGAGATTCCCCCCCCTTCCCCCAAGAGGTGAGAATGATTAAGGAAATGATGATGAACTATACTGTACAATTTATTGCCAGATAATCCCAAATATTTTAAGTAAAAGTTGTGGCCTAATTAAGCCACATACAGTACCTCCTAACTTCTTTCAATAGGGCTGAACAAAAGATGATCTACAACTGGACTCTATCCTTGCCTCTTCCACAGAGTTCCTAAATGTTGCTTAAACCAGATTTTTCACAGGTTTCTGGGCACTCAACTTGAGATCCTGAGGCTGATCTGCAGACACATTGAGCACTCTCAATCTCAACAGAAGTCCATGGAAGTTGTGCTTTGAATGTATGAAGTGGTGTCCTATGATCAGCATTCTGAAAAATCAGGCCTTTAATGCTTCAAATTGTAAACCTAGGATTAATTTATACTTTTCTTGCCAGTATTGCCCCTCTTGGCCTAAGGGGTCGGGCTTCACATATGTGTTCCCCCTATGAGGGGAAATTGAGGATTTAAATCAGAAATGTCTTTGTGTAAATACAAAATTGCAGGGAAATTCTGTTTCCCTTGAACACCATTGAAAAACAGAAATTTCCCTGCTTATAGTTTCCTAGTCTGTCCCTGTCGCTAGCTCTGTGGTCCAAGGAGCTTTGTGAGTCTGCTCCCTCTCAGGGTCAAGCTCTCAAGTGCTTCCCTTGCTTTCTGCTGGCTCTCTCCCAGCTCTCTGAATTTCTGTACAAAATATTTTAGCTCCATAAGTGCTTGCTATAGCTCATCTATTAAAAAGCTCCAAGTCTGACAAAACTTTTCTGAAGAGGAAGAAGTATGGCCTAGTGAATAGAGCACTGGACTGTGACTCAGGAGAACTAGGTTCTATTCCCAGCTTTGTCACTCTCCAGCTTGGTGACCTTGTGTCAGTTACTTCCTCACTTTGTATTTCAGTATCTCCATCTGTAAAAATAGATGCAATTACATTTACCTCTTTTGTATGTACTTTGAGCTTTACTGACGAAAAGAACTATGTAAGAGAAAATAATTTATATAAGAATATATAAGGTGATATTTTGCATGAGTCTTGTCAAACCTGATGCTCTGAAGCGCTCTGATACTATACAGGTAAGCACCACAGAAAAGCCTATAAGGACATTAATAATTTAGTCTTCTGAGCAGAGTTTGACTAGTGTGCAGAAACAAGGTCCAAGCCTATATATTGAACAATGAGGGGAAAATAAAACAAAATATTGAATATCTGCACATAAAAGTGAGCACTGCCCATTCTATGCACTAAGTAATATCTAATGATGTAATTAAGGACCAGATTAAAATGAATATGCACTTTGAATTAAAGTTGCACAAGCAATATTAATGAATTTCCTAACTGCTGAGCACTTGACTTTGTAACCTTAATAATCTGCATTTTAATATAGTTTTAGTGGGTAATATGCAGATACACAAAGTACATTTTTATTATGCATACTCTTTTCACAAGTCATAGCCATACAGTCAATCAAGAAGATAGTATTTTTAACAGCTTTGGTAACTAGCAATTAGTTTAAGCTTAAAAAACACTGCCATGAAGGCACCAGTTGACTTTGCCTAGATGCACAGTTACATCTTTTTTAAAAATTATTTCGAATTATAGTGATTAAAATATTTTATTCCTTTTTAAAGTAGTTTTCTTAAACTTAATAGCACACTTTTGTATTTATAGTATAATCAATTTAGTTATAATTACATTTTAAAGATTATTTGTAGATACCTAAGTAGATAGTGTTGCAAATAAAATATGGATTTGAAAAGAAATACCATTAAGTCAAAAGATTCTATCACCACACAGTGGTGGTTTGCTAAGAATTCTCTCTTTCCAAAAAGAGAATAAAATAATCATGTACCTCCAACATTAACTGTGTGAACTCTTCATTACTAAGGAATGTAGGTTTCCAGTCCTGTCGAATTTCACTGGCATCTGACTGTGCAGTGATTTCTGTAATTAGAAACATATATATGAATTTTCATTTATGATTCATTCTCAAAAAAAATTATTTTACACCACAAAATTATATGAATTGAGGGGAAACTCTTTAATCTGAGGTAATCTGAAGAAGGGAAAAAATCAGTTTTTTCCATTCTCTTCTGCAGTCCACTAATCACAAAAGAAAGTTTGTTCATGGAAGGCTGATTTAAGAATGGAAAAAAATTATCCCACAGCAAGACAACACTAAGGTCTTAGAAAATAGGTAGACATTGTTAACAGATTTTTTTTTTTTTTTTTAAACACACCGCTGTGGTCAAACCACCATATACTGTGATTCTGTCAAATCTCAAATTAACACAGATTAAGATGAATGAGAATTTGGACAAGTGCTTTCCAAGGAAAACCTGTATGCTCCAGAGATGAATTTGGTCATATCACTGATAGCACTATTCCCTCTAAGACCTTATGGAAGTAATGCCGCAGCATGTTGGGAGCATTGTACTACTGGAGGTTCCAGCTTTTTTCAAGAGAAGTGTAAACCAAAGGTTTGATAAAGGTTGGTCCTTCATAATCCCGTTTAACGTTTCAAAACAAACTATTATAACTCTTGTATCCTGGTCAATTCTGGTAATCCTATTCTGCATATTAAAATTCCCTGTGTTTCAGATGCATATAGTAACCTTCAATTCTATACCAAACTCGAGCATTATCGGTGATGTGCTCTGGAAAAAAGCTATTGTTTTTCTATGCCAGTGGTAGATACAATTATTTTTCTGTGATTGGTTATAAAGAATGGTTTTATCTATATAAGGTTATTTTGTGCATTTTCTCTTAATGCATTTTAGGATCTTTAGGATGTGTAAGCTTTTATTATAAAATAATGAAGTCAATTTGTTTCCTATAGTAAAATGGCTTTACAAACAGGATAAGGGGAATGCATATTCTGCAGTTCAAATCCTTGCAACACAGAAAGACCCCATACTCATTCAAAATGAACACATACTGAAATGGTCCCCAGTTTTCCAATCACTCAAAGTGTACACAATGTGACACTGGAAAACAAAGTCAAAACTAAAGGAACAGCAGTAATCAGTTTGTTTCATGTGGACAGCTTCAGAGGAACTTCAAAATATACGTCAATATAGAGCTCCTATGTAAAAAAAGAGGCTTATAGTCAGCATGCTCAGCAGTGATATTTTGCTCCAAAAAGGCCTTCTAACATCTAATAGCAAATGCTGCAGGACTAATAAAGTAACAGCAAAACAACAATCCTCCCCACTTTCCACACACACTCTTTTACCAGCACTTCTGAAGAATATTCCTGCAGACAAAGCTCCACAAGATCTGGATACAATTTGGCCATTGACTATGCAGGATGCAAAGTGCATGGGTGCAACAAAAATTCAACAAAAAAGCTAAAACTATGTGAAAAATTAAAATCCTCAGTTTCCTTCAGAATTCTGTATATGAAATAGTTTTAGAATTATTACATATGAAAGGGATAAAAAACAAATCATACTTTCAAATGAACTAACAAGATACAAAAAGGCACACGGAACGTCTACACAGCAAAAACAAAACACCAGGGCAGCAAGTCTCAAGGCTGGGTCAACTGATTATGGCTCATTCTGTGGAGCTAAAAATAGTAGTGTAGACATTGGGGCCCAAACAGACTCACTGCTGTAAACTGCGGATTTGGATGATGGTTGTTGGGAGATGTTTTTGGTGCCATTTCAAATATATGCATAGAATTAAGTGGAGACTCTTCACAAATTTTTAAATTTTGGAAAATTAACAATACAAAAACTGAAACTAATTTAAGATTTTGTGCACATTATACAGTGCTAATGTAGTCACAGTACATTTTCTTGGCTTGATTACTTACTGTGTATGACTAAACAATATGTTCCATGTATGATGTCTATAAGTGGAAATATTTCAGCTGGTACAATTCTGGTTTGGGGAGCTGTTTTGCAGGTTACCAAGAATTAAATGTCTGATTCAAAACCCAGTGAGCTGTCTTGTTATATCACAGAATTACCTTTGTGCTTCCGTAAAAAGTCAATGCTTTTCTGCAATACAGTGGATTTATCCATCTTCCGAGTATTACCCGGAAGCATGGAACCAAGCTCTTTGATGAGAACATTAAACTGATCTCTACGTTTCTTTTCAGACTTGTTTCTAGACACCCTGAAAAATACAAAATAGAAACCACTTTAAAAAACAGAAGTAAACTGTGTTAATAATATTTCACAGATGACAGGCTTTAATCCAATTTTCAAGTTTGAATGAGATTTAGAGGAGTCAACTCTTACAGAGGTGAATATCAGTTATAGCGTAAATTTTGTGAATATAAAAATGAACTTACAGAGTCATACCAAGATGGGATAAAATTTGACAATGGTAGCAAATGTAGCCATCAATTCAATGTTCATCTAATAGCCAAACATGCAACCATTCATTTGTGGCCATTATACAAATGCTAAGTATATAGAGGACTTAGGGATGTAGACAAAAATTCCTCAGCTGTTATTTTAAAATTAGGCTACTATGCTTTCCTCTTACCTGGGTGACTACCTAAGTTCCCGATAAGCTGTGTGGTTATGTGGTAATATAATTAGCACTGCTCAGGTGCTCATGGCACCTACACAAGATGGGGAAGAGGACTACCCCATCCACAACCTAGCCTCCAGGCTGGGGGAGGGACAGCCTGAATCAAACACCTCTCCCTCAGTCCTAATGCAATCTCCTGGTGTCCCCCACTGCCATAATGCCCCCACCCCCATGCTTTTCATCTCCACAGTGGCCTGGCCCTGGATCCCCTACTCTGCCATCATAGCGGCTCAGCTTTTAGACCTTCCCCTGTCACAGTGGAAGTGGCCTGGCCCCAGAGTCAAGGCCCAGTCCTAGAGCCCCCCACCTTTACACCTCTGTACTGCACCCTCTCCTCTGTCTCAGCCCCACCCCAGAGCCTGTAGCCCTAGCAAGAGCCCTGGCATCTCAACCTTCTATCTCAGCCTTGAGCCCTTCATCCCTGATCCCACTACACAGCCAGAGCCCTCACACTCCTGCATCCTATTGCTTTGCCCCAGGCCTGAGCTCCCTTCCACATTCAGAAACCCTTGGCTCCACCCTTGCCACATGAATTTTGTTATGTGCACCAGTGCAGAGATAACATGTCACGTATCAACTCCATGTTGGTGCACATATCAAAATTCATTCCACTTTGGGGCGTGAAAAATTAGAGGGAACACTGGTGATCACTAATTCACTGTTGTGAACAAGGACGTTCAATAGAGATTTCAGAAACTAACTCACTTCCAGAAACATACACTTCTTTCTTTTTCTTGCAGTGAGCCAGCATAAAAAGAAGGGGGAACCAATCTAATGTAGGCACTTGACTGTGGTGACAGAGAACTTCCTTACTGTTCAAATCAGCAAGGACCTATTTCAGTAACGGCCATGGACCACTGGGATGGGACATTTGCCATGTATGCCTTTGAGCCTATTGGTGCAGCCGGGGTGAGGGATGCACATCCTTCTGGGGAACATATACCAGAACAGAAATCCTGTGGGGTCTGAGGCACCATTCTGAATCAGCTATAGGCAGGAAGGAGTGGCGGTTATTCAGGTTCTAGCTGAAGTCTCAAAACTCTTTTACCACCACAAAATAAATCCGACAGCCCAAACTTGATTAGTGGCTTGAGCTAGTAACCTGGGAAGAGGTTCTATTCTATAGTGTACTAGTATTCAGAAGTCATGCAACTTGGATTGGAGCTCAGGCTCTCAAGCCTGAAGTGAGAGTGGGGAGTCTGTGGACCCAGACTGGAAAACATTCTCCTAGATGCAGTACAGACATTCCTTTGGAGTCATGACAGTAAAGGCTGTGTCTGGAAGGGATGAGGGACATTCATTGTCACAGGGAAGGAAGTCATATATGAACTTGAGGCACAAAGACTTCTTTAGCCACACCTCAAAGTAAATAACCCATATGTAGAAAAATATTACATGACTTGACATAGGGAAATCCTGTTGAATTGTATGGTCAAATACAGTCATATTTTTATTCTGTTAATATATTTGAATTTACCAAAGCAGTCAAATGAAGGACATTCTAGCATTAGGTAACTTAAAAAGGCTACCTTTTAGCTTTATCCTTGTCATCTTCCTCCACCAGCCCATCAAAAATACTACCATCATCTCTACAAGAGAAAAAACAGACCAGCATTAGACACAACAGTGTCTCTCAGGCTGCTAATACCAGGAGAAAGAATAAGCAAAATGGCAAGTGAAAGAAGATCTTTATTCAATAGTTCAACTAACCCAAGACATAGGAACACTATTTTATTGTGATCTACATTTCACAAAGCCAAATAGCTTTCACAAACCTAACCACATACTTTATAAATTGTTTCCTGTATGGTAGATAGTTCACTAAAACCCTATATTTTGAAAGGACTGGCATTCCTGAGATGTATCTCAAGTTATGTTCAGAATATTTCAAGTTTTTAATGAGATACCTCTCAAACAATTCTCAATTCTGACTATTGCAATTCCTTTTATGGAGTTCATAAGTCAGTCTCTAAGGGTACGTCTAGACTACATGCCTCTGTTGGCAGAGGCATATAGATTAGGCTACCAGGCATAGGAAAATGAAGCGGCGATTTAAATAATCGCCGCTTCATTTAAATTTACATTGCTGCCGCGCGGAGCCGACAAACAGCTGATCAGCTGTTTGTCGGCTCAGCGCGGTAGTCCGGACGCACGGGTGTCGACATCAAAGGCATTTGTCGACCACCCAGGTATGCCTCCTGGGATGAGGTATACCTGGGTGGTCGACAAATGCCTTTGATGTCGGCACCCGCGCGTCCGGACTACCGCGCTGAGCCGACAAACAGCTGATCAGCTGTTTGTCGGCTCCGCGCGGCAGCCATGTAAATTTAAATGAAGCGGCGATTATTTAAATCGCCACTTCATTTTCCTATGCCTGGTAGCCTAATCTACATGCCTCTGGTGACAGAGGCATGTAGTCTAGACGTACCCTTAATGTCAGAATATACTCTTTCACTTAAATAGGACCATGTTGTACTTTGTTTACTACATAATTCTTTTGTATTTATTTTAAAGTGCAAAATCAATCAACTTCTTGTTTTCAAAACCACCATGTTAGACTTTCTTCATCTTACCTGTATAACCTATTCTACCAATTACCAAGTCTACTTAGTACAGTCCTCCAATTTGTGTCTCCCCATAACTTTTCAGAGTTGGGAAAGTTATTTGTGACTTTCCTCCTTCAAGATATCCAATTACTTTCCCTCTAAATCTTATCTTGCACTCATTTCTCTAATTTGTGACACTCACACTGTAAAAAGTGACTTGCAATACTGTGAATGTTAGATGCCAGTAAAAAAATTTGTATTCATGTTCTCATAACTGTTCTTTGAGATGTGTTGCAGATGTCTATTACAGCATAAGGTACCCACATATCCTGGATATCCCACTAATACTGGAGAGTTTTCCTTAGAAGTACCCTTAGAAACAGACACTGCCCACATCTCAGCTCCTCGAATTCAGAACAACTGATGTGAAGAGCAGAGCTGCCCTGAACTCCTTCATTTTTTTTCATACTGGAATCAAATGGAAGACAAAGATAAGCCGGATGGACACATTTCAAAGAACAAGTTATGAAAAAGTGAGTAATTTTTTTTAGTTCATGCAGACATCCATTATGAAGTAGGTGACTCCCAAGATGGTAATCCCAGATGGTACAGTCCACAGCCTCTTTGGAAGAGGGACTCCAGGATTACTCTTCCTACACTGGCATCTTCCCTGATTGTCTCAGCCAGCACAGGCTGTCTGGTGAATGTATGTATAGAAGACCACATCACTGATTTTCAGATAGTTACAATAGGGATATATGCCACAAAAACGGCAGACACTGAATGTGCTCTGGTTGAGCATGCGGCCACTTTCTCAGACGCTTTACACATTTGGCAAAATATCAGAGTAATGCTGTTAGTGATCCACTTGGTAAGTTGCTGTGCTGTAATTGGTTAAGCTCTCATAATACTCCATAGAAAAAAAAGCTGGGAAGAAACCTAAGAGAGCTTTGCCCTGTCCAGGTAAAAAGCCGAAGCTTGATGCACATCCAGAGTAAATAGTCTTTGTTCATCCTTGTGATCATGTGGCTTTGAAACTGCTGAGTAGAGTATGATACCACCTTTGGGAGGAACTTAGGTAGCAGCCTAAGGTGAACCTTGTCTTACAGAAAATGGAGTGAGATAGATCAATAATAAACGCATGAAACTCTTGCACTATCTCAGTTGAGGTGATGGTCACAAGAAAGATACTGCCACTATGATGTAAAAGTGAACAAAAAGCTAAACATTCAAAAGAAGGATCCATTAAAGAGCAGATAACACTAAATTCAAATAACAAATTGGCACTGGGAGCCGGATAGGTAGAAACAATCGATCTATACCTTTCAGGAATTTGGTCATGATAGAATAAATAAAAGCAGCACTGCCATTAATCCGACAGTGAAACACTGAGATAGTGGAAAGATGTACCCTAATGGAACTAACAGCTAAATACAACTCCTTAAGAGGCAAAAAGTAGTACAGAATTGTTCTAATGTTAGACTGAGCCAGGAACACATAGGAGGCCACCCAGATGGAGAAGCACTCCTACTGACCCAGGCAAGCATTTCTTGTAGATTTTCTGCTATGAAAGAGGACATTCTGGAGTGCCACTGAGTGGTGGACTCCTCTGCATTTGACCACTGATGAACATGTTGTGAGGGTGCAACGTGCAAGGATCTGGATATAAAACCTGGCCATAGTTTTGATTAGTGGCAGCAACAGCTTGCATAAATCACAATACAGGTTGAACCTCTCTGGTCTGGCAGCATCCATGGTCTGACAGGTCTTTTGGAGCCTCAGCAGCCCCGGGACTGGCTGAGGAGCTGGGAGCCTGATGGCCCAGGGGCAAGGGAGTCTGGTCTGGCGAAACTCCCTCCATGGCTGTCTCAGCTAGGCTGGTGCAATAAACATTCTGCCTCTATCTTGTGTAAACTTGAGAATGACAATAGGAATCAGGGGCCCTGGGGTATACACACATATTAGTCAGATCCTTATCCTATGGAAACAGGAAAATATCTGAGATTGACCAAGGGCCATGCCCTGCTGTGGACAAAACTGGGGATATTTCATGTTTTGCCAAATCACAAACAGCTCTACTCTGAGAAAATCCTCTGTGCCAAATACTGAAGTTAGAGTGGCTGTGTTGCAAGACCATTCATAGTGTAAATTGAAAGATCTGCCGAGGGGATCCACTAGGACATTTTAGCAAGTGAGATACCCTGAGAGCGACTCAGGTCTGTCTGAATCAATTCCATAGCTCAACTGCCTCCTGTCAGAAATGGTCTGACTTGGTGTTCCCTTGTTTGTCCACATAAAACACTGCTGTGGTGGCATCAGGGACCACTTGGATTGATTCGTGACCTGTGGATGTCTGGATAAAGAGCCTGGGAAAGTAGGAGGCAGAGATCTTCCTCTTTGAAAGCTTTCTTTCTTTTGGAGTGATCAGCATGTATAGAAGGAATATTGCTGTCAATGCTGGAACTGAGAATGATATTTTCGCCTTTTCATAACTGGAGTGTAGAGGCCCAAGGACTTTGAAACTGCTCCACAGTACTTAAGAGTGTGTAAAGCCTCACCTGCCTTAGATGAGAATGAAGCACAGCACGGAAAGGAAGGGCCTCGTTTGTCTGTTCTATGTCCACAGGAACCCCCTGATGTCTGCAACCAGGTAGAAGGACACACAGTCACTGCCACAACCCTGCCAGCAGAATTTACTACATCCAATGAATCCTGTAGAGCTGACTGAGAAATGAGATGCTCTACCACAAAATTCCTCAAACCTCTGGGATAAAACCTGGTATTCACATTCTATTAATTTGGCCACAGTGAAATGGAGGAAGGCATTTTCCACAGCATCTTAAATAGATGGACCTTCCTGTCATAGCCAGGTACAGAGGGGCTATCACTTGGTGGATATTCTCCTTGAGCTCCACTTATATACCAACAGCTGACATTCTCCTTCAAGTTACACCTTAACGGTGATCAGGGATCAGGAAGAACTTTAGTATCAGGGTTTCATCAGGTAATAAAGGGTTTCATCAGGTAATAAAGATGCACAAAGAGGAGACAAGGGAAAATGCTCCTGAGGATGATCCTACAGTGCTAGATTAGGTATTGGTCTGAAGCAAGTTTAACTCAATCCTGTAATTGAGAGTCCAACAGAGGCCTCTTAATATCATCAGGAAAATATTCTTTCCTGAGGGATCTGCTTTTGTGAGAAAGTTGTAATGTTGATCAAAACACTGGGGAGTACCCAGTAAGGTCATTGAGGAGGCTGGTACCGTAATAAGCCCAAGCTATGTCTGGCCTAGACATCTTAATTCCTGGTTCTTCTCTTAATGTTTAAGGAGTAAGAGAAAAGGAGCAGGACACCATTCTGGACTTCTAGCTGTGTGAGACTCAAAAGCCTACCCCAAAGTCTGATGAAGATGCAGAGTATTACAAGAGCCATGGTGGTGCTTTACTGGGTCTGCTTTACAGCAACAGTGATCTGAGACTACGTTGGGAATGTGACACTGGAGGAAACAAAGGACTTCCCAGTTAATAGGAACTGTGTCATAGTACCATTAACAGGGAAGCTCTTTAGATTTCCTCCAGTGTTACATTCCTGGCATAGATCCTGTTACAGTTGCTGAGAATAAGAGCTAGAACTGGTATCAGAATGAATGAGGCCAAAGATAGTAGTACTGGACTCTTAGGTGATGAACTCATAACAGTATTCCTTGGAGCTGACAATCTCAGAGCCTACACTGGTACAAATAATGGATCTCTGCCCTGAGTCAATGATAATATTGGTACTGATAGGCACAGCACATTTCTCACCACCACACAGGCCTCTGGCATTGTATACATTAGTATGGGATGTCATCCTACCATGATCAGCGATATCATTCTACCTATGGTACTAGAATGACCTTCTATGGAGGAATCATTGATTCCAAGGAGTCCAATATCAATATCTTCTGTTCTTTCACCACAATTCCTCCAATGTTTTTGGCCTCAAAGATAAGAGATCCAGTGATGGGATTCTCCTGTGGCTCCTATTCCCAGGTAAAGCTAAAGGAGGACTCCAAGAAGGAGTCAAAGAATTTTCCTTGGACAACTACAGGGGTTTAGACACTGGCGTAAGAGCAGTCTCCATAGGAATATAAATGAAGGTATATTCCCTTCTCAGCTTCTTTTTCCTGGTCTATAAACTACTTCAAATGGAACATCCATCTCTCTTTTGTGGCCCTCATCCAAGGACTTGAGGAAGCACCAGTAAGACATGGGCTTTTGGCAACAAGAGCTTTTTTCAAACAAGACTTGAAACCTAGGGATATTTGTATAAGTTTCCCCTGTTAAGGGCAAGGCCTTGAGGCCCATCTGGCTGAAAAAAATTCAAATGGAAAAGGAAAAGGAAAAAAAGAAAGAAATGTAGTGATGAAAAAGTACCACGAGGTAAGAAAAGAAGCAGAAAGAAGTTTGCTCATGAGGATCACAGAATTCTCTGCTATTAAAGGTAAGAAGGAACTGAAGGTGGGGTGTGGCAGCAACACCACCCTTTACATAGCTCTATTCTAATCATGAGGAGCAGGGATGCCCCTACAGATACCACTAAGAAAAACACTCTGGCATTGGTGCATGGGATGTTCGCTCACCTATCGTGTAACAGACATATACAAGCACTAAAACTGGATTGTTTGTTTCTACTGTAAAATACAGTCTCCATAGTTAACAAAAGAGGAAGGAATGTTATGAAAAGTGTTCGATTACTCTTTCCCTTTTCCTTAATAAGCCTTTGCAGGAGAGTCCTATGGTAGAATTTTCAAAAGTGCCTAAGTCCCATTTCGAAACTGAATTTTAAAAGTGTAAGTTTAATTCAAGGTCAATGAATCTTAGTTTCCAAAGTGCCCCAATCACTTTGAAACTTGGGAATCTAAGTCAATTTGGCTCTTGAAAATTCTACCCCTAGTTTCTGGATACATTAAAAAAAAAAAGCCAAATATGTTCTATACATTTTTGGCAATTTTTTCGCCTTTTCTAAAAACTTCAACATAAAGCATTTTATAACAAAAAGAGGACCATGGATTGCTATGAAAGCAGTTTGAGTCTAGCTCTGGTGCTCAAGTAATTTTGAAACAAGTCCCTAGATCAGATGAGAGCACCCTGCAGCACGCGAGGCAGGAGCTCAGCACCTCACCCCATGCAGTGGGGCGCCAAAGCTGCAGCCCCAACCTCAGCTATGCAGATACAGGCTGGAGCACCAGCTCTAACTTCCTGCTGGGAGGGGGGCTGGGAGAGGCATGCACGCACGTCCCTGAGGCTGCCCCTGCCTGGCCTGGGCGTGCAGCTCCCAGGAGCTAAGGGATTAACACTCCCCACCCCCCCATGCTACAGGCTCTGCCTCCTGCTTTGGGAAAGGGCAGGGCTGGGCCTGTTCCGCAGATTGGGGATGGGCGGCTGGTCATACATGGTCGCCGGGGCCCAGGCTGCACCGTGCTATGCTGCTCCCCATGAGGGGGGCAGGGGCAGGGAGCTTCTTCTTTAAGCATCCCACTGTACTCAGAGCTGCAGGTAAGGGGAAAGACCTGGGCAAAGGGAAGGGCCAGGCAAGGAAATGACTATACCCCCTCACCCTTCCCCAGCCCCCGCTCGCCTTAGCGCTGCTCCCAGGAGCTGCAAGTCCCAGTGCTGCTGCCCTGCTGGTGAGTGTGCTGAGGGGACAGGGATGTGGGAGGAAGGAGAGGATGGGAGGGGACAAGGGCTGCACTATGAAGGGATCAGGCTGCGGGGGGGGCGGGGGCATGGGGCTGAGGGGAATGAGATGAACAGAGGGAAGATGTGAGGGGGATACAAGGCTCCTTTGCAGAAGCTGCACTTTCCTTTACTCCCCAATCTGCCTTCCTTCTCCACCCCACCCATCACAGCACAATCCCCTTTGCACCTATGTGCACCTTATTGTGCATGGATGAGAATTCCAGCCTGTTTGCACAATAATCAACCAGCTACAAGGGTTGTGATGTGCAGCTACTTGGATACATTCTCACCTTTTTTGCATTATTCCCCAACTCCCTTTTATCCCCAAACTTGTAACCCCATCCCACACTCTCTCCTGCTGCCAAACTCCATTCCAGACCCTGCCCTCCTCACCCTCTACTGCACTCCATATCCCACCCAGATCCTGCACTTCCACCACTATTCCACTCTCTGGCAGCCCTCTCCTGAACCCCTCATTTTTGTCCCCATCCAAAAGCCTAAAGGGGTCCCCAAAATCCACTAACCCTGGAACCCCAGAAAAGTAAATCTGGCCTATGGGAACCCCTGAACCTCAGTTCCCTGTCCCTTCCCCATGCCCCATGGAGCTGGAGCACCAGAAAATGAGGTGTCTCAGTTGGGGCTACATCAGTGAACAATGGGGGTTTTTGGAGTGGGGTGTTTTTTTTTGTTTTTTTTTGGTTTTCACGTATATGGTTCCCAACTGACATTTCTGTGGGTCAGTGGCTCCTGACCCAAAAAAGCTTCCCGACTCCTGCCATAAACAACAAAAACAAAAAACACTGAAACCTTTTGTATTGACCATAAATTAATATTTTACTTTATTTAAAATTAAGTTTGGTTAAAACGCTTTGTCAGCTTAATCATTTAAATTAAGCCATTCTAGGAAAGAGAGACTAGAATAGTGAAAGCAAGAGTGAGTTTGAAGGCGATGGATAAGATCTGGAAAAGTAAAGCGATTATCTTAGGAATGAAGCTGAACATCTTGAAAATGTGTGTATTTAGCAGCATGTTGTACGGATGTGAGACATGGATAATATGAAAGATTCGAAGAGAAAAATATTGGCGTTCGAGAGGAGTTGTTATAGAAAGATCCTGAGAATAGGATGGATGCAGAAGATCACCAACAAGGAATTATATAGGAAGATACAGGCAAAAGAGAACCTACTGCAGAAGGTTATACAATGGAAGTTACAGCTATTCGGGCATAACTGCAGAATGAACAACAAGCGAAAAGACCCTGGTATTTGGCATAACAGACAGTCTGAATAGGAGAGGCAGACCCCACAGAGAATGGGTAGATGATATAGTAGATTGGTCGGAGCTAGTCTACAGTAACTAAGCCACTCCGCACTGGACAGGGAAAGATGGAAGGAAATAGTGAGGGAGGCATCGGACACCAACCGGCATTGAGCCCATGGTTGATGATGATGATGATTCTCCCTAGCTGCAGCACTAGCAAAATGGCTCAGGCATAATTATGTACTTAACGGAGAGTTTCCATTAGCAACTGTGGTATGCTGAAAGGTGCCAGGTGATCCATGGGGTGCACAGTGGAAAGAGCCCCTCCCTCCTTCTGGGAGAGTGGCACAGCCCAGGGCAGGCGGGTTAAATTTTGGCACACCACTTCAGAAAGATTGTCGACCCTGCCATAGATTATTTGTGTTAAGAGACAAATCCTAAGAACACATACATTTCATATTCCAATTGCAATTAGGCAGCTGCTAGTCAAAGTATAAAACATATTTAAATACATCTCAAAGAGGTATCTGTGTTAATCTGAATCTGCGAAAACAACAAGGGGTCCAATGGCACCTTAAAGACTAATAGATATATTTGAACAAAAGCTTTTGTGAAGTGTTTTACAAAGCTTATGCCCAAATAAATGTTAGTCTCTACTATTCCATAGGACTCCTCATATTTAAATAATGCAATTTTAAACAAACACATATATTGCATAGCTAAATATTCATAAATCAAGTGTAGTTAACAGACCTTAACTTTGGCAAAAATAAAAAACTCAACACTTATACCCTTCTCTTAAATAAGAACACATCATCAAAATGTTTACCTACAAATGACTAAAAACAAAATAATAAAATAAGATACCTGTCTGTAATGGTGCTCATTTTATGGGTCCTTATGGTAAAGAACATAACATGTCACACTTTAATCTTGTGGTAGACATTTGTACGTCTGCCTGGATGAGAATGGAAACAAACAGAAATGTTACTTTTGTAGAACATGTTATTTTTTTCCCCTGAGAAAGTATAAAGCTCCCTCTTGCCCCCAAAACAGTAAGCGCTTCTAACATTTATTTTCCCTGCATCGTTTCTCTTTATTTCAGTTATGAATCCCATATATCCAAACCTAATCATCTTATTTCACATGATACAGTTTAAAAGGCCATTCTTCTCTATATGCAATGATGAATCCATTTGGGTTAAGCTAGTTTAAACTTTCTGTATTTAGGAACAGCTTTTTATCCTTTATCTAGACCCATATTGCAAAATATGTGAATAATTTTCACGCCATCCAACAAAGTAAACCATCACATAGGGAGAAGAAAAATATAACCCAAACCAAGTGACTCCAATTAACCAGTCCTTCCAGAAGCTGTTGGGAGTGGGAGTGGTTTGGGGATCACATAAGCCAAATCCTATTAGTTCCAGAATGAGGAGGGGAAAAAACACCAAAGAGGAAAGGGATGCTGACAGACTGACAAGGGAAAAATTGTTCCAGAACTTTTATACCAGATGCCCCAGAGGGAGGGAACAAAACAGGTAATCCTTATGTGATCCCTCTCCTGTCACCCACCTCCAGAGAAACAGAAGCCAGTAACACCATTCCTACCCATCCTGGCTAATAGCCAATGATGGACCTAACCTCCATGAATCTATCTAGCTCTTTTTTGAACCTGTTAAAGTTCTAGTCTTCACCACATCTTTGAGGATAATTGTCAATAGTTTAAAGTACATCTATTTCTGTCCATCTGTTCAAGAACTCCTCCTAAACTATAAAAGTTAGGACCATCAATGTTGATATGTAGCTTCCTCTTATAACTTAAAGCAAAGTAAGGGTTTGGCTGTGCCAGAAAAATGGGATGTGTTTGGAATGGGACGGAGTCTCATAAATCCATACAGAGAAGACACAAAATCATCAGGCATGTGAAAGGGGCTGTCCCCATCCAGGACTGTCCTAGCCCTGAGCCTCCCACACCCAGACACCCTTTAAGAAGAGAAGGCTGAAGCTTTCCCGCCATGCCCAATTCATATGGGAATACTACTTGCTTTTCCCCTTCATCAAGGAGCAACAGGAAAGTGCAGTTTGCTACAATCCTCACTCTGGCTGGAATTACAGGAAGCAGATGAACTTGGGCCTGCCCTAGCTGGGGGACATGCACCCCTCCCCCCGGCTGGACTTGTTAGATCTGCAACAACTATGGAGGGGCGCATCTCACCTGGCCCCAAGCTGCTGCGGATGGAAAGGGTAGATTAGTCCTCTCTCCTTGGGGCAGTTTACATACTGAACTCCTCAATCCCAGCCCTATCCCAGAGCAACGATTTAAACAAAGCATGCATATATTTTTTATATATATATGTTTTCCTCATGTCACTCTATGTCCCTCTGCCCTCAGCCACATGGCCTTCTCCCTCCTGCGTTCCCCCTCCTCAGTGCTCAGAAGAGGGGGAGAGCCATGCTTGATGTGCTGCAGCCTCACCCTGGCCCTCCCTGGCAGCCAGGGGAGAGAGCCAGGCCTGACTTGGCCTGAACTTGATGGCAGCGCGGGGGGGAAGGTAAGGGGGAGAACAGGAAGAGAGCTGGGACTGCCATGCTGCAGCCTCAGCCCAGTGACCAGGGAGGTGGAAAGGGGAGAGCTGGGGTTGCCACCACAGTGTGGCTTTGGCCTGGCATCTGGGGGTGGAGTCGGGGCTGGCACGCTGTGGCGTTGGCAGGATGGCCGGGGAGGACAGGAAGAGCCAGGGCTGGCATGCTGAGGCTAGGGGAGGGAAGGAGCCGGGGCTGCCTATCCCCAGAGAGAGAGGGGTTGACAAGCATAGTGAATGGGGGGCACAACCCTCTAGTTAGTTTTCCAAAAAAAAAAAAAAAAAAAAAAAAAAAAAACCTGAGTTAAGGACCTGAGCAATGCCAGGTAAATCTTCTAGTTTAGTCATATTAGAGATGTGAAATACCACCAGAGTGAGTAATCCATTAAAATATTATGCTAATATTATGGGAAATGCAATCCCTATAATCCATTTTTAGATGGCCATTTCTTGATTCTAAAGCAATTTTTTAAAAAAGAAATAGTTGTATGGATAAATAATCTGGATTGGAGACTACAATCAAAATATTGCTGGCATGTGAAGTTTTCCATAGTTCAAATATTTTGCTCAACAAAGGCCAAAAATAAGAATTTTTTCCAGACACAAAATCATTTTTGCAGATATGGATAAAAGTAGCAAAATCTCTACATGGAAATGGTAAATTTGCTCCTGTTACATAAAGAAATAAGCACACTGAAATAATATTATTCCTATAGAGAATAAAAAGTGTATTTTTACTGGTTTTAAAAAGGGTGAAAATGTTAGAGAAATATTAAGGTTCCAAGCCTACAACAGAATCCATGTTGGCAGACATTATGGATTTCACTAGGCTTCTGCGCTAACACACAGGTGTCTAACTCTCATAAATCCCATAGTGGAAAGGAGCAGCTAATTTACTGATTCCAAGGGACTAAGTTGCCTGACTACCCATTGCAGGATCAAATACTTTGGGCAATGTTACAATTTTAGGGAATGCATACCACTTATGAATAGAGACCTGCAAATCCATGCCTATCCACTTTATATCTGCAGCACATGTTTGCAGATATGGGTGCAGATAGAGAATTTGTATCTAGAGCCCTGCAAGCTTATGGATATCTGCTTTATATCCAGAGGTATCCACGTCTGCTGATGTCAATGAGGATATCCATGGCTCATTTTTGCAGATGTGGATACAAAGCCACACAAGAAACTTCTTCGAGAAAAAGAATCAGTCAGGTTGCATAACCCAAAAGGGGTGATGGAACGGAGCTAGCTGCAGTACCAAACAAGGTCAGAGACAGGAACTTGATCTAGAGGGGGAAAGAGGTTCAAGCCACGAACTGCATCAGAAAGTTCCTGTTCTCCCCTACAGGACTTAGAACACAGCTCAAGGAATACTCCAGTGTGGTAATGAAACAGAAAAAGTTTATAGGATTTATTTTGTATAGCACAGTTAATTTCTTAAGATGTAAAAGAGTAATGATGTTTTAGAATCCTATGTTAAGTCTGCCTGTTTCGTACGTGTTATACCTATCACATGCCCGTGAAGACATATACTATGGACCCAGAATACCCATAGGGCTGGAATGGTGTAGGAGGGTGTGTTTAAGTTATAGGGTAGCCAATGGGTCAGCAGGGGTCCTAAGCAGTGAGCTGTTGGATTTTGTAGTGTCAGCTACTAGAAGAGGCTAGATGTGTTAAAACACATTTTACTTTTGTGAACATGTAAGTGTTGAATTTTTTTAGCAGTTACATGTTTACTCACAGATGGCAGGTGGGAGCTGGTGCTAATGGGGAGACGGATTTTTTTGTGCAGGGAGCAAGTTTGAAAGCCAGCCTCCTGCATGCACCGGCTTCTGCCTGCTCGCCCTACCCACTGCGCTGCTACCTCTCTATCACAGGCTGTAGCGCAGGAGGGCAGGCAATTCCACAGGAGCCAGTGCTCGTGTGAAGCTGTCTTAAGCCAGTGTCCCCTCCTCTCGAACCAGCTCCTACTTATCTTCTACTCTGCATTGCTGCCTCTGTGGGAGATAGCCGGGGGAGGGCAGGCAGCTCCATGGGAGCTTGTTCCCCACACGTATTGGCTTCTGCCTCCCTCATCCTGCACTGCCTCTGATACAGATGCAGCAAGTGGGGTAGTGCGTGTAACCATTAGGATTAACTGATAACTCCAGGCTTGTCGGTTAATCATGTAAACGGGTACACGCTAGCATCCCTAGAAGGGGCATGCTAGACAGGGGATTTGGGCACTGAGAATGTGCCTAGAATATCCATGATGGAGGCAATGCCTGGGCTGACTCCGTTCAGACTCAAGAAACCTAGGGTGCACAGGATTCAGATGTTGATACTGTCACAAAAGATTGGTGAGTGGAAGAGGAGGCATTTGAGTAGATATGTGAAAAGGAAAACAAGGGGCTGGAGGAGAGGAAAATGTGTTTGAAAAAGTAGTTTTAATCTCAGAGCTGAGCTGACAAAGTGTTGTCACAGCATACCTGTTCCCTGTGAGTAGAGCCAGTCTCATCTCCACAGGGTCAGAGCTCTGGTGATCAATCCAGACAATTAAAGGGTTATGCTTGGACCAATAAAGGACAGGAAACGGAAGATGGAGGAGAGGATGATTAAGATAGGCTGTACTTGGAGAAGGGAAGCCACAATAATGAGGCTCCAAGTCCTTAGGGAAACAGCCTTGGGGCTACTGCACTAGCAAGGAAGCAGATTGGATTAAAACTTGAAGGCAGCCAGAAGCAGGAGCACTACAAGTATGGGCCTAAACTAAGGCAACTGAAATTAATGAAGAGACTCCTATTGACTTTAAAGTGTTTTAGATCAAGCCTTATGGGGACCGAGAGCTTTATACCTTCTTTCAATCAAATCCATTAATCTCTATGGGTATGGCTACACTACATTCCTCTTTCGAGAGAGGAATACAAATGCAGCTGAGCGAAATTGCAAATGAAGTGAGGATTTGAATTTCCCATGCTTCATTTGCATAATCATGTCTGGGTGCTATTTCAAAATACCCTCGAAAGAGGAATGCAGTATTCACCTACCCTATGAAAACAAGACCAGATCTCTAATGCAATAAGAAATCAAAGAGACAAAATACAACATTGTACCTCAATTATAGCAACACTTTCTTACCTCTTATACTTTTTGGGACATTAAACTCTGATATTTAGGATAAACACTGATCCTTCAGATGAACGTGGGTTTAAACAATCCTCTTCTACAGAAGAGCATTAAACTCTGCACTGTAAAGAATAAAAATGAAAGTTAGAATAAGTGGAAATGACTGGAATTCTGTATGTCACTAATATTCAAGTGCAGTATTTATAGTCATAATTTATTCTGGTAAAATATTCTTGTGATGCATCATTTATAAATATTATTTATCATCTGATAAATTACAGAAAGACCTCAAAATATATTTAACTAAATGTGTCAAAACCAGAAACTCTTCAACAAGAGGAATACTCTGAAGATTCATCTGTCTGTTTTGACTGAGACTACTTATTTACCTCTCTCTCTAATTTGTAGAGCCATCCTTGACTCAAACTCCATCTCCCACATCACCTAGCTCTCTAAATCTGCTTACGGTTATCCCTGAAACAGCATTAGTCTATACCACTCCCTCAACTGTATTTTATTCATCCCTTTTCCCACTGATTAACTCAGCTCCTCTTTGGTTTCATCAAATAGCTGCTCTTTGGACTCCAGAATGTTCGTAATGCTGCTCATTCACTTACATCACTCCTACTACCTCAAACACTGCCACTGGTTTCCCCTTTTCTTTTCAAAATAAAGTCTAATATTACTGTCTTTTAGAAGTACTTATTCCAAACCTGCCTCAAGTATCTACACCCTTTGATGCTCAACTTCATGAATCCAGCAATCACGCTTTCCAGTTTCTTCTTACAATCATTTTGGTTTTAATGCATTCGCTTCTACACTTCCCATTGTCTAAAACAGCCCTCCAAGCTATTTTGTGTCTGTTTTCAAAGTTACCTAATCCACATCTTTCTTCACTTGCTAGACATAATTTCTCTCTGCCTCAGCTATTGGCCATGCTGTCAGAAAGTTTTGATTTCTTCACAAAACGAATTGTATACCACTATTTTCTGTAATTTTCATTCCAGTGCCTTATATTTAAAGCTGTGATGTATTTTAGGTTATGAAAAAAAGTGTGTTTTCTCTGTAGCAAAGAATTCCTGTAAAAGTACTGAACTTGTATATTTAGCTAACGGCTTAAGAATAATTATTCTTAGAGAAGTAAAAAGTACATGTAGTATGTTTAAGTTTAATTAAAAATATGATTGCTTCTCTCTCTGTTCCTGCTAGGAGTCTTTAACTAGTTAAAAAAACACTGAAAAAACCCTATGAAATTAATGCAGAGTTTCTGCCAAAAGAAGAAAAACAGCTACGCAGCATGACTCAGTGAACCCACTCATTTTTCTCTGGCCTAATAACCCGCTGGCCCATTGACCTACTTTTTTTGTAAGGTGGTTAAACCCTCATCTCACATTTAGATAGTTTTGTTCGGTCTGACAAGTGTAAACATTAACAGTCACAAAGAGACTTGTTGAAATCTAGATTACAGAGACTGTAATATGAAGCCCATGTTTTTAAACTGTTCAGAGTGTAAGGCTTTGCCAACCCTTCCACAAGTTCTGACAGCTCTAAATGAGGAAAATTTTACAGCTGTACAAGCTGTGCATGCAGGAGATCTCCTATTGCAGAGAATATTCTGAGGTTAAACAGTACAAAGTCACATTTCATAATGTCTAAAAAGAATATAGTAGAAAAGGACACATTTGAAGGGAGACTTTGGAGAAAGGAAAAAACCTTTTGACTTTCATAAGTGGTTACTGAAACATATGGAAGTTTAAATGAAAGCAAGAAGCAAGTTAAACACAGTGGAAAAGGCTTTTTCAAACAAAACCACATAGGAGCTTTAGTAAGTAGAGAATGCACGTGAAACCTAGCAGAAAAGTGTTGATGTCTACCCATAAGTATTGCCCAGCCAAGATATTCATAGGTCATGAAGGACTCCAAAAATCATGAGATTTTAAAAAACATATTAGGTTCTTTTATTTGCCTTCCAGATTTTAAACCTTTATAGAATAGTCAGTAAATTTTTTCAACTTTTCCCAGAAATCATAAGGGCTAGAAACTTTTCTGAAAATTAAACTAAGAGTCTCATGCAATCTCCTGATTCCAGCAGCTAGAACTTTAAGACAAATAACTCTAAGAGACCTGCAGCAAAATCATGAGAGCTGGCAACACTACACATTTCCACATCACGCTTACCTGCAGAGGAAGACAGCAAGTAATAAGGGGTACATCTATACAGCGGTTGGAGGCATGCCTCCAAACCTGGATAAACAGAGACATGCTCCAACTCTGTTTGAGCTAACAGGGTAAAAATAGTAGTATCAACAATAGTAGTGTCATGGATGATGATACAAGGTAGCCACCAAAGTACTGACTCAAAGTGCTGGATAGATTTGTACTTTGGCGACTTGCCTCATCTGCCACCAATGTCACCATGTCCTGCTATTTTTGGTAAGGTAGTATGTATCCGTTTACTGGGGCTAAGAGGCATGCTTCCAACTGCAAAGCAGACATACCTGGGTGGCCAAAGTAATCAAGATATTGAGTCTTTGAAGCACTTACAGAATCACCAGCTGGAATCCTGCCCAAGATAATAATGAACATTTATATCACATTTGCGAGTGGTCAGATATCTATATGGAAAGAATTAGTAACCACAGTAGAGTTTTACATCCACAACTGGTACTAAAATTGGTACCACTGATTCTCAGTTCCAATTATGGAACAAGGTCTGAAGGTTGAGAAACTGTCTCACTCCTAACACCAGTCATGTCACGATAGAATTGAGAAATTGCTGAAGCAGCGTAGGGAAACTTGCATTGCTTCTGCCCACCCACTCTATCTGTTGTGTGGACAAAGAACTTAAGTCTCCAAGGTAGTCAGCCAATATTTTTCCAATATTATTACTAAATATTTTTAAAGAGACAGTGAACACAACATTATTTTGTAAACAATATTATATAGAGAGCTTGGTTTTACAAACAGCTTTTTCATAAAATCCAGATTCCAGGGCCAGAAAGGAAAACAATCATCATCATCTAGTCTTACATAATATTAGTCTGAAGAATTTCTGCCAGGAAAAATCATAGAAAACAGAATTCAGTTTTCTGACAGATTCTGTGTGTCTCCCAATTTCCCAGCTTGTTAGGTTTAGTAAGTATTTCTAACAGGGACAGATCATTAACATTTTAGTACTTACTCTATGTACCACAATCCTAATATGATAAGGGAATTTACTAATGATCTAATAGGGCATTTCTACTGCTAATCCTTCATGATTTTAAAGAATCAAAACTGTTCAAGAACAATAGTATCTAGCTACACAGTGTTCCCTGATCTAACCATTACACCACAAACATTTATTTACAGTAGAAATGCTGAAGCCACTTATGCATTTGTAGGTACTAATGTTGAGTAAAAATGCTGCTTTCTTAATTTGTACCAGTGGCTCTCAACTTGTTCTACTGCAGCACCCAACTGCAATGGATGTATGGATAGGCATTAGGGATGTAAGGGTATGTCTATACTACAAAGTTAGTTCGAACTAACGGACGTTAGTTCGAACTAACTTTCATAGGCACTACACTAGCGCTTCGTTAGTTCGAATTTAATTCGAACTAACGGAGCGCTTAGTTCGAACTAGGTAATCCTCATTTTACGAAGATTAAGCCTAGTTCGAACTAGCTAGTTCGAATTAAGGGGTGTGTAGCCCCTTAATTCGAACTAGTGGGAGGCTAGCCTTCCCCAGGTTTCCCTGGTGGCCACTCTGGCCAACACCAGGGAAACTCTTCTGCCCCCCTCCCGGCCCCCTTAAAGGGGCACGGGCTGGCTACGGTGCCCGTGCCAGGTGCAAGCCTGCCAGCACCCAGCCAGTAGACCCTGCACCTGGCACGGCACGAGACAGCCACCCTCTGCCCCCCAGCCCTCCCTCTCTTCCCGGGACCAGGCTGGCGGCTCCCGGGACCTTGCCCGGGACTGCAAGAGGCGGGCACCCGCCTGGGCTAGTGCGGACATCGTGGACCTCGTCCACGATCTCCGCACTAGGCACAGGAAAGTGGCCGACTTGGGCAGGAGAGCTGACAGCCTGGCCACCCAGGAACAGGTGTGCATGAAAATCAAGGTGGTCCACTGAGACCCCCGACCCTGAACCCTGAGCTTACAATGGCCGTCCTGGGTCAGACCAAAGGTCCATCTAGCCCAGTAGCCTGTCTGCCGACAGCGGCCAACCCTAGGGACCCTGGAGGGGATGGACCGAAGACAGTGACCAAGCCATTTGTCTCATGCCATCCCTCTCCAGCCTTCCACAAACCTTGGGCAGGGACACCACTCCTACCCCCTGGCTAATAGCACTCCATGGACCCAACCTCCATGACTTGATCTCACTTCCCTTTAAACTCTGTTCTAGTTCTAGCCTTCACAGCCTCCTGCAGCAAGGAGTTCCACAGGTTGACTCTTTACTTTGTGAAGAACAACTTTCTGTTACTAGTTTGAAGCCTGCTCCCCATTCCTTTCCTTTGGTGTCCTCTAGTCCTTCTTTATGGGAACTAATGAAGAACTTTTCTGTATGCACCCTCTCCACCCAACTCCTGCTTTTAGAGACCTCTATCCTGTCCCCCCTCCGTCTTCTCTTTTCTAAGGTGAAAAGTCCCAGTCTCTTTAGCCTCTCTTCATATGGGACCTGTTCCAAACCCCTCATCATTGTAGTTGCCTTCCCCTCTCCCACCCTCTCTCTTCCTCTCTCCCACCTCCTTTTCCCAGTCTCCCCCAGTTTTGTTCAATAAAGAGAGATTCCAGTTTTGAACACAATTGTCCTTTATTTTGTACATCAAGAAGAGGGGTTAGGGAAGGGTAAGTGGAAGGAGGTGAGAGGAATGGGGTACGCACCCCCAACAGGGAGGACTGGGCTGACTCTGCGGGCTTCTGGGGGTGGAAGCTCTCCTGCAGCCCCCCAATTGCCCTCTCTCCCCAGATGGCAGCCTGCGGCAAGTGCAGCCGGGCTGATGGCCGTGTGCTGTGATGTGCCCAGTGTGGGTACTCCGGGCAATCCAAACCAGGACTGCTTTGCAAGCAGGGCACCCCTGAGAACTGTCTGTCCGGGGTGGGGGTCGGGACCCTTTAAGCACAGCCCTCGGCTAGCCTGAGACAGCATCTCCACGCTCTAAGTCCTCCTCTGATGCCCTGCCGGCACTGCTTCCGGCCATCCTTAAGCCTGGTTCAGGGTCCACTTAATGTGGACATGCTAGTTCGAATTAGCAAAACGCTAATTCGAACTAGTTTTTTAGTCTGGATCCGTTAGTTCGAATTAGCTTAGTTCGAATTAACTAATTCAAACTAAGTTAGTTCGAATTAACGTTATAGTGTAGACGTTCCCTAAGTGAGTAGTCAACTACTCTGATAAAGAGGCAGCAAGGGGAGGGGTGGAGAGCAGGTGCTGGGGGAGCCAGCTTAAAAGTCGATTGCCCCCCAGCACCTTTTCCGTGGTGCTGCCTGTCTCACACCGCGCTGGTGTATCAGAGGCAGCAGCGCAGGATCGGGGAAGAAGGGGAGGCTGCTGCAAAGCAGCCTCTGCTCATGGTGGACTCAGGCTCGCCGTGGGCAGAGGCTGTTCTGGTAGCAACCCCTGTCCATAGGAGGTCCCAGCTCCCCGCTGAAACCCGCAGCGAACAGAGGCTGCTGGACCTGGCGTGAGCTGATACCGAGCAATCCTGGCTTAATCCTGGCTTGCACTGGACCCGAGCTACCCCTGCTGTGCCTCTGCATTTTAAATGTAGTAAGAGCTGGGCACGCAGGCAGCTCGGCTCTTTCTACATTGAAAAAGCAGAGCACAGCGGGGCTAGCTCCCAGATCCGGCGTGAGCTGGAACGGAGGAAGCCTTCCCTTATTGACTAATCATGTAGCCGATAAAATGTTTATCGGCCACACAATTAGCGGTTTACCTGCCTCTTAACATCCTTACTAGACATCATACATCAAGTTATGCCCCAGAATAGTTTTTGTTTTACCTCATTTTCTCCTTCTCTCTCATGCTTTTTGCTGTGCATTTAAAAAAATTAATTCCCTTTTATTTTTTGTCTCCACTTCACAGAATAATTTGTGCTGGCTCGAGAAGGGCATGGCCCTGGGCTCTCTCATGGCCAACCTAAGCAAAATAGCGTGCAAACTGAAAGCTGAGGAAAACACCCAAGCCTGTAGACATGTACATATAATCTGCTTCTGAGACACATGTAGTGGGAACCATCACAAGTAACAGATAGTTTTCAAGGAATACCTACTGGAGACCTGCAAAGGACTTTGTGTAAGCCCATTCCCACTATTATGGCAGTGGGTCTTGCAGGACACAGTCTAGTTACAGAGCTATACACTAGTCCTGTGGAAGGCTCTGATGCCTGCCGTTGTGCCTGCAGTCGTCGGATGTGGATCAGGATCATGCTGTTTTCATTATACCTTCTGCTCTTCTCTCTTAGCACAGACCATCTGACAACATTTCTAGATTTTAGTGTTAACATACCAACCACCTTTTAAAAAATTATTTAAAGTATGTAAATTAATATTGGAGTTTTCCAGTATGGCAGACAGAATCTGAAGTGTGAAAGGCAGGGAGAATGAGTTCTGATAAGGCAAGATGGTTAGTACATGCAGGGGGAATAAGATAAAGAATGAGAGATATACTGGAGGAAGCCTAGAAGGATCAAGTTGTTTTCACGAGTGGCAGAACAGGCTCATTTCAGGAGCTGCTGATGAAGTTCATGGCGTAACTGTGGGCAGGAGTAACGACAAATTGTAAGCAAATCTAAGTGAGTCATAAGATTCAAGGGGGGTATCAACGTGCACAATGAAGCCCCCAATGAAGATGAAGTTGGGTAGTTGAGGTGCAAAGTTTAAATTCCCAATCCTGTACTAGGTTCTGTTTGGGCAAAGGGGCCTCCTATACATAGCAGGTGCATCTAGACTGGCAAGATTTTGAGCAAAAACTTGCCAGCTATCTACACTGGCCGCTTGAATTTACGCAAGAGCACTGACTTTGTAATGTACAAAATCAGTGCTTCTTGCGCAAATACTTTCACGCTCCCACTCGGGAAAAAGCCATCTTGCGCAAGAATACTTGCGCAAGAGGGCCAACGGAGACAGGGAAGAACTGTTTTGCGCAAAAAAGCCCCAATGGCTAAAATGGCCATCGGGGCTTTCTTACGCAAAATCGCGTCTAGACTGGCCACGAATGCTTTTGCTCAAAAGCACTTTTTGCTCAAAAGCAGCCGTGCCAATCTAGACGCGCTTTTGCGGAAATACTTTTAACGGAAAAACTTTTCCGTTAAAAGTATTTCCGCAAAATCATGCCAGTCTAGACGCAGCCAGCATGTCCAAGATCAGAGAAGAAATCAGTAGCAGAGCTAGCAATAGAGCCCAATTATTCTAAGTCAGTCCAATGCTTTAATCACGAGTCCAGCTTTCTCCCCTTCTTAGAATGATGTGTATTATCTCTGTCTTCACTTTTGTTTTAATATTTTCCAATTTACTTTATTTTCAGATATTTAATGTGCTTCCAGATCATTAAGATATTAAATGAAACTTAGCAATTTAGCGATCAACCTAATAATTTGTAAACAGTCTTGTTTGTCCTGAAAGTCCACAGGTGATTAGACTAGTAAGACATGTGACCATACAACTTGATCCTGGAATTCTATTTTGACCCTAGTAGTTTTCCATGAAGGGGGGATGTAGAATAAGGTTCCCACCCTGGGAGAAAGACTATTTAAGCAATGGGAAGCTATGAGCCATTTGTCTTCAGCTGATCTGGAAAACCCTGAAAAGTTACAAAGTGCTGGGGACCCAGGCCAGGATAAAGGAGTCTCTTAACGGAAGATCATGCTTGGAACAAGAACAGCTCATTAAGGTAAGAATCTGCTTGCAAGTAAGTTGTTTTTGTAAATTACCACAAGCTATGCATTTTTCTTTTAACTCAGTAGCTTACTTTGATATCGGTCTATTTTCACTTGCAACCCTTAAATCCTTCTGTTTGTACTTAATAAAACATTTTATTATCAGTCTCAGTGTAAATAATTGATACTGGGGAGTAGGGTGATGACCAATGTACATACTTCTCTTTCATTCATAAAGAGGGTAAACATCCTCATGAGCTTTACTTGTGCTTTCTCTTTTACGCAGAGAAAGACTGATTTATTTGGGGGTTTAATCCCTTTTGGAGGCTGGTTTCCTGGGTGTTGTGCCCTGGAACTGCATTCTCCCTGTGCTGAAATGGTTCAGTGTCTGCACTGCTGTGAGGGGTGGAGTAACTCCTAAGGATGTTAAGAGGTGGGTATTTGGTTAATCGTATAACCCATTTTATCAATTACACAATTAGTTGGTCAATGAAAGAAGGCACTCAGTCCCAGCTCACACCGGGTCCAGAGCCACAGCAGGGGTAGCTCCTGCAGTTTAAATGTAGCAGGAGCCAGGTGTGCAGCAGCGAGGAGGGGGACTGGTGGCACCATGAAGAGGGTGCTAGGAGGAACCGGCTTTTAAGATACAGAGGCAGCAAGGAGAATGGGCAATGTGAGTAGTCCACTTGACTACCCGATAAGCGTAGGTTTACTGGATAGTCGATTACTCACTTACATCTCTAGTAACCCCAACTCTTGTGTCTTGTCTGCGGGAGGCCAGCAGATCTGGCCCAGCATGACAGGGTGGTGGGGAGTCCCAGCGACCAAGGCGACAGGTGTCAGTGGCATGATCAGCACACCAGGAAACACTCCCAAGGGGACTTCTGTGACCACAACCAATCACAACATTGAGACACTCTGATGACCAATTTCAAGTTAGGCTTTATATTCCCTAAATCAGGAAGTTATTGCCTTTACTTCTCTAGTCTCCACTAAATTACTTCCTCAATCCTGGATTATATATTTACTCTCTCTTATCTTTGATCTTCCCTTCTTCCCAATAGTCAATAAATCACAAAAAACAAACAAAATCCTAATATGCCAAAGATTCTGCTTGCAAATTCCTAAATTTTATTCTGTACTTCAAGGAGTGCTATATTTTGAAGAGTACATACTACATTCCTAAAGTGTAAGAAAAAAAAATCTGGTTAAATCCCTTCTTTAGCACTAAGCCTAAACTTAGTCAGCTGGTCAACTTCCTATTTTTAATTTTCTCTCATGTGAGCCATATCAAGCTAGACACATTCTTATGTAAGAAGGCAAATCCATTTAACTTTTTTTCCCAATTTCCATCAAATAGACCTGAAGATGTATGCAATCGACAGTAACTATTTGCACCAGTTCAAAATGGAAGAAGCATTATATGTAAATACCTAAAGTTACACATGTTCTGTAATGATTTCTCAGTAACTAGCAGGTGAGGCCCGTCATTGACCAAGCAAAGCCATTTTATATAGATTACATTTATAGGAAAGATCAAGAAATTAAATACAGGTAATATTTTTTATTAATGTGCTTGAAAAAGGGAAGTAAACAACAGTTTTACATTTGCAGGATTTCAACTTCAAATATTATTCAATAAAATGAATAATTACCATACATAGTACGTTTGAATCAGAAACTTGTAAAGCTTCCATTACTCTTTCTGTAATTAATTTAAATTATTTTGTGATTTGTAACAAATATTTTCTTTGCACTAAATTATATTTGAATAGACAACTTGATTTTAATTTGTTAGCAAATATTTTTATGAACTCTCATCATAGTAGTCATGGCTTTTTTCCAATTAAAAACAAAAATAATTATTTAAACCTTTCACTCAGCATATTCCAGTGTAAAAAGTAGTGCACTCAGCTAATTTAAGTGGCAGGATGGTTTATGCCAAATTTGGTGTCTGTAGGTAATCACCAAGTATGACTTTATTTTGCACAAACAAATCCACAAACTCTTCAAAATATATAATAGACAGCTCAGGAAAAAACATAAGTGCAAAGCAACAAATGATTCCTGTTTATTTGACATCAGAAGTGCTAAGCACAAAGACACAAGCCTTTATAGAACACTAATTAGCATCTCTGGAAACTTCTCAGAGTTAATAAGTTGTAAAGGAGGGAATTTTCAAATATTATTACACTCAGGTTTTTCAGTTATATGAAGTTAATAGCATTGAAACCACTCAGCTTGCAGACATCCACACTCAAGACATAGTGCATTAGCAATTTCAAATATTTGAATACTTAAAAATGCTGGTCATATTTCCCCCTGAAGATTAATATTTTAATGTATCTGACCAAAGAGAAAAGAGATTTTTCAATGATTAATTCCTGTATTAATATTTTTTTTAAAAAATTCACTAAAATATTAGCTCAAATTTTGGAAAAATTTCTTCCTAAAAGTAGTAAACTCTCAAAGAACTGTAGAGGTAGAGAAGAAATAACTTGAATATTCTTTTGATCTCCAAGAAAAGTCCATTAACTGGGTTCACTAAATGCCCTACTGAATGAATGCATTTTAAAAGCCTAACTGAAACCAAAAAATGCCATCAGGAAAGCCAAAACAATGTTAAATGTAATTATTTCTGTTCTCAATCACCTTCAGTCTGGTTGACAGAAGCATTCAAAAATGTATAATTGAGTCTAGTAGTATTGCCTTTGCTTCTGAAAAAGTGAGACAGATTGCAATCCAAAAGGGTGTAACAAGTTTAAACCACTCTACACTAAAGTGGCTAGTCTGAGCTGCTGCCTATGCTACCACTGGCTACACTGTTTTTACCATTGAAGATCTGAATCCCCACTAAGGTTATTTCTAGACTGTAGAGCTTTTCTGGGATACCCGCCTCTGCTGCATCTAAGGAATGCATCCGCTTTTTCAGAAAAGTTTACAAAAAAGGAGACGTGTTCTTTTGGCATCCCTGTATTCCTCTCAGTTTGCAATGTGCGTATCTTTTTCTGACTTTTCTCGGCAGTGTAGACATAACCTAAAACTTACATGTTTCGTGAAGTTAAGTAATGACAGTCTTGATAGGACTAGGTTCTTTTACAAATAATTTAACTTTTATACGGTCATCAGTCAGATTAAAAAAATCAACAGAACTGTACTAGCACAGATCACTACCCCAGTCAGGAAGGTGTTACAAAGCTCCTGGGGGTTGGGGGGGAGTACAATCAGCCTCAGACCATTGAATCTATTAAGCCTGTCAAATTTAGAGAGGGTTAGGTCCTTAAAAGGGTGGATCCCTGATCAGTTTGGGAAGTACTCCAAGGGTATGTCTACACTGCAATTAGACACCCACACCTGACTCACATTCACAGTGCTCAGACCATGCATCTGTTTAACTGCAGTTTTTGCCCATCCCCACAAAGTATCTGAGCATACTCCATTTCAGGGCAGCAAGGGTGGAGCAAGACTTTCCCTGCAGTGACTGTTCTGGGCTGCTGGAATGACAGGCACCAAAAGTAAGAGCAGGGAGAATCTCTCTCCTGTAGACTTAATGTACCCTTTTCAGGAACCCAGACAAAAAGAGAAAAAACAGCCTGGCTTCAGGTCCATCAACACCGCAGCTTCGAGTTTCTCTCCCAGCACAGTACATAGACAAGCACTAGCTCTACTTGAGCTAGCATGTTAAAAATAGCAGCATTCCACAGGCTAAAAATAGCAGCTAGCCTGAGCCACAGGCAGTGGCTCAGGCTAGCTACCCAAGTATACACCAGGTGGATGGGCAGGTTTGTACTCAAGTGGTTAGCCTGAGCTGCTGCTTGTGCTACCACTGACTACACTGTTTTTGCCATATTAGTTCAAGCAGACCTAGTGCTCAAACTGGTTGCCTATGCTAGGAAGCACATTTCCAGCTGCAGTGTAGACATACCCTTAGACCAGGGCTACTCAACATGCAACCCGTGGCCTGTTTGTTTGCAGCCCACAGTGCAGTTTGGATTTATGCAGGGCTCAACACACGGCCCATGAGTGGGAGCCAAAACAAAAAAGGAGTCAATATAATGGTCTTCTGTTGCTATGTGTTTTAGCAGTTACATTCCTGGACTGCCATTGCTCATTAAATGTGCTGTCATATGGATAGAAATCAGGTAATATTGCATTTTATTAATATCTGCAGAACTGACCAAAATGGGGGGCCTGTGTGTTGTGTAGTCTAGCCTTAATCTTGGTATTCATGCCCGTCAGTGTGAAAGAAGCTATTTGCATATATATATATATTTGGATGTATATGCGACCACACTAAAGTTGTGGCCCTAGGCATGTGCTATGAGTATCATTGTGGCCCCTGGGGCTTCCAGAGTTGAAGTAGCCCTGCCTTAGACTGTAAGATGAACATGGGGAAAGTGGGTATTGCAGGGACCAGAAGGGTGTGAGAAGCAGAAAAGGATAGAAGCAAAGGGAGGGAAGGTTTAGGAGGGGGCCGTAAGTGCAGAGGGAAAAGGGGTCAGGAGCTGGGGACACATGGGAAGGAGGTAGCAATGGAGACAGAAGGAAACACACTTCTCCAATATCTGAAATTAGAGCTAGAATTCTGGAACCCACATTTCTCTGCTGTCAGCAGGTAGCTGTGAAACCCACTGGTGAAATATGTGTCATCCTCATTTAATGCTGCAATAGCTGATAGCATCCTTACTGTTACTATAAGTTACTGTTAGCAGTCTGTTCTATGGATTTAAAAGCCCAAACACTCTTGATGGCCCAGCCTGGAGAGAAGGATCAATAGTTTCCAGATGGCAGAATTAGGTTAAGTTTTTTTATTTATTTAATTTATTTTAAGACTCGGGATGTTACATAAACATCCCCATGTTAAAAGAATGTAAGGATTGAAAAGTCAAACACACAATTATCTTAACCATCTATCCATGCTGTCTCTCTGAGTTCCTATGTGATGTTTGACCACCCATTTTTTTAAACAAACACATTAACTAATTTAATACCACAATACATACAGTGCTAGAAGACTCATATGACAATCTTTGCTTACACAACTATAAAGTGCTAGTCAGGGACAACTGCTCACAAGGGACATGGGGAGGAACTGGCCACATGACTGTCCACCCCACATGATTTCTCCAGATGCCACCCCTATGCCAGGGGAGGGCGAGGACAACCTGCCCTTTGACCCAGGCCCCCCTATCCTGCCTCTTTCCTTCAAGCCCCCTTCCTTGAGTGATGTGGAACAGGGGAATAGCAGGGCCAGGGGTCAGCCCCCCCTGCACTTAGTGGCAGAGATGGGGGAAAGTGGAGGGACACAGCCCTAGCTCTCTCTGCTTTCTGGCTGAGTCACTCTGCTTCCCATCAGTAAGTGCAAATGCACCCAGAAGAGCAGAGCAAGCTATGGCCATTCCTCCACCTCTGCCAGTGAGTGTGTGGGGAAATCCCAGCTCCTGGTGCCACGCCCTGCTGTTCTTGCCCAGCCAGCAGCTGGCCTATTACCCCGCCTGCCCACAGCAGTTGGGGGCACATGCCCAGTGGCCACTGGAACCACGGATCCAGCACTATTATCTACTTCCTTTGTGGAGGTGGTTTTCATAGAACGTTAGGAGAGCTCTCTCCCAGCGCCCCTGCCATGGCCACACATCCACTTTAAAGTGCAGCCGTGGCTACACTTTAATTTTAGAAGTGTAGGCAAAACCGGTCTCTCTCACTTTCTACCTTCCCACCTGTAGAGAATTAGCTTGGTTTGTTTTTAGGGATTTTTGTTTGTGAATGGGTGAATAACTTGTATGTGTGAGAAGAAATTACTGAAGGAAAGTAATTACTGAAGAAATTACTAAAGGGAAAGCTAAACTGATTAAAATGAATTCTGTATTTAGTTCTGAAAATAATCAGTTTCACATTCATTCTTCCCTCATTAATAATTTCATCATTTCAGCAGAACAAATCAATCAGCAAGACCCATATTTGTGGAGGGAAAGATTATCTATCAGGTAGCTAGGGTCAGTTTCAGGAGGCTTTGAATATCAGGACTCAAACCTGGAATTGAACTTTATATTCAATTGCAAGCCTATGCAGAAAGCAGAGCATTAATGCAATGTGTACACGTTGCCATAAGATGCTCTCTCTATAGGTCAGCTTGAGTTTTGTATATTTTAATAATATGTTTAGTATATATTTTGAACCTCTACATAAAGAACACCAATATGGAGCTGAGTACACGCAATGAAATGATGCATTAAATCTAAGTCTAGTAGATGACTCTGGCTATGTAATTTGTAAGATTCCTAAAATGTAGTTAATGGATTCTACAAGAACAGAATGGTAGAGCAGATGCACCCTACATCACTGAAGTACAGAATTAGACTGTGCTAATGAAGGAATCTAAGACTTAATCTGAAACTTGATTATTCCATTTGCAAAAATGCAAAGATATGTAAATAAGGGCCCTGATTGTTTTACAGTGGCTTAGGGTTTTAAATCAAATGTGCAATCTATAGGATTTTACACTGTTTAAAATGCACCTGATTCTTAAACCTATGCATGCAAGAGAATCATGCACAACTGAGTGCCTACCTAAGTGCCTATGGAGAATGAACAGTTTGCACTTCTCTTCAGCTTTTCAGTCAATGACAGTCTAAAAGAGTTTAGGAAGGGAATTAAATTGAGACTTAACTTTTATACCACCCTGCCCTTCCAAATCATCACAGTGGAATATCAGTTTTTTTAATCGGCCCTCCTCTAATCTTGAGCCTGGGAGGGGTAGGGAAGAAAGACTGCAAAGAATAACTTACTCAGTGTGTTTTTCCAGCAGTTACACTGCGTAATTCTGTGTATCAAACATATTTTCTTACCATAAAGCCAGAAACAATGCATTTGGCCTAACCTGAATGGGGATACATGTGGCAGTATCCAAGAGTTAGATGCCTCACAATGAAAGGATGGGTGGGATTGGAGGTGGGGGCAGATACTGACTAAACTCTAGGGCTGTGTCTAGACTGGCAAGTTTTTCCGGAAAATAAGCCGCTTTTCCAGAAAAACTTGCCAGCTGTCTACACTGGCTGCTTGAATTTCCGGAAAAGCACTTACAATCTCATGTAAGATCGTCAGTGATTTTCCAGAAATACTATGCTGCTCCCATTCAGGCAAAAGTCTTTTTCCAAAAGACTTTTGCGCAAAAGGGCCAGTGTAGACAGCACAGTACTGTTTTCCGCAAAAAAGCCCCAATTGTGAAAATGGCGATCAGGGCTTTTTTGTAGAAAAGCGCGTCTAGATTGGCCACGGATGCTTTTCCGCAAAAAGTGCTTTTCCAGAAAAGCGTCCTGCCAATCTAGACACGCTTTTCCAAAAATGCTTTTAACAGAAAACTTTTCCGTTAAAAGCATTTCCGGAAAATCATGCCAGTGTAGACGTAGCCTAGGAGTTTACATTTAAAGGAGGGCTACTCAAAATGTGGCCTACGGTCCATTTGTTTGCGGCCTGCGGTGTGGTTTGGGTTTACGCGGGGCTCAACATGTGGCCCATGGATGGGAATCCTTTGAACATGACCGTCACCGGAAACACAATCCACAACGGCAAGGCATCCTCCAGGCAGGGTGAGCATTGAAAGACGCAAGCAGACGGGCTGGAACAGACACGTACATGGTGTCGGCATTTCTAACCCCAAGGGAGGAGGTGCCAGGAGTGCTGGGGCATTGTGGGAAGTGCTTCGTATTAATGCCTGTCAGTGTGAAAAGTTATTTTCATATATATTTGCATGTATATTCAACCACACTTATGTTATTGCTCTTGACATGTGCTGTGAGTATCATCAGGGCCCCCAGGGCTTCCAAAGTTGAGTAGCCCTGATTTAAAGTATACTCAGGGAAGAGAAACACACTGTAATTCTATCATACACTTCTGTGTTTGCCCAGTTCCTTATAAAATAAACAAAAACCATGACAAAATGAAAAACCAACGACTCTGGTAGCTGTCACTGAGTTCTTCCATTTCCCTCCCACTATAGCTACCTGTTGTAGAAACAGGAAGTCCTAAATAAACAACTGCAAGGATAGAACAAGGGAGTACCTCCTTTCCTTCTTTCATAGAACAAAAATGAAAGGAGTTGCATTCAGGATAGCAAAGCGTAAGGTTATATTTCGTATTCCATTATAACCTCTTCGTAACTTGCTCTGATACAGGTTTCCACTTCAGGAATTTGCTCCAATGAGGAACTGTATTTTAAGCAAAACCTTGGTCACAAAGAATTGCAAGATTTCACCAGGCATTATACAGATAGTAAGCTATGAAATGTGGTGCCATTAACTGACTGATTGATTCTTTACATTTTCTGTTTTTAAGTGAAACTGTGAAAGGTTGGGTGTTTTACTCCAGTACCTCCTATTGGGAAATCTTAACTTGATTTGAAGACATGCATAGCGTGCCCTGATTCCACACTAATGGGTGGCTTTAAAATGCATGTAATCAATAGTTTCTTAAATTTTTCCTCATGTCTGAAACTTTATATGCTTGATTTCAAACCAGAGACAATACACCAAAATTAAAAGTAAAATTTGATTGAGCTCTCAGAGTTAGTCCCATAGTGCTCGTCTAGACTACACAGATGATTCGAAAGACGATATGCAAATTCTGCGGGAATTTGCATATCTTCTTCCAATCTCACTTTCGAAAACAGAAAGTGAAAGTAGTCTAGATGTGGTTTTTTTGCCGGAAAAAACGCATCTAGAGTACTTTCACTTTCGAAAACTCTGCTTTCAAAAGTGAGATCAGAAGAAGACATGCAGATTCCCACGGAATTTGCATATCCTCTTTCGAATCTTCCGCATAGTCTAGACATAGCCATAGGGACAATGCCCTTATTCCTTCATGATGAAGCCTCAAACATGAAAGGCCTGAACACGTTGACTGTTCGGGGGGCTGCAAATGGCTACATTTAATTTGCTATTCAGTCACTCTCAAGTCTTCCAGCAGTACCACCTTCTAGGTTTCTGATAGAATCGGATTGTTATTTCTACCACCATAATACTAAAAATTAACACTGCCTGAATATTTCTAGTCCGAATATCTTCTTTAAAGCTTCTTCCCCATATTTTTAACTTCCCTAGGCCGCTCTGTGTTTTATCTTCCCAAGCTCTCAACATCTCCTGATTTAGCATCAGCAACTTTCAGAAGAATGCTGCTATACTCTTTCCAGATTGTTACTGAAGATATTAAAATTAGTGAAACCAAACATTAATATTACAATTAACTCCAACATGTTCGTGTTTAAAACAAAACTGTATTAGACTATTTCATGGTTTCTACTTTTTATTTTGGTAAATAGTTTTGAACCCACTCCCTAGTGTGGTTCCCAGTTTACCAACTGGATCAAATAATCCAGCACTAAGGAAGGGCCTGAAAATGAGTGGATCTCACACAGTGTGTTAGTGAGTCACTGCTATTTATAAAAATTATAGGATATAAGCATCCAACAAACAGGAATCCATACAGACAATAAGGAGTTTGACTCTCATTTAACAGGGGGTCAGAAGGAAAAGTACAAAGAAGTTTTCTTTTTTAAATAAATATGTATTTCTGCCCAACAGACTATATCTTAGCATAACAGTGTGAATGAGGTTTGAGTTATGTCACCAATGCAGAGCAGACCTGTAGTTACTTTACTTAACACAGGCAGCAGGAAAAAAATATCAGGTCTCCAACCACTACAGGATTTATTAGAAAAATTATGAAAAAATTGTGTAAATTAGCTAAGTCTACATGTTAGTGGATGAATAGCTTACTTATGCCTTGTTTACACTACATGGTTTGGTCAACAAATGTCAGGTTTCGTTGACAAAACAGCATGTGTGTACATACAATAATGCTCCTTCTGCTGACAAAACTTTCCTGCTTTGCTGACAAAATAAAACCACTTCAATGAGAAGCAGCAAAGTTTTATCAATGAAGTGTCAGTGTAGATCCTGCACTTGGTTATGTTGCTGTAAATAGCCTATAGTGGCCATCCTGACTGCGCTGGTTAGCAGTTCAAACCCTACTGCCCTGCACGCAAGTACATGGGCACCCAGCCCTCCCCGTTTAAAGGCCTTGGAATTTTTGAAATTCCAATTCTGTTTGCTTGGTGGGGACAGCTTCCATCACAACTCAGCTGACACTGATGCCTCCACACTGCAAATGCTTTCCCACTTGGAGCACACCTGACTTGTTGGATCTGCTGGCACTGTGGGGAGAGGAGGCTGCACAGTTGAAGCTCTGCTCCAGCTATAGAAACTTTATTACCTATAGGCAGATTTTTTATGGCTTGTTGGATAAGGGCTGTGAGCAAGACATGCATCAGTGCTGTAGAAAGACAGAGAAGCTAAAGCAGTCTACCAGAAGGCAAGGGAAGCAAAATATTGCTCTGTTGCTGCGCTAAAGATTTGCTATTCCTATAACAAGCTGGACACCAGGGTCCTTGGCAGTGACCCTTCCTCTACCACCAAGTGACAAAATGCTGCATAGCAAGCCATGTTACTGATGCTCACTGTCAAAACTGCCTCACAGCCTCTCTGGTTTGACACTGACACTTCATTGATAAAACTTTGCTGCTTCTCATTGAAGTGGTTTTATTTTGTCAGCAAAGCAGGAAAGTTTTGTCAGCAGAAGGAGCAAAACTGCCTCATTGTGCCTCTCTAATAGCTCTAGTATCTAGCTACACAAATTTAGCACACTACAAGCCTCCACACTTTAGTCCAGAGAAACTTTTCACCCTTAGCCTCAAATATTATGGAACACACAGCAGGTTGCTATGACTACAGGAATATTTCCCTCATTGACATCTAACGTGCCATAAAGGCTTTTAATTTGCCAAAGAGATGTTCTACAGTTATTCTGCACCTTCTCTGCCTATTGTTGAAACACTCCTTGCTGCGGTCCAGGTGTCTCATGTAAGCCTTATGAGCCATGGGAGTAAGGGGTATTTTGAGTTTCCCAGGATCACTGAAGGCATTTCAGCATTCCCCAGTGGAATCTTCTGGTCTGGAAAAAAAGTCCCTGTTTGTGTCATGCACCTTTCTAGACTACTCCACACTGATATCAGTGAAATGCCTGTAGTGATCCACAGGTGCTGGCAATATCATAGAGAAGTACCCATTTCCTATTGATTGACTTTATCCCAAGATGGTCTGGCGCCACAAATGGAATATGCATGCTACCTATCACCCTGCTGCAGTGAAGGAATCCCATTGCCACAAACCCATAAAATATTTTATGCATATTGCCAAGAGTCACAGTCCTTTGCAGAAGGATGCAATAATGGTCCTGCATACTTGCGTGAATGCAACTCCAATTGTGGACTTCCCGACCTCAAACTGGTTTGTGACTGAGCAGTAGGAGTCTGGAGCCTCAAGCTTCCACAAAGTGACTGCCACCCACTTCTTCATTGAAGGCAGCTCTAATTTTGACGTCTTTGTTCTACAGTGCTAGGGCAAGCTCACACACACTTCTTGGAAAATGACCTTCTGCATCCTAAAGCTCCGTAGCCACTGCTTGTCATCCCAAAACCTGCATAATAATGCAATCCCACCACTAAGTGCTTGTTTCCCAAGCCCAAAAGCAAGAGTCTACCATGTTTAGCTGCTCCACGAAGGCCAAAAGTAATCTGATGTTGTTTTTTCCACAGCACACAGCAGATCAGGCAATTCTGATTCATGTTCAAATCTGGAGCTCATGATATACTGTATGACCATTTTTGATATGATCATAACATTGAACACAATAGAGAAAAATGTTGGATCATCTTTTCAGAGACTGTGGGTGCACAGTAAAAAGGAGTTGTGAGAAATGCTATGCAATGCAGTTGGAAGCCCATGGAATATCGGGACAAAATAAATTGCCTCATGGGATACCAAGCATATATTCATAAAACACTTCCCACAATTCCTCAATGGAGGTGGCGGAAAATAGCACAGTGGGAGAGCTACCTAGTGTGACAGAATGAGTACTGTGCAAACGTGCACAAGCAATGTGATTATACTGGTTTTTGGTCATTGGCTTAACTTGTGTCAACAAAGCTCTATGATGTAGACAAGGCCTTAAAGATATTCTTACACTTTCCAACATTACTCTTCATTTTAAATAGAAGTTTGTTCCTCTTCCAAGAAACTTTTTAATGTTAAAGCTTACTGTAGTGTTTGCACACAACTATACTATAATTGCTTTGTTAGGGGTGGTTAGCAGTGTTCCCTCTAAGCTGTGTGGTGGCACAGCTTCACAAGTAATTAATCAGCTCCTCCTAGTCAGAGGCTCAGGGCTCCATGCATGGAGTTAACTGACTTTGTGGGGCTGATTACCGTATATACTCGAGTATAAGCCGAGTTTTTCAGCACAGTTTTTGTGCTGAAAAATGCCCCCCTCGGCTTATACTCGAGTCAGCCTCCTGCTCGCGGGCGGGATCAGCGCGTCTCTGCCGCCGGCCGGGTCTAGACGCGTGAGCCCGGAGCTCCGGCCCCCCAGCCCCTGCCCTCCTGGCCCTTCCGGCCCCTGCCCTCCTGACCCTCTCAGCCCCCCTGTCCCCTTGTCCCCCCCAGCCCCTGCCCTCCTGGCCCTCCTAGCCCCCCTGTTCCCTTGTCCCCCCGAGCCCCTGCCCTCCTGGCCCACCCAGTCCCTGCCCCCTCGGCCCCCCAGCCCCTGCCCTCCTGGCTCTCCTGGCCCCCCAGCCCCTGCCTGCCTGGCACCATGGGCCCTTGCCGCATGGGAGGAAGGGTGTTTGGGGCCGTTCGCCATGACGCTCGGGTGCAGCGCTGAGCTTGGGAACAGCTGGGCCAGGAGCCGACTCGGCACCGTGGGCATCTGTTCTGGAAGCGCCCGGGAGCCCTGATCACGAGCTTGGGCCCGATTCTGGGGCAGGTGCACAAGGACCAGCCGCTGCTCCCTGCTTCCCCTCCCCTCCCTTCCCGTGGTAAAATCCAGCCAGCACCGGCACCCGCTCCCCCCGCTGGCTCACTGGCCCATCGACGCCCGGCCCGGGTCTCGCACAGCCTCCCCCCCCCCGCTGGCTCATTGGCCCATCGACGCCTGGCCCGGGTCTCGCACAGCTCCCCCCCCCCCGCTGGCTCATTGGCCCATCGATGCCCGGCTCTGGTCTCTCACAGCCCCCCCCCGCTGGCTCGTTTAGAGGGGGCTCGTTGGCAGGCGAGGGGGCCGGAACGTGGGGGCTGCGGGGCGGGGGCGGTGGGGGCTGAGCTGTGGCCGTGCCTGCAGAACCATATTGTTTTTGTTGACCCCCTTTTCCCCTTACAGAGCTAGGTTATTGTTTTTCTTTGAAATAAATATTCATGTAATTTTATTGGTATCTATCTTCATTTTTTACATTTACCAGTAGCTGCCTCATTTCCTACCCTAGGCTTATACTCGAGTCAATATTTTTTCCCAGTTCTTTGGGGTAAAATTAGGTGCCTCGGCTTATATTCGGGTCGGCTTATACTCGAATATATACGGTAATCATCTGTGAAGCTGTGCTATAGTGAAGCTTAGAGGGAACACTGATGGTTAGCTAAGCCACTACTCTATTCTAATGGGCACAAAGAAAGATGTAACTCTACTTAACTTTTTGGCAAAATATAGTTATATTTTTACTTTATTTGTGCATTACTTTTTGTTAGCTATGATTCTGCAAATATATTTTATTGTAAATTTTTTTTTTTAAAATCAAATGTCTGTTGCTACGATGTTGTGACCCAAAAGAATCACTACTCAATCAATCCCAGCTCAGAACAAGGCAATTTAAATTGGTTTTTTTTTTAAATCACTGTTTGAAAAATCAGACTGAAGATTTGTAAAATTAATTTAAAGATTTATGCCATTGCAACAAAAATGTATAAATTATACCTAAATTATAAAAGCTATATTTTTTTAAAATGCCACTATTGGTAGAATCTCGTTTGAATTTTAAAAAACTGATATGGACAAAAAACAAAATACTGAAAATTAAAGCTCAGCTTCTCCAAACATCTAAGCAGGTACATGATTTTACTCACATGAATTGACTTAAAAATAAAACATGTACATGACTAGTCTTATTTAAACACAAGCATTTGCTGCATCAAAGGTTAAATATTTACAGGCAGTCCCGGGTTACGTACAAGATAGGGACAGTAGGTTTGTTCTTAAGTTGAATTTGTATGTAAAATCGGAACTGGCGTCCAGATTCAGCCGCTGTTGAAACTGACCAGCAGCGGCTGAATCGGACACGCCTGGGGCAGAGCAGCCGGAGTGCTGCTGGGTTGGTCTGGTAGCGCCGACCCTTGGCGCGGCGGGACCAACCCGACAGCACCCCAGCTGCTCTTGGGGACGCCTGAGGCAGAGCAGCTGGGGTGCTGCTGGGTTGATCCCGCAGTGCTGCTCCTCGGCGCTACTGGACCAACCCAGCAGCACCCCAGCTGCTCTGTCCCAGGCGTCCAGATTCAGCCGCTGTTGAAAACTGATCAGCGGCTGATTCCAGGAAGCTGGGGGCAGAGCAACTCTGCCTCGGGCTTCCTGTAGTCAGCCGCTGGTCAGTTTCAGCAGCGGCTGACTTGGGGACGCCTGGGGCAGAGCAGCTGGGGTGCTGCTGGGTTGGTCCAGTAGCGCCGCACCTCAGCGCTGTGGGACCAACCCGGCAGCCCCCCAGCTGCTCTACCCCTAGATGCGCCCCCCCCCCAGCAGACCAGGAAGTCGTCTCAGCGGTCCCGCCACCCGCGTCCTCCGCGGTGAGAAAAGCCGCTCCGCGTCTCCCTGGTCTGCGGGGGGGGGGGGGGCGCTAGCTCTGCGTCTCTCTGGTCTGCTGGGGGGAAGCGCCCCCTGCACTGCCGGAGGTGGCGACAGTGGGGGAAGCACCCCGCACTAGCTGCGCCCTCTCCCCGGTCGTAACTAGGGGTCCGACTTAAGTCGGACTGACGTAACCCAGGGACTGCCTGTATTTAAAAACCTACTTTGTGGAATAATATATATCACTGCAAAAAATATTTGTTCATGAATAAGAATGTATGTAACTCAAAGATACTGTATGAAAAACAGGTCACGTAAAATACCATTTTTAAAGTTACAAACTGCTGAATCTGTATACCCCTACTTCTGTGCCTGTATCATTCTTGTATGTGAAGTTAGGAATATGAAGTGTTAATCTGTTTTTAATTCTGAATGTGCTAATGAGGGCCAGTGGTAATACTTTAGGAACTTAATGGCTAAGTACTCAGACCAATGACCCATGATTGGTTTTATTTTTCCTGTAAGCCCAAACTGTGGTTAGTGCTAGAAAGACATGTGACAGTACCACCTGGTACTGGAACCCATCTTGAATCTGGTATTTTTCCATGGGGATGAGGAGTGCTAAACAAAGGGTTCCTGCCCTGAGGAAAGTCTATTTAAGGAATGAAAAGCAATCAAGTCTTTTGTCTTTAGATGGCTTTTGAAATTACATCCACACATTAAGGCCACATCTCCACTTGCCGCACAAGTGATTGATCTCGTCCGGTGTTCAATTTAGTGGGTCTAGTAAATGCGGAGGACACCCCTAAAGCATTTGCTCCCATCAATTTCCCATTGTGGAGATGGCGCTAAGATCTCCATTTGCTCCAGATCTCAATTTCCCATTGTGGAGATGGCGCTAAGGTATGTCGACTCCAGCTACATTATTTACATAGCTGGAGTGGCATACCTCAAGCCAACCTTCTGGGTCTAATATATACATACCCTAGGCTAAGATGATACACATGAAGAGGCCTGGAAACACAGAATTGTAATTGAAGGGTGAAGGAAAAGCTGCTGGGCCCACGTCAGAAAAAGATCAATTCTGGTCTGAGATAAGAACAACTGCTTAAGGTAAGAATTTGCAAGTAACAAGTTTCTTAATATGTTAGAATTAGCTGGCATGTTTGTTTATTTTGGCTTAGTAACTTTCTTCGAACTGCCCATTTCCAATTTCAATCACTTAAATCCTACTTTTTATATTTTGTGCATCTCTCTCTTTCATTGATAAAGAGAGTGAACTTCCTATCTTTCTCTGTGTAAAGCGTTTGTACATAGTAAGATGGATTTATTTGGGATTTTGGTGCTCTTTTGGAAGCTGTGTTCCTGGGTGCTATAAACAGCCTTATAACAGAGTCCTGGATCAGTGTTTGTATTGCTCTGCAGGAGGGCAGTAACCCCAACTCTGTTCCTTGTCTGGGGGAAACCAGAGCTTCTGGCCCAGCAGGAAGGGGGGAGCAGAGCCCCAGAAAGCAGGAAGGTAGACATCAGTGGCTTGATCAGCATACCAGGTGACAATCCCAAGGGGATTCCTGAGAGTCAATCCATCACAAATGTAACCAATGAAAAACGTAGACTTTCAGAATATTAACAAAGTTACTAAAAACTTACAGATAGCTAGATAGACACAGACAGAGAGATATAGCAGGAACACCCTGTATGTATAAGTCACCCAGGTATATATTGGTTCCGCACTAGCATCATTGACACTTGTGGAAATTTTTCCGCTTTAAGTCCTCCCATTCCACACCCTTCCGTTGTGCAAAAAATACCAATTTGTGCAAATGGAAGTCAGCCGCGGGAATAAATTTCCCCACGTTACATCCTTTTGCTATACATCCACTTTGTTTGAACATATAGCAGGGATGCTCTGTACATACACACACACACACACACACACACTTATACACACAGGCCAGAGGAACTTAACGTTAGGGATGTACAAAGTCATTTAAAAAGGTAACTGCGTAACTGCTAAAATTCTTAGCAGTTACACAGTTACACATGCTGCAGACTCAGCAGTATAATACTTAAATAAGCTTTATATTTCAGAGCCCACAGCAAAACTGCCTCTCCAGAAGCAGGTCCAGCAGTCAGCTCCCTGGGACTGGGGCTGTCAGCCCCTGCCGCCCTGCTCCGGGGAATTAGTGCGTAACCTGTGGCAGGGGGGGGGGGGGATGGGCCCACCACAGACAGGGCTGAAGCAGCCTCCTAGGGGACAGGATCCACCAGGAGGAACAGGGCCCATCAGTAGGGCTGAAGCAGCACCCTGCCCAAGGCAGAGAGGTGACGGCTCCAGCCCCTACTAGTTAACCAAAACCGGTAAACCTCGCCTGTTAAAGGTGAGACTTACAGATTAGCCAGTCAACCTTTTATTCCCCTACCTAACACAATGTTCCTATGCTCATATTTAGGCACTACAGTCTGAGGGTTTTGAGGGTACCTAAATGATCTTTGGAACACAAGTCCCATTGACTTCCAGCTACAAACCCTAGTGCAGAACTGAAGCCCGGCTGAAACATTTCAGCTTTATTGACACATGAAAGTTCAATGTGCGGTTGCATATGTAAGAGGGACTGTTTGTGTTGTTCCCATAGTAAAGATGACAGTGAGGCCCTAGACTTTTCTTTTTCAGCATAGATGAGCTTTATAGATGTGAAATGTAGGAAGAACTAAATAAAGTATAAAGTCTGACTCAAAATTAGGAAACAATAGAAACAAGCGTAAACTATTTTACCAACTTAAGACTATAGAATGTTAAGACACACATGAATGCTATATAAATGAAAATTATTTCAATCTTTAAAATTGAAATACAATATTAACTGTTTAATTTTTTAAATAAATTTTATTCACTCTACTTTATAAACACACCAATTGAAATGCCAGAAGGAAACATCTATCATCAAGACTTCTTTCTTGCATACCAAAAGGCCAAGAACTTCCCAGAAGTAATTATTGCCAATATTGGAGAATACTCCACAATCACTGGAAAGTTGTTCAAATGATTAGCTACCGTCACTTAATTTATGACTTACAAAGTTCTTCCATCACCTTGATGGAGAACACCATAGAACTGGCAACAGTAGAGAATTGTAGGGAACATGCATATTTTGAATGAAGTATGTTAATGTAGAGATTTAAAGCCGGTCAAAAGTATTCAAATAAGGAAAGATTTCTAAAAAGCAAAGCAAAAGACTTCATAGCACCTAGTAATTGTGAAATATGCAAATAGATTCTGAATTTTCACCTCAGTACCTTCATTCATTCATTACCAAACCTTTGAAAATTAAGCAACCTTACAGTAAATCTTTGCAAAGGTAATTAGATAAAACAGGTGCCTCATGTATTTTATATAATATGAGGGCCCTGAGAGATTTAATCTGACTTTTTAAAATATGTATTTCAAATAAAATTAGGTATTGTAGGTTGCAGAAGTAACATTACTTTAGCATGTGGTATTCTAGTGGCTCTAGATCATTGTTATTCCTCCCCTTCTGAGGTAGGCTGTTTCAGAAATCAGTGGCAGGAAAAAAATTAGGCAAGAAAACTAGGATACCCACTACTACTACTACTACTGCAGCTGTTTCTTTATCTTTACCTTCAACTCTCCAGTGTCTCCCTTCCTCAGTCTTTTCACATTTTTTTTCCTACCACATTTCTTCACTAAATATTATGACTGTTCTTACTTGCTGTGCAACCCACTTTCCTTACTTCTTATTTTGCCCCTTAACCACCCCATACTGTCTTTCAGCTTTGCTACATACAAAGCAAAATACAACTGTCAAGATTTCAGACACCTTCAGCTAAGGCATCAGAGATCCTTTCAATTTTACTTTATAATTCATACACTGGAGCAGCAAAAAATGAAGGACTGGTATACCAGCCACCCACACTGAGCCAAATACATTTATCTTTTGTCTTGGTAGAGTCAGTCCCATAAATTGGTCTCAAAATCCACTAAACATATTCAAAGTAAATGGAAAAAAATAAGACTGAGGATGCAGGGATTTCAGCTTAGTATAGGACTGAGGGCACTCCATATTTAGAAGGCTCACTTATCCAATGGTACTAGTGTGAGCAACAGCACTGGAGTGAAACCAATATGGCACTTTATTCTATGCTCTTGCTAAATATGGAAGAAGTACTATATTCAAACCTAACAGAGAAGGTATTGATTAAATTCCTGTAGTGCACATGCAACTATTTAATCCAAGAGTAAAGGCAGAAATACATTTATTCAATTGCTTAAAATAAACTAAAATCTATAGGAAAATGAAGTTTACATAAAAAAATATACATTAGATCACAAGGTTTTTGGGGTCAGTAAAACAGTCTTTTCTTAATGTATATTCAGGACTTAATCCCAATGTATACTCCTTATATGGCCAAGATAACCAAAATGTTCACAGAGACTCACCAAACTTAACTGAGATTCTGATTTACAGCATTGCAGTAATTTTCCAAAAGTTCCATGCAAATGTCAGGTACTGGCTGCACTCTGCTTTTCAGTTTCAGCAACTGCAAAAAACCCAAAACACCCCAGTATTTTATGAAACAGTTCCCAAACTAAAGACTAGAGATATAATTTACATGAAAGACAAATAAAACAAATTTGTATTATTCTAGAACTTTTCTTCTGAATTTGGTAGATTTAAATGCAAAAATCAGCCACACAGGTTGGCAGCAATTCTGTCTTTATAACGGAAAGAAACTCAGAAATAGCTGAAGTTTTTATTTGCATAAACAAAACACGTTATCTTTGAACGTTATGCTACTGAGAAATAACTAACCACAAAGTGTTAGCATGAATTCTTTATTAATTTTGAATCTGTACATTTTGCCAAGGAGAAGTGGTAAGTTATCAATAAAACTATTCAATTTTATAATCTTGAACACGTCTGCCTGCCATTTAACTTCTGCACAACACACTCTACTTGGGTGATTGTGACACAGCCAGGAGCTGAACATTCAGAAAAAGTGCACAGGAGCCCTTGGTTAAGCAAAAAAACAAGAACAAATCCTAACACGTACAGGGATCTTGTTCATCCAGAAGAACACAAGTATCTGACCACATTATTTTCATGCATTTTAGGCCATGTCCACACTGCAGTAATATAGCTGCAGCACCTTATTACAGATATTTCCTACAGTGGTGGAAGAAGTTTTTCCATCACTGTAAGTAATCCACTCCCTGAGCGGAGATTCACAGATCAACAGAAGTATTCTGTCACTCTAGCTAGGTAGGTTGGCACAGAAAGAGCACCCAGGAGGAGTAACACGGCCAATAAAATTGTAAGTGGAGATAACCACCAACTGGGCAGATTTTTGCCTTCAGGGCTGCCTGTCTTAGTTTGCAAATCTTTAACAGCTGTTTATGTAAGAACACTATGGCACAGTTTGCAAATCTTTAACAGCTGTATATCTAAGAACACTATGGCACATTTATCACAAGGTCCACACAGACAGCACACAGTAGGCTAGTATATTGTACATTCACAACCCTGCTTGCTGTGCAGTAGGTCTTCATGTGGGCAAGTCCTCTGTTTCTTCCTCACATGACAGTAGCTCAACTGTTTTTCTCACTTCCTTTAATAATATATTAGGGCAAGAATCTACCCTGGGATGGATTATTTAAAACCAGTTTCTTCTTTTGCTTTTTCAATACTGATGAATTAGGAGACTATTTTCTCAGATCATTAGTTCTTACATCCTAGTGCACACATTTTGAACAAATTGTATTTTCTCTTTACTGTGAATGACACAGTAGCCCCAGTAATTGTGTGTGACTATAGTGTCAGGGGAGCCTGCTAATTAGGACCAACCTGCAACGAATGGCAGAACCACTCCCCAAAATTGGTGTCCATGCCAATATTAAGATTTACCAAACCAGGATAAACAGAGTCAGACACCTCACCAGTTACCCAGAAGCCAATAACAGTCTCCTTAAAACAACTCAGCATACACATTCCACCAGGCATCCAAGTTAAATGAGATGAGGAAAATTTTCTTCATTACATAAGAAAGTTCTACCAATCCCAAGCAATTGGACACATTACCCCCTAGGTTAATGAATATTTCAGATCTTACCCCAAATATACACTTGTAACTAATTCTTAACAACTAAACTAGTATTAATTTTAAAAAAAAGAATGCATTGGGTAAAAGAACAGCATTATAGCAGTAATAAATAAAGTTCTCAGATCCGATTTCATAGTAGAGTTGCTGAGTTTTGTAGTTGCAAATAATCTTTACAGCAACAGTCCAGAGTTATCAATTTAATGTCCATTTTAGGAGTACCAGTGTATCCTGGGATCCCAGTCTTGTGACTTGAAGCTTTTGCCATGAAGCATTTATGTAGATATAGATTAAGAAAGGATCAAGTAGGACATATCTTTATATAAATCCAAGCTTCCCTTGACAGCTTAAAGTCACTAAGTGAACAATAGGTGATCCTGGAATAATGATGTTAAATATCAATTAATTTACTAGTCAAGTAGTCAATAGGCACTTCCGCAGTCCTCCTTTGAAATGTACAAGAATCCCCCACTGACCCTGGAATCCATGCGGTGCTGCTGCTTTGAAATGCTGCGCATATCTGGGGTCAGCTGGGGGAAACCCCAGCTGATCCTGAGCTCCGCGTAGCATTTCTACACATCCCGGGGTCCCCGGCTGATCCCGGGTTCCATGGAAATGCCACAAGGAGCCCGGGGTCAGCTGGGGACTCCTGAACTGACTCCAGGTTCTGCAGAAATGACTCCCCAGCTGACCCCAGGCTCCATGTGGCGCTGCTGCTTTGAAAAGCCATGCAGATCCAGGGTCAGCTGGGGACTCCCCAACTGATCCCGGGCTCCGCGCACCATTTCTGCAGAACTTGGGGTCCCCAGCTGATCCCAGGTTCCATGGAAATGCCGCGTGGAGCCCAGGGTCAGCTGCAAACTCCCCAACTGACTCCAGGTTCTGCAGAAATGCCGCTGGAGTCTCCCCTCACTGACCCCATGCTCCACAGGAGGTCAATATTGTGTAGCAGTATTACCAACACTTCAACTGCTTACTGGGCTCTTAAAGACATTTAGGGATAAATTAGAGCTAAAAACAACACAGAACACTGAGAGGACTGGTGATTGTGAGCAAACTTTATAGGACTGGGAAATTTAGCCACCCTCCATGATAAGCAGACATCCAGCTAACTAAAATCATGCCAGACCATGGATGTTGCCAGACCAGAAAGTGCCAGACTAAAGAGGTTCAACTGGTACAACATAAACAGGAATGATTTGATTACATTGCTAAACCTCTAAAAATATCTATGTATAGAGCCCTATGCGAATTTAAAAAAAAATTGTATCCACATCTGCATCCATAAAAATGAGCAGTTGATATCTGCATCCATATCCACAGGTGCAGATTCCCATGGATATAAAGTGAACATTCACAATTTATGGATTTACATATATAGAGCCCTGCAAAACAGAAACAGCTGCCTAAATACATGTCTCTAAGGGCATTATGATTAAAGCATTTAACTAAAGGAAAATGCACCATCTACACATCCAATGATGAATCGTGGAGGGACCAGCCAGTCATTAAGAGAATCATGTCGACTGCAATTGGGAGCGTTCAGCACTTTTGCAAATCAATCCCCAGGGCACCCAGACAATAAGGAACCCACCAGTAGTAAACTCTGAAAAGGTTTGATTTAAGTGACTTCCTTAGTACCACACACAAATTCTGTGGCAGAGGCACAGATGGGTTATGTTAATTCTAGGATAAAAAACCCACTACTTACTCAGGCCAGCTGACTCAGGCTGCACAACTGTCCTATATTTTGCACACCTTCAGGAAGTACTGTAATAATCAGGATCATATTGAGGAATATAAAAATATCTTTGAGGAAAGTTTGTTGATTAACACAAGAAAAAAAGTTCCAGGGTGCTGGTGGCATTCATAGAGCAGCTGTAGACAGTAGAATGACATTTCTGGGCCAAGAAACAAGCCCTGATTGGTGGATGCAGAACTTTCAATTGAGAAAGGTCTTGTTTCTAGATTTGTGTTGAGAGCTCACCCCAGCCTTCCAGTGCAGACATATCAACTAAACCTGCTTTGACAGTGGAGAATTAAATGGTGATCACCATGGGTGGTGGGTGACCCCATGGCTTCAGCAGGCGAACACCTCGATATTCTCCTTTTGGCCCTGTCCCTTCTATGTCCATCTGATCAATCCCCTCTGCTGCAAAATCTGGCCACTGCTAGCCACTGCACAGGTGGCCCCCAAGTGGTCACTGCCCCTTACCCCTGCCCCAGGGTATTACCCCCAACTGCCACCAGAGAGCTGGAGGGTGATGCGGCCCCAGCCTGCCCTCTGAGAGCTAGTAGGTGACATTACGGAGAGTAAGAGGGCAGTGTGGCCCCAGACAGCCACAGAGCTCCAGAGAGCTAGCACCTACCTCAACCTGGAGAGCCAGCAAGTGGCTGGTGACAGACAGCACCGTCCCAACCTTCCCGAGCACTGGAGAGGAGAGCCAGGAGCACAGCTCCAGGCTGGACCCCTAACTAGGAAGTCCTTTCCCCCTGCAGCTGAGCCACCAGCTCCAGCGCTGGGAGGGCAGGTGGTGCGGTGCAGCCCCCAACCTGCCTCTGACACCGTAACAGCATTCCAGGGGAGGGGACCTGGGGGCCTCAAGTGGAGCATGGACAGGGCCAGTTAAGGCAGTTTGGAAAGTATATCCTTTTCATGTTTGCCATGCTTGCTGCCCATGGTGATCATGTTTTGGAATGCTGTCAGTGGGAAATCTTATTAGATTTGGAAAAGTTCACCAGATCTACTGTCATACAACTAAGGAGGTCAATTAACAGTCAACTGCTATGCAGGACTGTGATTCTAAACAATGTGCAAAAAACACTGGATAAATTCAGCACTGGGGTGAAAGACAGAATGCACAAATTTTATTGTAGCATCAGCCACCCCACTCCTGAGTACATCAAAAGAAAGGAATACTTCTCCAGAGTTATAGTAGCACTAGTGGACCACTGAGGACACTTCACAGATATGACTATGTGTTGGTCAGGAAAGGTGTGTCATGCTTGCTTCTTAAAACACAGGACTGTTCAGAAAGCTGCATGCAGGGACATTCTTTTCTGAGTGACTGGAGATGTGGGAATGCCAGTAGTAATGCTGCAGGGTCCGGCCCATCCCTTGCTACCCTAGCTCCTAAAGACACGTGTTGGCCATTTGGATAGTGCATAGGAAAGATCAACCACCAGCTTAGTAAGCGGAAAATGATTGTAGAGTTTGCTTTTAGGAGACTGAAGGGTCTCTGGTATGGTTTACTCAATAGATGAAATCTCAGTTGAAAAAAACAACACAATGGTTATAGCTGTGCTGCATAATTTATGTGAGACAAAGTGGGAGAACATGCCCACGAAGAAGGTGGTGGTGAGGTGGAGCAGCTGTTTGCTGAATATTAAACAGCCAGATGCCTGGGCTATTTGGAAGAGCACAACATTGAGCTCTGCATTTGAGGGATGCTTAAAGGTTTGTCAGTCAGACGAAGTTGTTTTCTCTCTTGCTAGCTTGGTATTGTGCCTATCCTGTGTAATCTAAATAATTTATTTTTGGGGTTTTGCCTGCAATCTATTCTATTGTACCTACTGCAAACTATTTATCCTTTAGAGCTTTGGGCTTTACCTGCTGCTATACATTTGATACTTGGAAAGATTTTATAAATCCTGTTTGATTTCTTGACTACCACTATGCATTTTGCAATATCTGTTTGAACTGATAAAGATTTTGAGTCTCCAAAAATACAACTTTATTGAGTACAAAAACTGAGTGCACAAAATCAAAGCATAAGCACATGCAATGTAATCAACTGTAATAAGTCTGTGTGGCCTCCCGCTGACCCAGAAGGGGAACCACTCACTAAGACCCCTTGGTGGGTGGGGTCAGAACCATCCAGCCCCACCCACAGGAAGTAGAAGGGCAGGACTAGGACTATAAAAGCAGGGGCTGAGAGCTCAGAGCCCAAGGCGAGAAAGCCAGACATTCTCCCTAGGTTCCCCAGAAGGAAGGCACGTCTGCCCCCCCTAGGAGTGACAATTGGATTGGACCGCCTGGGACACTACCAGACCCCAAATAAGAGGCAAGACCACTCTGACCATCGCCAGGCTCAGAAGACTGGCCAAGACAACCAGGGCCCCTACCAATCCCCAGAGACTGGGCTATGCTGCTGGACCACTGAGTGACCCAGATCCCATGGACACCTGCCACTACTGTCTTCCCCAGCAGACCCTCAGGAGCTGCAGTAGAGCCAGGCAGGCCCACAGGGGGAACTGAGAAGTGGCCCAGGAAAAGCCAACTCCCAGGTGGATGAGGAAATGGAGGTCAACTGGGCAGCACATTGTGGTCAGGATCCTCACTGACCAACTGACCTGGTCAGCATGGTGCAGTCAAGATCCCTGCTGACCCAGTTGCAGCCTGCGTTGCCACGGTTAGGACCCTGGGCTGGGACGCAGTGGAGCAGGAGGGCCTGCATCCCTCCGTGCCATCCCTCACCTTAGATGGCAGGATCCCCCTGCAGGGAGAAAAACCCTGTGCTTGTCAGCTCTCCGCCTGCAAGGAGAGCCAATCCCTGCCTCGGCCGACAAACCAGTCTGAGTCTGGAATCGTTTAAACTGTCTAGCTGGTTGTAAACTCTTGAACTGTTTTGTTTGCCTGCCCAGCCCTATTCTGGGGCCTGGGCATACCTGAAGCTGTTTGTGTGGTATTGTAACTGTTTGATGCCCTGCCCTGAGTGGTCTCCTGCTGACCTGGACTATTACATGAACACTTAACATGACTGAATAAAACTTCTAAAGTTCCTACTGAAAAAGTAAACATTTGCTCTCATTTCTTTAAACTGTCCAGTATGGCTACACATACACAAATCTGTGGTTTTCTGTGACTTTCCTTATTGTCCCTTGGCATAAAGTGGTAGGGGTAAAGATGCTAGGGCAAGAGGTATGTTGGAGGATGTAGGGATCAACCACCACAGAGTTCTCTAACGAATTCAAAATCTGATGAGACTGGCATTTTTGGACCCGAAGGTCAACTAGGATCTGCAGTATACGTGGTCCTGAGAAGACACATTATGTCCTAGAATCTTTTCTGTTCCTTGTCCTGCTGAAACTCCAGGCCTTTTGCTTCCTTGACTTCTGTCCTTTCTCCATCTTCTCAGTCATACTGGTCCTCCGAGCTCTTTGTTCATAGTCTGAAGCAACATTGGCTTGTCAGAGCTCATGGAATATGCTCTCCCCTTGCCCTTCCCTTTTCCTCTTCACCAGGGTCACATGTACTGCAGGAATGAAGGGGTGCCCCTCACAGCTATCAGGTAAAAGATGACGATAAGAAAGAGACAAGATGCATCATCAGATTTACAGTCTAAGTGTTAAAACACCCTCCTCGTATTTCCATAAAAACTTAAATGAGACATGCTTATTGATGGAGCACTATAGAACAGTCCTACTTTCATGCTCCAACCACGCTGAATGTGGTTTGGCATGGAGGAGGGCAGAGTGGATTTCATGTTGCATGAATCTATACAACCTGAGCCCCTATCCTATTGGCTGTGATGATGCCAGCTGAACACAGAGTGGCATGGGACACTGTCCAACTGCAGAGGAAGAAATAAGACTGCCATCTTTTCCAATCCTCTCCCAAAGGTTTCTGAGTATCTCCATGAAAGCGTCAGCAAGAATTTTCAGGAAGATAAACTGGACATCCCTATTCATATAAACAAGGTGAGTCACCTAACCCAAAAGAAGCAGATGCTGACTATACTTCTACCTGAACAAAGGACACTGAATTGATTTGGATTGTGAAATGGGCCTGCCATAGTATTGATCAGAAAATTCAAAGATTGAAACACTGCACAGAGCCTGGGGCCAATGAGGGACTCAGTGCTAGCCCCAAGCTCCATGCAGCACCTCCACTTTGAAAGGCAAAGACATTTCAAAATTGGAACACCACGTGGCACTTCCGCCTTTGAAATGTAGCAAGAGATGGGTGGGCTCTTGCTATGTTTCAAAGCCAAAGTGCCCTCATCCACTAATCAAATAGTTCAGGGGTGGCTAACCCATTTAAGAAAGAGTCAAAAGAGCAGAGGAAAAAATGCAAAGAGCTGCACCAGAATTGTCAAAAAAGCCCCCCAGAACAGAATTGTCTAGCAAAAAACAAAAAAAAAAAATTAAAAAAAAGTGTTTTTTAAAAGGAGGCTGCCCGTTTAAGAAGGCCACCATTTTGGGTGCCATTTTTTAAACCCCACAGCTCCAACCCAGTAACCACAGGGAAGCTGGGGGCTGCGGGGGGGGGGGGGGGGAACGCAGGAACAGCTTTGCGAGCCACACTTTTGGGGGGTTGGCCACAGCTGAAATAGTTGATGAACATTCTTAACATCCCTATTACAGATGGCACCTGTCTCATCCCAAAGTATGAGATACTTAAGTCATCTCCTCCCAGCATCCCCTTCTCTCCCTCCCCTTGCTACCTCTATTAGAAAGAGGCGGAGGGGGAGGGGAAAGGGAGCAGGTAGTCGACTAGTCACTTACATCCCTAATCTGTAAAGGGCAGGAGGAGGAAGAGGAGAGGAAGGAAAAGCAAATAAAATATTTGGAAAAATGAAGCACATGCTTACCCCATCTCCCTTCCTCTTCATCAGTGAGCTCATCCGTACTTGCCTAAGAGGACTGGCTACATTCCTGTGGTAGTCCTGGCTCTCAGTATGGTTTAGTCTCTCTCCTCCCCCCCCCCCCAACCTCATCTCCTCATTCTTTGCTGTTCAGAGCAGGACTCTCCATCTCAAGCTGCTTCTCTGAGGTATCCACAGTGGTCTGCAGGTGATGGGGGTCATCACCAAGTATAGCGTGTAGTTCACTGTAAAAGCAGCATGCCTGTAGTGTCCCTAGCAAAGCGTCTTGATTTTCATGCAGCACTGCTGCCGACACTAGTTGTAGCCTTTTACCTGTGCGCTCTGTGCAATCCACTCATAGATGTCTACATTTCTATAAAAGCGACGAGGAGTCCTGTGGCACCTTATAGACTAACTGAAGTGTTGGAGTATAAGCTTTCATGGGCAAAGACCCACTTCGTCAGATGCATGTCTGACTAACACGGCTACCCCTGATACATTTCTACAGCTGCTCCATACTTGGCCTTGCACAGCCTCCTCCCCTCACAGGCCCAGAGGATCTAAACCTTCTTGGCTGCTCCCACAGAAGTACCCATGATTGGTCAGATGCAAATAAAGATCAGCTGTTCGGTGTACTCACCTCAGAGGTTAACCAGGAAATGGTATTTAAAAAAAGACAGATAGGGTTTTTTAAAAGAAGAGTTGGGTTTTTGGTCTTTATGATCCTTGGGCAGAAAAGTTTATAGTTGTGAGCAAAATAGTCATTTTCACCAGGTCTAGGGCACTGAGGGACAGCTGCTGGAAGGACTGAGTTAACAAGGTATCTTCCCTTATTTCCATAGAAACTTTAAAAAAAATGTTTGATACTTCAGCTTTGGAGGGCCATAGAACACCATTGTCCAGTTCCAATTACAGTGAGCACAGCTTGATGGGGCAGGGCTGCATCTACACTCCCACTTACCAAAGCAGGTAAACTATGTCTCTACAATGTTGATGGAGGTAGTTTTACTGCACCTTATTAATGTGATGTTTATGTCATCCAGGGACAAATCTGAGTGCAGACACATGCAGAAGTGGGTTGATGCATGTTAATTAAGTTCACCTAAGTTTGTGGTATAGACTGGGCCTTAGTAAATTAGCTGAAGCAGTCTGATAATCCTAACTTGCCTTTGTCTACTTTATTAGGAATATTTTGTTTTACGTACATATTTTAGTTCTGATATTATTTGATTTGGCAAATTAGCTTAGCCAGCATTTCAATCTTACCTTGTTATTTTACAGTATCCAACCTGTGGCCAAAAACCTGAAACCAACTCTAAACCTGAAGTAGTCTTGAAAATAGAAGCTAGCACAAGTGACTGCAATGATGCTACAAGATTTCCCGAAACCCCTGCTGGAAGTCATAAATTCCCCTGGTTCACTGTAAGTGCTTAACAAAAAACAGCAGTAAAACCAGTGCAGCATTTTTTAAAAAATTAATCCACCTCATTTAATGAGAATCTTATTGAAAAATGCAATTAATCAAATTATGTTGCTGATTCTAAGCTCCCACAGCCTCAAAAGCTTAGTGAATATTTAATAAAACATAACTCCAGTATTCAATAACTCCAATATTCCACAAGTCTCCATTCTGAAGCTATTCTGTAACATTTCTTTGCTATCCCTTTCTACCTCCCATTTCACAGATGCTCCAAGAACATGAATTCTCTGACTGAATAAGGCTCCGCATGGCACTCCATACCTGAGCTCAAAAATAGCAATAATAGACACACACCAATTACTGTCCTTTGAGAGTCCAAACACTTCACTTACGTGCTTGAGTAACACTGATCCAGGAAACATAAATCTTCAGATTGTTCGAGCTAATCAATCTGATTAGCGGCTTCTTTGTCAGTCACCATTCTGGCCATCTCCTCTTTATCCTTGTACACTGATTATAGGCTAATGATTTTTCAGAAGCACCTAAAACTCCAGAAGCCTAAGGGAGTTCTGAGTGCCCAACACTTCTGGAATCAAGCTGCTCGCATTGACAGTTTACGGAGGACTATGACACCAATAATGCAATAAAAACTATGCAGGCAAACCTCTGCAATTGAGACATATTCCAGTGAAGAAGCAGAATCGAGATCCTTGGCAAATGAGCAGAAATTTGATTCTCAAAATTACAGCAACTGAAAGTGACATACAAGGCTATCTGTCAATTGAAACCCACTTAAAATCCAATTTTAGTTAAACCAATACAAGACCGGCTTTTAAGACTATGACATGAGGTGAACTGGCAGTGATTCAGGTATCAGAGGGGTAGCCGTGTTAGTCTGAATCTGCAAAAGCGACGAGGAGTCCTGTGGCACCTTATAGACTAACTGAAGTGTAGGAGCATAAGCTTTCGTGGGCAAAGACCCACTTCGTCAGATGCATGTAGTGGAAATTTCCAGAGGCAGGAATAAATATGCAGGCCAGGATCAGGCTGGAGATGACCAGGTGGATCCAATCAAGGAGGATGAGGCCCACTTCTAGCAGCTGATCTGGAGGTGTGAATTCCAAGAGAATAGAAGCTGCTTTTGTAGTTAGCAAGCCATTCACAGTCTTTGTTTAATCCAGAGTTGATTGTGTCAAACTTAAAGATGAACTGTAGCTCAGCAGTTTCTCTTTGAAGTCTGGTCCTGAAGTTTTTTTGCTGCAGGATGGCTACTTTTAGATCTGCAATTGTGTGTCCAGGAAGATTGAAGTGTTCCCCTACAGGTTTTTGTATGTTGCCATTCCTAATATCAGATTTGTGTCCATTGATTCTTTTACGTAGGGACTGTCCTGTTTGGCCGATGTATATAGCAGTGGGGCATTGTTGGCACATGATGGCATATATTACGTTGGTGGATGTGCAGGAGAATGTACCAGTGACAGTATGGCTGATCTGGTTAGGTCCTGTGATGGTGTTGCTGGTGTATATATGTGGGCAGAGTTGGCACCAAGGTTTGTTGCAAGGATTGGTTCCTGAGTTCGAGTTATTATGGTGCGGTGTGTAGTTGCTGGTGAGAATATGCTTCAGGTTGGCGGGTTGTCTGTGGGCAAGGACCGGCCTACCTCCCAAGGCCTGTGAGAGCGAGGGATCATTGTCCAGGATGGGCTGAAGATCACTAATGATCACAAATGCATCATTAGTGATCTTCAGCCCATCCTGGACAATGATCCCTCGCTCTCACAGGCCTTGGGAGGTAGGCCGGTCCTTGCCCACAGACAACCCGCCAACCTGAAGCATATTCTCACCAGCAACTACACACCGCACCATAATAACTCGAACTCAGGAACCAATCCTTGCAACAAACCTCGGTGCCAACTCTGCCCACATATATACACCAGCAACACCATCACAGGACCTAACCAGATCAGCCATACTGTCACTGGTACATTCTCCTGCACATCCACCAACGTAATATATGCCATCATGTGCCAACAATGCCCCACTGCTATATACATCGGCCAAACAGGACAGTCCCTACGTAAAAGAATCAATGGACACAAATCTGATATTAGGAATGGCAACATACAAAAACCTGTAGGGGAACACTTCAATCTTCCTGGACACACAATTGCAGATCTAAAAGTAGCCATCCTGCAGCAAAAAAACTTCAGGACCAGACTTCAAAGAGAAACTGCTGAGCTACAGTTCATCTTTAAGTTTGACACAATCAACTCTGGATTAAACAAAGACTGTGAATGGCTTGCTAACTACAAAAGCAGCTTCTATTCTCTTGGAATTCACACCTCCAGATCAGCTGCTAGAAGTGGGCCTCATCCTCCTTGATTGGATCCACCTGGTCATCTCCAGCCTGATCCTGGCCTGCATATTTATTCCTGCCTCTGGAAATTTCCACTACATGCATCTGACGAAGTGGGTCTTTGCCCACGAAAGCTTATGCTCCTACACTTCAGTTAGTCTATAAGGTGCCACAGGACTCCTCGTCGCTTTGGCAGTGATTCAATCATTTTACATAAACAGCAAAGTGATTCATTTTTAAGTGAGTATATGTGGATTATTAAACAATACTAAATACAAATAAGGCAGGACACAGTAAAAGGTCTCTGGCTTATCGAGATGATTAACTCTACCTTAATTTACAGCTAATGTTGACATTTGAAGCTATAACTGAAAATCCCATTTAGGGAGTTCATTATTCTTGAGTTCATTTTATGACTGCATTATTTGAATTTCCTAGGCTTCCTAAAAAAAAAAAAACCCGTCTCAAAGCAATATTCATGCTTTCTAACTTGTGACCAATCTCTCCTACCACTCTGACTACATCAACATGTCCAAAAGTCCCTTTACTGTCTTCCTGTATCTTTCTGAATGAAGGCCAAACTCTTCAACCCACTTCCAAGGCCTGTGTACCTGTACATTAATGCACACCAACTGCAATGTAAGTTCTAGTGTACACCAGTGTCTCACACAGTACCTGGACCATGTGGACCCTGCTAGTGTACACAAAAAGTTTCCTAATGCATGTTAACATAGTCTTGTTTCAAACAGTACTGCATAACAAAGAATGCATACAAGCAATGTTCAACAGGCCAATTAGTGGGCAACATGTTGATGAACACTAGAATTTACACCTCAGCTAGTTGGCACCAACACAATGTAAACAAGCCGAATCTCTACTTAGCTCTTTTTCTACCTACATCTTTTACCACTTATCCAATTCTTACCTTGTAACATCTTTTCACCCAACTTTCCAGTGATGTTTCCTATAGTAGGAATGAAATCCCTTTTCCTGTCAAGACTCCTCAGTCTGCTCCTTTAAATCCCTCTTCCACTTGTTCTGCCTTGCTTTGCATGGTCTTCCATTTATACATTCTTCTCCTTTGCCAGTAGGGATGTAAAATCCTGATTGATTAGTTAACCCATTAAATGTTAGGTTAACCCAGCATTTAACCAAGTGGGATCCCACGCGGGGGACCACTACAGTCCAGCTGGAGCAGATTCCAGCTCTTTGGGGCCCTGTTAACATCTGGTGGGGTGGGATGCCAGCTGGAAACCCTACGCAGAGGTCAGGCAGGGCTGCTCATGGGGGAATCAGTTAACCTTTATCCAGTAAGGTCGATGCTTACCAGATAACTGGTTACCCATTCACATCCCTATTTTCCACCTTCTCTATCTCAAAATGACAACTTGTATGATTCACTCACTAACATTTAAATTCTTTCTTCCTCCTATTTTCTTAGGCTCTCTTCTTCAATTTCTGTTTTTGTCAAATGTAGATGGCAAGCTCGAGACAGGGACCATGCTTTAAAATCTCTAATGCACCATGCAAAGTCATGGAAACAAATATCTACTACATATTTGTGAGAGTTTGTGTGTCTGTCTATCCTTCTGTGAATCTGTTTCTTCAAGAACTTCTCCTAAATTACAAGAGCTAGGACCACTAAATTTGGTATGCAGCTTCCTCTCGTCATAACTTAAAGTAAGGTAAGGGTTTGGTTGTGTCAGGACAAGGGGATTTGCCCAGACTACAATTTTTACTCATAACACACAAAGAGGAGAGGGGCAGGAGTCTGCTAGCAGGCACAGATATACTATAAAATGACCACAGAGGGGTTGGCGCACCAGTAAGGGAGTGACTAGCTGCGGGGAGGGCTCTGTGTGTTGCCAGCCACTGTACGTAGGTAAAGTTCCTATGCTAGTGAACTGCCACCCCAGCCTGTCTCAGGGAGCCTCTGCTGCCCCCACAAGCCACCACTGCTGCATCCAGCATATACCCCATCACCCTAGCCAGACCGAAGGATCAGCCAGCCTCCTTCATCCTAGGGAATGTTAGATATTGTGTAATTGAATTGTTGTGTAACCACGTGAAATCTTAGCAGTTACACGACTATTTGATAATCCCCAGGAGCAGAGCCAGGAGCCACTGTGCTCTCAGCCCCATTCCTGCGGAGTCCCTACTACCTTGCACTGCTGCATCTATCAGAGGCAGCAGTGCAGGGTGACAGGAGGAAGCTGGTCAGTGAGGGGAGCCAGTTTAAACACAGAGATAGCAGTGGAGGATTCTACAGAGGCAGCAGTTTGGGGTGGCATCTGTCTGCTTCGGGGTAGCTCCCTGCCTCCAGCCCATGCTGCTGCCTCTGATAGAAGCAGCAGTGTGGAGTGGGGCAGGCAGCACTGGGGAGCTGGTGCGGGGGAACCAGCTTTTAGTCGGCTACAGCCAGCACAGGCTCCTGCCTTGTCTCCCCTCCCCCGCTGCCTCAGTAGGAAGCCGGGGGGAGGAAGAGCGAGAGCAGGTGGGTCCACAGGAACCGATATACGCAGGGAGCTAGCTCGAAAGCCAACTCCCTGTATGTATCCGCTCCAGCCTGCCTCCTTTACCCTCTGCATTGCTGCCTCTCTACCAGAGGCAGCAGTCTAGGGGTGGTGCAGGCAGGCAGATCCAGTATCCGTGGGGAGCCAACTCCTAAGCCAGCTCCTCACAGGCACTGGCTCCTGCTCCCCGCAGCAAAGGGAGGGAGAATGTGTGTAGCTGACAAGATTAATCGATAAGCTTATGCTTCATCTACTGCATCCCTCATGCCCTGATATGAGCCCACACACACCACCCAACCCCCTCCCCCTGCACTGATTCCAGCACCACCCCCGAAACCCAGCACTCTGCCTTGAGCCCCTCCTTATCCCCTAAGCCTGAGTCCTGAACTCCCATACCCTCAGCCCCCTGCACTGAGCCCCCCTACACTCCCAAGCCCCTGCACCAACCCTGCATCCCTCACATACCCAGCCCACTGCCATAAGCCCTCCTTAAGGACCAACCAACAGTGGGTAAATGTGCTAGTTTAATAATAAAGAGAGATATAAAAAAGTCAGTTATTTTAAGACTTTTTTTTTTAAAACAGAAAAAAGTATCATTTTCAATTCAAAAGAAATGGTTCCAACTTTGCAAAAATATTCTCCTGTAGCCCAACTGCAGTTGTCACAAAAATTTCAGACCAAAAGAATATTTTTTAGCAAAATTACTGAAAATGATAAAACCCTACTTCTCATCACAAAGCAGAACCTTAGCTTCTATCTCAACCACTGAGCTGTTACCAGCAGCTCAGTTATTTTATGGCTTTTTCTATACTTCTCAATTTAAAATACTGCCCTGCAGTAGCACTTTAATGTGGCAGTGTGATCACTACACCAGCACTGGGAGAGAGTTCTCCCAGCACTCTAGGTAATACACCTCCACAAGGGGAGTAGCTATAAAAGCACTGGGAACCTGTTCATGGCCGCTGGAGGGGGGAGGGAAGGGGCTGTAACTACCCTGAGCGAAAAAGTTAAAGTGTCATAAAGTGACAGTCTAGACAAGCCCTTTATTAAAATGATGCTATAATCAGATCCACAAACTGCACAGAAGAATGCAGAGATATCATACATTTAAGATAAAATGGTATTTCAAATGCCAATCTGAGACAAAAATAAACGTACACAACCTTGCAATTAGAAAAACTAATACAGTAAAACCTGTGTTATCCAGCATGCTCGGGGATTAGGGCATTCTGGTTATCTAAAAATTCAAGTTATCTGAGGGTCCCATCAACCTAGGAAAAACCAATGGACAAAAATAATAAAACTCAAGTTTTTAATATTGGTAGTTTTGTAGTGTGAGGCAGTTGGTCTTGCATTTCTATTTTGAGTTAAAGATGATTAGTACTTCTTAAATAAAAAATTGTTAAGCCAATCATGGTAAACCAAGCCAGGTCTGTGTGCCTGAAGATGTGATAATATTGTGGCCAGGGGCAATGCCGATTAACAAAGTTTTCTGGTTAGAGTGCCAGATAACAAAGCTTCCACTGTACCACCAATTCTGAATATGGCAAGAGCCTCTTGGGAAAAAAAATTAAAAAAAGGGGGGGGGGGGAGAGAGACATTGTGTGCTCTAACACAGTAACGCCAGCCCCTCTCACACCCTGATCACAATTTTGAGGTAATTCATGACCTTCCATACAATTTCCATAACCTGATGTGGCTCTTGGGCCAAAAAGCTTGCCCACCATTAGTCTAAAGAGACTGAGACTCCATGATTAGGCTTTTATAATGATACAGGAGTTCACATTTGTTACTTACCTTGTTAAAAATTAAGTATGAAAGATACCTCATACTGATGGTATCTGCTCTTAGGCAGACACTTGCAGTCATGAACCACTCCAGGGATCACAACAGTTACATTTCAATCTAAAAGTTTATTTTAAAATCTGAAGTGTTCAGTGGTCATTTATTTTAATGTGCAAAGCCTTTTTTTAAAAAGTGTGTTTTGTGACTAGTCAGATACAGGATATGGACTCATGAGTCAAAAATGTGTTGCTTTTTTATTAGAAAAGCAAGACATTTATAAATGTACAAATTTTTCTAAATACAATAAATGCACCAAAAACATCACATTAATCATAATACACGAAGTAAATGCAGAGTGTTAGAATAAAGGCGGGGGAGGGGAAGTGACATACCGTATTTTCCGGCGTATAAGGCGACTGGGCGTATAAGACGACCCCCTAATTTTCTAGTTAAAACATAGGTTTTCGCCTATACTTGCCATATAAGACTAACCCCCCTTAAGAGGCCAACCGACAGCGCCCCAGCTGCTCTGCCCCAGGGTCCACAACAAAAGCCTGGTCTGCTGGGGGGGGAGGGGCGCGCACTAGCTGCGCCCCCCCCCCCAGCAAACCAGGGACACGGGGAGCAAAGCCGCAGCAGTAGCGGGGTCCCGCTGAATTTCTGAAAATGAATATTACTGAATTTCTTAAAATGAATTTGAAAAATAAAAATAGACAGACAACTCGGGACATAGAAAAGTCTAGGAAGAACATTCAGGTTCAGTACACTAACTTTACCTGACAAACTGAGCATTAAATTCCATCTCTCCAAATCGTTAGCCACTTGGGCAATAACCGTTTCTATATTTCTCTTATGGATGCCCTGAACATTTTTGGGAACCAATATTCCAAAATATTTCAGATAAGAGGACTGCCAGTAAAAACTCCAAACTGAGAACAGGCCTTTGTGGGTATATTGCTAATGTCAAAGGCTGTGTCTAAACTACATCCCTTTTTCAATAAAGGGATGTAGATTAGGCACGTCGATATTGCAAATGAAGCTGGGATTTAAATATCCTATGCTTCATTTGCATAATGGCATAATGCCGCTTTTTTCCGTAACACGGCTTTTTTGGAACCCCTCTTTCCCCTGCAAAAAAGGCAATTTAGAAGGGTCATTTTCGACAGATTTGCCCCATTTCGAAAGATCCTGTACTCATTTTTTTTTAGGAGTACAGGATCTTTCGAAATGGGGCATTTCTGTCAAAAATGCCCAGTCTAAACTGACTTTTTCCCCAAAAAAGCCCCGTTTAGAAAAAAGTGGCAGCTGCCATTATGCAAATGAAGTGCGGGATATGTAAATCCTGGCTTCATTTGCAATATCGACGTGCCTAATCTACATCCCTTTATCGAAAAAGGGATGTAGTTCAGACACAGCCTAAGATCCTTGATTTACCCCCAATTAATTTTATATCTAAAGAGGTATTCAAACTTATTAGAAGTAGTTAAAAGGTAAAGCCATATCATCAAACATATTAATTGTTTCGGGGTGGCAGATGATCTTGTGGTTATATATGTCAATAGCTGAAGTTTTTATAGCTATATTAAACAGAGGAGAAAAAGGTGTCAGCCCTGTCTCATACCACCTCTAATGGAAATGGCATGCAAATAATACCGCAGGGTAGTTAAAGTATAAAAGCCTAATTCAAGCAAATTACAGTATTTACAAAATCCAAATTTTGCTACCACGTGAAAAAGACTACCTGCATAACCTGATATTAAAACCTTTACAGCATCTGTAAAAATGACAACAAAAAATTCTAAAGAACTCTTAGAAGTGGTCCTATTGACAAACATTATCTGAACCATGTCAATTATGAAGGAAGCCTTCCTGATGTGTAAAATGTGAGAGAGAATTTTGTCCAAATTTCCTTACCATCATAATTACTTTTAAAATTGCCATATAATCAAGGTCTTTCCCAGGTTTAGGAATAACAAATTATCACATCTCGTAGAGTAGGTACAAGAATTTACTCCTTGATCTCACTGAACATATTCAATAACTTAAATCTTAAAGTTTCAGAGAATTTTTTGTAAAATACCATTGGAAACCAATTTGTACTGGGAGTCTTTCAGACCTTTGTGTTTTTATAGCTCGAGTCAGTTGTGATTTCTAAAAGGGGCATCCAAAAGTTCTGTCTGAAAGTCAGATCTGTGGGAGAGACAATGCATTGAAAAAAATGCATCTAGGGCATCTTTATTGATTCCCACATTAGATAAATATAGTTTTGAATAAAACTGTTGACACGGTTTATTAATATCTGGCTGCTGCACACTATCTCGCATAAGTTATTTTACATCTGTTAGCCTTTCGTTTGAAGCAGACTTTCTTGCCAGATGCCCAGTAGTTTGACTTCAAAAAGAATAAAGCCAACTCAATCCTTTGGGACAGAAGGCTAGAGCACAGCGGGAACCAAGAATCAGCTGTCCCAGCTTGCACCGGGTCCCCCTGCACTGTACTTCTGATATTTAAATATATGAAGAGCCAGCAATCTCTTAGGGTACGTCTAGACTACCGCGTTTTGTCGACGGAACTTTTGTCGACAGATACTATCGACAAAACTTCCGTCGACAATTTGTGTCCAGACACATGGAGTTCTGTTGACAAAGCAAGCCGCTTTGTCGACAGAACTCCGTAGTCTGGACACAACGTTACAGGCAATAACACCTTCTGTCGACAGAAGTCTGTCGACAGAAGGTGTTTTGCCTCGTAAAATGAGGTATACCAGCGTCGACAAAACCGCGGAGTTCTGTCGACGTTATGTCGACAGAACTCCGCGGTAGTGTAGACGCTGGTATTGTTTTGTCGACAAAAGTCCACTTTTGTAGACAAAACTAGGTAGTCTAGACACACCCTTAGTGTCTGAAACTAGGCACGAGCTGGGAATCAGATGATTCCTGGCTTGCGCCCGGTCCCCGCTATCCCCCTGCTTCCTGCAGAGATGGTGCTGGGGAGGAACCAGCTTTTAAGCTGTCTCCTGCTTCCCCCCTTGCTGCCTCTAACTTGGACTTGTCGACTGTTTGATAAGCTTTTGCTTATCGGATAGTCGACTAGTTGCTTACATCACTACTCTGGTCATAAATCAGCACGCACCTTTTAAGCCTAAATCACATATGTATGTATGTATGTATGTATGAAATACATGAGTATGTATGCTTTTATATGGAGATGGAAAACGTTTATCAAGAGTGCAGCTTTTTTTTTTTTTAACATCTCCAACTATGATAAATAGGATGGTGGCCCACATCATTTATACTATATAAAAAATAATTATGAAAAAAATTGGGTCATCCCGCTTTGGCCTCTACCTATTGGCAAAGATGATTTTTAAATTGCCAATTTCAGTCTTGGGGGTAGTAAATCAGCTCTCACTGTTAGATGCCATGCTCAATGTACTAAAATTCAACTTTTTATGTACTAGCCTACCGATGACCCTCACTTTAGAATTAAACTAGAAATTAAGAAATGAGTAGTCCTGTGGCACATTCTTCTTAAACCCTTGTACTCCAAGTGGAGCATCGGTCATCTACAAGTCTTCTCCACTTCATTCTGTCTTGAGACCAAACTTCTAGCTGACTCCAGGAGTACCCCAGATGTTGTCCTTCAATGTCAATAGATCTTCTACACGTTGTCCAAAGTCTTCCTCTTTTGTGTTTTCTTTGCGAGTTCCATGTGAGAGCTTGACAGACTATGCTGGATGATGGTTTTCTGAGACTGTGGCCTAGTCATCCCCACTTTCTTCTCTTGATTTGAACATCAAGTGGTTCTTGTCCTGCTCTGTTCCAAAGCTCCTCATTTGTGACAAAGTCTTGCCATTTGATGTGAAGGATGTACCTCAAAGGCATCTGTTTATGAATGTCTGTAGCTTGTGATTTGAAGTCTTTCTTAGTATGCCAGGTCTCGCATCCATACAAGAGTGCACTCTTCACATCTGTGTTGAAGATTCGCAATTTTGTCTTCGCAGATATTATTTGTGAACTCCATATGGGATGAAGTTTTGATTGCAGCTGTTGCTTTCTCTATCCTAGCACTGATATCCTTGTCTGTTCCTCCTTCTCTGCCCATAATATTCCCCATAATATTCCTTGTCATGGTGAGGTGGCTTGTGTGTCTCAATGACATGGAGAGCTATACCAGTGGGAGCTAAAGCTCCTGGAAGGGTCACCCAAAATGGACAGGTCAAAGGGTAGAGACCAGACAAATTTGGATCATCTCTCCCTGAGGTAAAAGGGGTTGTCTTAGGGTTACAACCCTATCCGTAAAAAAACAAAAAAGTTACAGAAACATCTACAAAGAAACATACAGCTACAATCCCTACAGATCGAATATGAAGCGTGGTAGGGAAAGCCGAAAGGAAGCTGTCACGCAGACGATCCTTCTCTCATCCAGGACAGCCACCCAGTTTGGGACATGGAACATTCAGACCATGTATCAAGCAGGGAAAACAGCACAGATTGCAGTGGAGATGAAACGGTACAAGCTTGCAGTTCTGGGCTTGTGAGAGACAAGATGGACACAATCTGGGCAGCTACGCCTGGCAACAGGTGAAACTCTAAATCTACTCAGGCCTGTGGCACATTAGACTAAAAATATATAGTATCATGAGCTTTTGTGGACAAAATCCACTTCAAATGATGAGCTGCTGATGAGATGATGAAGTGGATTTTACCCACTCATTGTCTTTAAAGTTTCAGACTAACATGACTACCCCTCTTAGAAATTGAAAGGCGTGCACAATCTCTATTCAGTTATCAAGGTTCAAATTCTATCAAAGATATCCTGGAGCATGGCAATATCAAAATTCTTTTAAATAATCCAGAGGCAGGATGTCGCTTCCCAATACATATTCTAAAATAATAGAAAGGAAATTCCTAGCAGAGGAGGTAGCGAGAGGAAACAAAAAGGAGAACTAAATACATGAAAACCCCCCCCACAAAATGGAAAAGATTATGGAAAGAAAACTATATACTGTAAAACCTGTGCTATCCGGCACTTAACTATCCAGAAAACTTCCTAGGGACTTAACTAACCGGCAAATTTCCTAGGGGGTTGGTGCAGCCATGCGGCACAGCACTGTGATCCAACCAGCACAAGGCTGGGCGCAGCCTCACAGCATGTTGCTATAATCCAGCCAGCCGGAAGCTGGGCCGGGCAGCTGGCAGCGCCTGGGTATGGGGGTCGCAGCTCCAAAAAGGTTGCACACCACTGTGCTTGACCTTTCTGGAATTTTTAGATACCTGGCACACTTGGGGATTAGGGCATTCCGGTTAACACTGGCTTTACAGTATTAGTACCATATAAGCAAAGAGAACCAAAAATACACCATCCAAAAATAAAAACATCTAACACCCAGAAGGAGTAGCCAGATCAGGTGAAATTTGGAGCCTCGCAGCCACTGGGGGCTCAAACATTAACACTAGTAATCACCTATTATCAATAGAACCTTCGTAGTGTGTTCTACCTGTAAGTTGTCATTCACAGTTGAACCCTTATATGAAACCCCATGGACCTCATTGAGGCACTGCACAAGAATATCAGCCTACAACCACATAAGCAAAGTTTCAAATAACCACACTTTAACATACTTAAATTACATATAGATATTAAATTAGTCACCAGAGGGAGTTTAAGTAATCCTAAAAAATGTAAACAATTTACAAAAAGTAAAACACAAATATGCATAAAATGACAGAGCTTAAATAAAACATCCATCCTCCATTACATGTAAAGTTGAAATAAGCAATAAGTAAGAAGCAGGTGTGTTATGTTTGAGCCTAGCAGTTAAACACAGGCCTGAAAAAAATTGTTTATGCTATTTTAAAATAATTCAGTCCAATTATTTCCTGAAAAAATGCGCTATTAGAGCACGATCATTTGTTTTCAACAAGGTTCTCAGCAGTTTAAGACCAAGTCCAAGATGCACAATAGCATCACATTTTAAAAAGAACACCTAGTGTTCTAAAATATGAGACTATATATTATTTTTCTTTGAATCTCCATAATGCTAAGTGATCTCAGAAAACAAAATGTTTCGAGTGTTTAACAACAAAAACCTCGAATTAAAATAGCTTTTAAACAAAAATTCTCCTTGCTTTACTTAAAACTCCAGTAAGGAAGCAATGAGAACTGGAAAATGAAACTGATTATAAAATTCACCTAGTATCAATTTCCAAGTTGAAAGAAATGCAGAAAGAATGATAAGCAATTTAGGTACCTGTACTACAGTGCACATGCTTAATTGTTTATATGCATGCCATTCTACTAAAACCAGTGTTTCTACTCAGATGTTTGAAGTTAAGCATGCACCTAAATGCCAGAAGGATGGGTGAATAATTTTCACTTTTAATACTTTTATTAATAAACACTGCTTAGACATCATGCTAAAACTACATTAAACAAAATAAAATGTAGATATTTATTACTGTAGCTTTAACTTTACACTGTTATAACAGGATTTAAACAGCGAATTCTCTGTAGAAATCGATGTACAAACGTTAAGTATTACAATTATAAAATATGTGACTCATGTGGGATTGAGAGATAGATACTGCAAGCTCATGCAGGCAAGTGGCCGCTTCCCGCAGGCCAGCAACTTCATTTTATGGAACTATTGCTTTCCAGGACTAGATGCACGAGTTGCCAAGTGTCAGCTGTCAGGTAACTTCTCACACCAGTGCATTTCATTCTAATTTACCAGCGACACTAAGAACATCACCGCCTTGCCAACAACAGGCCATCGACTACCACCAGCAGCCCGCCGCCTGGTTTTATTGTCCACCGAGCACTGCAGCCAAGAGCGCTCCCGGCGCTACGGCTGTTGCGGACACGAGGGCTCCCCAGCCAGCAGGGTGCTGCGAGGTAACCGCGCTATGCGCGCTGCCCCGCCACACGCCAGGCTGTAAACAACCAGCCCTGGCAGCCGGAGAGCCCAGCCGACAGCCGGGGCAGTGCGGGCAGGGAGCGCCGCTCCCGGCTGCACCGACCGGTCGAGACACCGCCTACGGCTCCAGCCGCGGGAGAAAGAAAACAAGCGGGGTCCCCGCTCCAGCCCAGCCCGGCGCCGAGGCGCCGTTTCCAACCCGCGCCCGGCCAGGTGGGGATCTGGCGGCTCGGAGGGTCCCGCCCCCGCCCTGGGGGCGGCGAATGGAGGCAGCAGGCGGGGCCCAGGCGGGCACCGGGCCAGCCGGGCAGGGCTCCAAACGTGCTGGGAGTTGTGACAGGAGTAAAGTGGGTCACAAGGCCTAGCGGGTCCCTTATGAAACAGCCCCTGCCCTGCCCCGCCAGGCAGCCCCAGCCCGCGCCCGGCCCCAAGGGCAGCCGCTGCCCTGCCCACCCCCCGCCGCTGCCCTGCAGACGGGACCCCGCCAGGACTGTCAAACTTTAATGGTTCCCCAAGCCCCTGCCCGGGATTTGGGGGGCCCCGCCCGGCCACAGCCGCTCCCCCTGCCCCGGCAGCGCGCCCCTTACCCGGCTCCGCGCGCCGCCTGGGGCTACTCGCAGTGTGCGGGACTCTGCTTCCTGCGCCTGGTCCCAACCCCACCGACAGCCCAGCGCCTCCTCCAGCAGCAGCCAGGCCTGTGATTCCCTCGCCGCCAGCACTGCGCATGCGTCGCCAGAGCCTACCGGCAACAGACCGGCTAAGCCCCGCTACATTGCGCGTGCGCCAGTGTATACTACAGGCCGCCGCGGCTGGGCTCGATTCTCCTTCGCAGCTACTGGGCATGCGCAGTCCCCCACGGCGCCTTGTGACTCCTCTCCACTTTAGCGCCTCCCTGCAGCGGCGCCGAGAGCTGCTACGCGCTCGCAGCGGGACCCGGGCTCCCTGACCTCACATCACCCCGCTAGAGAGGCGGGTGGCTCGCGAGGAGAAAATGGCGCCTTTGCGCCGGGCTGCGCACCTAGAGGCAGTGGCTGCAGGCCAGAGGGCGAGGTCCGAGCGGGTCTCAAGAGCTGCCTCGCACGTCACCCTGCCCAGCACCGTTCGCTCCTAGAGGCGGGTCTCCCGGCCGCCCCCGGCTCCCGAGTCAGCGCGTGCGGTCAGGAGAGCGTGAGGCAGCGGAGGGCAGAGCCCCGGTGAGCCCGGCTTAGGGACTGCCCCGCTCTGCGCCCCCGGAGGGGCGGCGGCCACATCTCCGCTGCCGCCCACCAGCGCATCTCGGTGGGAGGAAGAAATGGAGACGGCGCGGGGGACCCGCTGCTTGGCAGAAAACAGCCGGGCACCGCGTAGCCCGGGGCTGGCCCAGAGCCACCTGCAAACCCTCAGCCCTTCACTGCAGCCCTGTCTCTTCCGCCGCCCTCGCTGTGGGAGCCGGGTGCTTCGCTACCGTTAATAAACCTCCCCTCACATCAGCCTTGGGGGAGAAGCATCATTTTATCCGGAGGTGCAGTGACTCTCACCGCCATGGCAGGGCGGGAGGCGCAGAAGGAAACTACAAGCTGCGCTAAGAAGGTGCGCATGCCCAATAAGGAGAGGGGTTTTTTTTTGACAACGTTAATCACCGCAGTTACCCTGCCAAGAGAGAACTGATATAACAACATTTTATACGGTAGATGATAATACGGCAGGTCTTTCCCTATAAAACAGCTACATTAATGTAAAGTACCTATATATAGGTATAACCAAGCCCCTGGTGGGAAACAGCAGGGAGTTGTACTGCTTCCAGTGTACCAATATAGTTAAGTGCTACAATTTGTGTGTATAGTCTGAGACCTAAGCAACTTGCTCACCCACAATCAGGAAGTCTATGGCATAGTAGGGCATTGGGCTCCAGGCACCTGACTCCTAAAACCTTAACCACACAAGTGAACACTACTTACCTGGAACTGGAGATCTTCAAGGTGGACTCTGCTTATTTAAATTCCTGGACACTTTCCTAATTTCTCAGGGTCCTAATCTTGACTCATGGAGCAAATAAGGAACTGAGGTGGCAGGTGTCATCACACTGTCTTGAATAACCTTATACTTAGCTTTCTGTTCCAGTTGGCCATTAAAACTTCTTTTATAATAGCCTATCATGGGGTTGATCTTACTACTGATGGATCCCAGGCCACACTCCAGTTCTGGACTCATGTCATCCCCCAACCACAGCATCTTTCAGGACACAGCCCTCCAGCATTGCCCACTACAGTTGTCTCATCCCCCGTCCAGGAGTTTATCGACTGTCTGGTGTCTCTGCTGTCACAGTGGCCAACTGTGGCCTCCAAGCCTAACCCCTCATTCCAGGGCAAGCCACAGTCTTTCCAGGCCACAAAACAACAATGGCTAGACTTTTTGTGCAATGGGGAGGGGGAGAACCAGGCCCACCACCTACTCTGGGTCCCAATCCAGGGAGCAGCAGCAGCCTTGTCCTGCCCTCCTATACCTCTCCTCCACTGCCTTCTGTTTCCAGGATCATTTCCCCTGTGACTTTTTGCACCCTCCTGGCAAGGCCAACTGCCTGGCAAGTCTAAGGCAGGAGCCTCCCTCACTCGGTACTGCTCTATTGAGGGTGCTTCTCCAAAAACAAGGCCTTGTATCTTCCCCAGTAAAAGCCTAACTGACTTTATCTGCTTGGTAGCCCCAGCAAACCACACCCTAATTGTCTACTTTAAAAATCGTTATTGTCCAGGGCTCTGTGCAGGATCCCGCCAGCCTGCATTAATTCCTTCTGGACAGTATGGGGTAGTTGCCCCACCACATAACCATAGCACCTATTTGGCCAGTTTGTGAGCTATATGCCCTCATTGCTGACCCACAGAAACAAGGAATACTAGAACTAAATCATACACACAAACACATACCATTTGTATTTTATTGGGAATTTATTTGTTAAATCAGGCTTGCACTAAAAGGCATAGAGTCTTGAAGAGTGATGCATTGCAAAGTTCATCCACATTGCACTTCAGACATTGTACGTCCACATCATCAACATAATTTTCTCCCAGTACATTTTCCATATGATGTTTCATTCTTGCAACTAGGCCCTGCATCTTATTACATTACTTACACTTAACATGTTTTCCTTTTTTACCGAGGGAATGAATTTCTTCCCAATATTCCCAGATAAGGTCTTTTTTTATACCCAGAAGCCATGACAGTTTTTCTGTGGCAAAAGTGTAGGGGAATTTAGGAAGTTGTGTATGTGCTGAATAATGTCTTCCCTTTTTCTTTTCCAGTCAACTCAACTGTTCCTTTCTATGCTGCCTCTATTCTTTCCTATAGATTGTCTCTCTGTCTTTAGACCCGTGGTCACCAACCGGTCGATCGCGATGGCCTCGACCAGTCGATTGCGAGGCGTTCGGGCTCCCCCCCCATTTTTTCCCGGCCCCCAAGAAGCCCCACTTCCCACCTCCAGCGACAATGGAGGTAGTGCCGGCTTCCCACAGGGTGGATGGAAGTCCTGCAGCTTCGCGCCACTTCTGGGGGTTCCAGAAGTGTGCTGTCTGCTCCACTCCCACAGGTCTGTGGCGTGCTGGGTGCGCTGCGGGAGGGGGCGTCAGCCCTGGCGGAGGAGCGCGGCGGCTTTCCTGCACCTCAGGAGGGGTGAGTCGGCCCCAGCCCAGGTGCACGCGGGGATTTCCCTGCACCGCAGGGGCGGGGGGAGTCGGCCCCAGGGCAGGCGCATGCAGGGCTTTCCCCACACCACGGGAGGGGGGAGTCGGGCCCGGAGGAGGCAGTACATATACATTAAACTATCAGGAGACAAAAGCTGAATAATCTAAAGTAGCAATAGGAATCATGCATTCTGCTATAACACCAGAAGCTTGATTTTACTAACTACAATATGTTGCACTTCTGGCTTTAAGCTAAAGAAAGTGCTTTACAAACATTAAACATCTCCTCCATGTGAAGGAGGTAGGTTTCTTGCAGTACCTGCTGTTTTTGAAGGTCTCTCCATCTTGATCCAACTTGGGTTCTGCTACCTGACAAGATCAAAATACAAAGTAATATGGCTGCACAAACATGCTATTACATTTCCCCCAATGGCTCTTGCCTTGTGTTTACTACTGTGCCTTGAAAGTGCAGTGTAAAACATTAAGTGCCTAGTAAGTATTTAAACAAGTGGAAAATGTTTTAATACATTTTTTAAAAACGTATTCATTTGCTAAACAGTTATGTTAACTGGTAAAAAATTATACTACTTAAAGGTGACTTGCAAAAGAGAGAATACTAATTTATTTAAATGATTAAACATTTCAGGTCTTATTTATATGAATATATTATACTCTTCATTGTAGAAATACAAAAAGTATTTTTACCTAATATTTCCTGCAATACTCTAGAAGACTGAAGACTCTAGAAGGTTTATACAGAGAAGCTCTGCATAATTCCCTAGCTGAAATTGGGCTTCACTGAGAAAGAAAGTGACAATTTAAAGCAGGGCTATTCAAATATATATGCAAATAGCTTCCTTCACACTGATGGGCATGAATACAAAGATTAAGGCAAGACTACACAACACACAGGCCCCATTTAAGTGAGTTCTGCAGATATTAATAAAATGCAATATTACCCAATTTTCACCCATATGATAGCATTTTTAATGAGCAATGACAGTCCAGGAATGTAACTACTAAAACGCATATCAACAGAAGACCATTATACTGACTCGTCGTTGTGGAGTGTGTTCCCAGTGTAGGCCGTGTTCAAAGGATCCCACCCTGCAGGCCACATGTTGAGCCCCGCGTAAACCCAAATCGCACCGTGGGCCACAAACAAACGTGTTGTGTAGCCCTGATTTAAAGATTCATTCATTGCCTCAATTAAAAGTGAATAAAACTCCCAGTCTACATCTTTGCATCATCCAAGAACTTTGCCAGCTGACTTATATTTCTGAGTTAAGAAGAAAAAAAAAACCAGGAAAATCATAATTAGCAAAAATGGTACAAAGCTCACACACTAAAAAAAATGACTTACCCTTTCATAACTTATTCTTCAAGATGTGTTTCATATAGCCATTAGCTGGACATGTATAGCCATAGTGGTGGCCCACCCACCCTGGCTCTTCATGCTCTGGATGGAGAATATAAAGGGCAGAGTCATCCTGAAACTCCTTCAGTTTCTTCACACCAAAATTCCAAAGATAGACTGATGCTTTGGAGGAAGAAGGTGGAGCAACACATCTCAATGAACACATCCCAATGAACAGCAGTTCTTCAAGTTATTGGATGTGTCCATTATATTGTGATTCCCAAATTATTATGAAGGTGATAGAGCAGGATATGAGCAAAGAAGCCTTGCGACAAAGCTAGAGCTTTAGTGGAGTAGGCCTTGATCAACATAGGGAAAGGCTGGTGATATTGTGGTGGGGGAAAGGATAGTCAGTGACTTCAGGCTCTAAATTTTACATCCCTAATTCCAAAGGAAACTAAAAATATGTTTTTTCTGGAAATAACTGAAGAAAGAGCTGATGAAAGACAGTTTAACTAAGTCAGTCACCATCTGATCATTAAAATAAGTGTCTTAAAGGAAAGCAATAGTGAGTCTTTGGGACTCATCTTGAATACTAATAGAAAAATGTCCAAAACACCCTGGAGTGAGAGAGATAAGGCACTAATACCTCAGATACCAATGGGCCGTTCTTAGCTGCTTGCATAGAAAGTGCTACGAGCTGTGATGCGTGGAATGTATGAGCAAACCCACTATGAAATTATTTAGATTAATATGTGCAAATTTATTAATGTATTCTTGAATCAAATTAGCTTCAGGAAGCAGCCAGTAGGAAGCTGTCCATCCTGTTAAGTTTTCGCTCTCTCATTTATCTCTACAATCATACAGGTGCTGACTGGAAACTGAATGCTGCACATTTTTGCATAAATAGTCCATGAACCATCTTAGGTTTGGTCAACATTACAAACTTGTGTCAGTCCACACCCCTACAGAACATAATTATACCAACTTAATTAATTCACCTCTCTGAAAGGTGGGTTAAGACAATTGGAGAGTGCTTTCGCATTGGCTAAGAGCATCTTCATTAATGAGCTATAGCAGCACAGCTGGCTGCATTAGTAAAGCTGAATCAATACAATGTTTTAAGTGTAGATATGCCCCTGAGTAGACTATACAGGGAAGTTGTCATTAGTGCAGTGAGACCTTGTCAGTTGTGGGTAGGAGAACTGCATGAGAAAAGTACATTATTATTTGAATAAATAGCCTCAATAAATAGTACCTAATTAGGATGTGTTTCCCCACATTTATATCCATAACTTTTAGGCTTTGTTCATCCACAACTGTACCATACTATTATGAAATAAGCATCCATTTCTCTTCAAGAAAACTTGGACTAAATGTCAGTATTGGAAACAGTTGGAGGACTATATGTGACCTTGGAGAAGATAACTAAGCAGTTCTCAGGTACTAAAAAATATGGGCATTATTCAACAGATTAAGGGCTAAATCCTGCTCCTGGATGGGTGTGCATATAATAATACACTTAGGGCCAGTTTCTTTATGGGAAAAAATGAGGAAGAAATTTGGCAGAGTGGAATTCAGCTACACCAATGACATTAGTTGGTATTACCCCTGTGTATCGCAACTGGCACTGATGCCCATCACTCTTGAATCAGAAAGCAACAATAGCTCCCTCTGACCCCACCTCTTCATTCCAGTTGAGTGGAACCTTAGATGAAGTGGAGAATCAAGGCCCCTCCACTTCAGTATGAGCCATGTGTGTATCCAAGGGAAGATTTTGGCCTTTTTACAATATATTAATTATTTTCTACAAGTTTAAACTAAGTATAAATATAGAACAAATCTTTGCATTGCTTCAGATTTATGAAACCAGTAATAAACATACATATGTTGACCAAACACATGTACACATCAGCACAGAGTACTAGTGTTAAAAATGCCCATGCAAGTAACTTTTGGTTTCACCATTGTCCCTTCTAGAAGCGTGGGTGTCACAAATAGAAGCACTTCTAACTGAAGACATCATCATATCCGTTATGTTTTGTTTGGGACTTTCTTCTAAGTCTGTTTTTATTGCTCCAACTTGTGCTAATTTCCATTCAAGCTCTGTAACAACAAAATGATTTAAAACAGAATAGAAAAAAATTAACAATATGCATTTTTCATACAGTGTGCTTAGGGACCTGTACAAGCAGCTGCTTGTAAATGTCTCCAATACAAGTTGTGAGACAGCTACAAAACCACTCAGCAACTTCTCCACTCCTTCCTTATCACAGGCTCTTCCTTCTAGTACTGCTTGTGCTTGCTCCTCCTCAATCCTCTGCAGAGCTCCCTTTGTCCTCTCAGCTCCCCACAAGCTCTGTTTAACCAGTTTCAACTGGTTCTTTAATTGGCCCCAGGTGTTCCAATTAGTTTTGGCTTGACTCTTTAAACCCACTTAATTAGCTCCATGTGCTTAATTGCCCTGATTTATTCTGGTGAGTTCCCACTGGTTTTGGACTAGCCTCTGACAGTTTACCTTGGGAAAAGAAACTTATTTAATCTAAGACTAATATATCTCTTTTCTGTAACTCTCTTGTACCCCTCTGGCCTGACCCTGTCAAATCTTCTAAAGTGACATGGGTAGTTGGTGAAGATAGGGCTAGGGGAGGCAATCTCCCCACCTAGGCCCACCGACAGCTTTGCCCCTTCTGCTGAGGCCCCAGATGCAGGAGCGATGGGACTCTGCTGGGGGTTTCTGATGAATATGGTTGGGGCTCAACAAGGAGGTCTGGATGCTGGGGAACTGGGGCTTGGGAGCAGTAGCTTCAACCCTTCTCTAGGGCTGTAGCTGCAGTCCAGAGCTGGAGCCATATGGCAAGTGGCTGGCAATTGCTCTGGAAGCCCCAGCCAGATGCCAAATGGTGGGTGGCCCACAGCTAGAGCCGCGTGGAGCACTGGCAGCCCTAACCAGGGGCAATGGGCTTGGTAGCAGCGCGGTGCCAGGTGCCCCGGGATGGGCATGGGTGGGCTGGACCCCATTGCCAGGAGGGAGCAGGAACCGGCCCCAGACACCTGAGTGACTGCACAGCCTCCTCCCCTCACACTGGGTTTGGATTTCTACTGCCCGTTGGGCTCTGCTATAGGCTGGACTGGAATTGGGCACTCCCAGGTGAGTCCCAGCCAGGCAACAATTGATTTAAGGGAAAGTCCCAGCGGCAACCCGGACCAGGGCTGGGGGTGAGCTGGTTGCAGGGGAAGGGGGAGAGGCAAGGCAGAGGGCCTTGGCCCCGTCAGGCAGGGCACTACTCAGCCAGGCTGAAGGCTCCAGTTAGCCAGACAGGGCAGCTCCACTTCAGCTGAAGTTCTGCACTGAGCTGCAAGGGGACCGGGTTTGGTCAAATATCGTACAGATCCTCTGGACCAGCAGTTGGCAAGCCTCATTTGTTTTAGTGTTAAAAACAATCCATCCTCCTGGGATTAGGATGCCTAAAGCCTTGTAGCAACTGACGGACTTGGGTCCACCGTTTTTCTGATGACAAGGAAAGTCTCACTAGAGTCTTAATTTACTTCTTCAAAGGATGCTCTTATTAGTTTTTAGCCTTTATTGTTTACATTTGTAAATGGTGCAGATGGAGGACTGAATGCTATTTAACTTAGATTTTAATAGTGAATCATCATCAAGAATATGTTTCTAATATAAACTCTTCTGGTTTTTATTGTGATTTTGTAATGATAATTTTTGGGTCAACATTTTTGTTTTTCCAAAGCAGCAATTTATTCCTTACAGTTATTTGATTTAAAGGGTGACTGACTTTCTGGATTGGGTGTCAACATTTTCTTTGATCTGACAATAAGATGCCCTTTGTGAATTTATTTCGATTCTCTGGGCAGCACTTTAGTGCTTTTTCATGTCACCACTTGTGTATATAACTATTCACTAAAGACCAGGTTGAAAGCACCTAGATGCTTTTGAAAATCCCACTAGTTACCTAAATATCTTTTAAAATCTGGCCTAAGGATAGTATCAGCAGCATCTAACACAGTCTGCAAAGCTGTTCTGGCAATCATGTGACCCTCAGATGTCAGTGCTTTGAACTGATGTCTTTTTTTCCTGAGGACTGTCCGCAATAAATTCATGGAGTTTGGTGGTTTCTGTAGTCATATTTACATAATAAAGAAGCATAATTGGAAATACAAAATTGTGAAGTGGAGGATATGTAAACTTTGTCAGAATGAATCAAGTCTCTTGCTATCATGGTCCGCTGGGATGGACCAGAATTGTTGCTGTTTAGTTTTGTTGTACAGCTTCCTCTATGAGAGAGTTAGGTGTTGGGTGGGTGAAAAGAAACTCAGAGTCCTTGGGCAAAATGTAGTATTTCTTGTCTGCTCTTTTGGAAGTAGGAGTGGTTGATGCCAGGATTTGCCACACCATCTTTGCATCCATTATTTCTGGATTAATTGGTAGTGCAATTTTAGACAGTGTTACTGAGTGGAATTTGTCCATTAATTCATGCTGATTTTCGGTGACCTTCTGGAGGAGGATATTTAATTCAGTAGCCGCACATTTAAAAAGATCTAAATATGTCCAAAGTCATCTGAGGTAGTTGGAGGCACATGATGTGCTGGAGCAGGTTCGTTTGACTCCAAGTGTAGGTCTGTAACTTGGATGGGTGGTTCCTATTGCTGTGTTGCTTCATAGGTGGGGAATGTGGTGACGGGAAATATAGCACTAAATGTCGTTTCTTGCTATGGTGGTGGTTTTTTGTGAGGTTGCCAGTTCAAATATTGCCACTGTGGGTATGGCATAAGTGGAGATACCCAGGGATTGCCATACCATGAAGAAAAGTTCCCATAATTAAAGCATGATCTGGAAGCGTAAATAAACTGATGGGGGGGAGAGAGTTTTCTGGAGAGAACCCCACATAAAGGTCGTCTTTAAATTTGTATGAAAAACTTTCCTGAGATGTCATTTGTGATGTTAACATAGCAGGAGAATGTTCAGATCTGAGAAATGGTGAATTGAATGTGGAAGAGACTTACTAGTCTGCATGTTGCTGTCACGGAGTGTGGGGGAGTCACCAGGCCCTGCACCCCCATCTGCAGCCAGATGCAACTCTCAGGCAGCAGATAGAAGAGAAAGTTTATTCGTGGACAGGGACACAGCGTAGCATAGGATTGATGTTAACACTGGAACAAAGAGCAGCTAGCATTGTTCCTCTTGGGAAAAGGGATCCCGGGCCCTTCTCCCCACTTTTCCTGCTCTAAGCCCCTTCTCTCATCCTAACCCAGCTGAGACTGACTCATTCCCCAGGACCTAATCCCCAGCCTGGTGTCAGCCCCACCTACCCTTTGTCTCCCTCCTGGGCAGGGCCGGACGGAGGCATGGGCGAGCCGGGCAACTGCCAACCGATGGGGGGCACCTGATGGCAGCTGTAAGGGGCACAAGGCGTCCCTTACAGCTGCCATCAGGAGCTGTGCGCCCAGCTCCCGTGGCGCCAGCCCTGCGGCTCCAGCCCAGCAGAGCCCTTCCCCCCATGGCCGAGGGGCCCTACACGGCCCAGCGCGCGCTAGCAGCGCCGGCCAGCACATGTGTCATGCGCCCCGGGGGCGGGCCCCGGACTGCGCGCCAGTGGCTGTGGCCGGCCCGCACATGTGCCATGCGTCCCGGGGGGGGGGGCGCGCTCCCCGGGGGGAGGGCGGGCCAACGCATGCACCGTGTGCTCCGGGGAGGTGCTGTGCACCCGGGCTCAGGGCGCCAAAAGGGCTCGGGCCGGCCCTGCTCCTGGGCAGGAGTTATCTCCTATGTTTGGCCCTCAGGAGTGAGAGACCAAATACACTTTTGTAGTGAGTCATCCCCCTTCCTTCAAACAATGTTGCTGTGCCCAAAACCCATAGGAACCACACACAGTATAAAGCAACACAGCAATACAATCCTCTCTACGTCACAGTTGCTTATATTGCTGAGCTGGCATTGACGGTGCCATAGTAGGAAGCACTGGTGCATTTGAGGCATAATCCAATGCCGAGCGGACTAGAGCCATGCTAGGTACCTCTGTAGTGTAAATGTTGGTGCCAGGTAATATGGCTGGTACTGTGCTCTCATGCTGCATCAGCAAAGTCATATCATTTGTTCCAGCTGATGAGGCAGGCAACTTAAGGTCTGATGCCTCAGAGTGGGATATTGAGCGCACCACTTTGCTAGTTGCGCTAGTGGCTCCTGAGACGCTGGGAGCATCATAAGTGCTTAGGCGTGGTGCCACCGCCTGTCTCGGCACTGGCTATTTGGGAGACTGTCACTTTGGTGCCAGCTCTCCTGAGGCAAGGATGAGGCTCGCTTTTTGGCAGGCTTTTTGCCTCCGCCTTATTTCTGTTCCTCGGGCTGTTGACCCATGTCTGAGAGATTTCTCAAGGAGAATTAACTTGAGATGCGGGTCTCTGTCTTGTCAAGCCTGCGACTTCATTTTTGCACAATACAGGCATTTTTGAGCAACTTGTGCCTCTACAAGGTAGTGGACACATTGTGTGTGCCTGTCCGTGAAGGAGATAGGATTTTTGGATGTAGAGCAGCACTTGAAACCCAGTAAGCCAGGCATGGTGCCAAACAGCTATCTAACCACAGGTGAGGAGATAAACTGGGAGAAAAACTACTGTATTCCAGGGTTTGTTTTGTTGGTTTTTTTTTTAAACTGAAGTAGGCTACTGAGGAATCAACTAGGGAGAAAAAAATTGGTTTTAAAAGGGATTATTATCTAAAACGTGAATGAGATAGGGAGCACTGATAATTTCTGTCTCTGGCTGAAGGCGGGAAAGAAGGAACTGAGGATGGGGTGGGTTCACACATGTGTGATGCCTGTCACCTAGAAACATGCAGATGCCGATGAATGCATGTGCACCCCAGGCTCACTTCTCTAAAATCTGATCAATGGCTCAGTAGCGGCATACTGACCTAATGTGGAACTCCCACAAGGACATCCGTCAAAGAAGGAAGAATTGGTTGTTCCCTCCCCTCCCCCCCCCATATTTGGTGCTTGGCATATACTGAGCATGCTCAGTAACACTGCTGAAATCACTGTCCTCAATCTGCCTCCCATGCTCTCTCTCTCTCTCTCTCTCTCCCCGCCTCCTTCAACCCCTCACAGCATGCACAAGTCCCCTGCCCCATATTCAAATCTGAAATGGCGCCCCTGTTCCATCTCCCAAAGTATCCATATGCAAGTACATTTCTATAATATTCAATACCATTTTGGACTTCTAGCAACAGCCCCTCCACACACACACTAATTGAAAATTTGTTACAGGTTCTTGCTTATGTAAGTAATTCCTCATCATGCAAACATTGAAACACATACTTTATTACTTCATTTGTTGCATACATCTTTTTTCCTTTTAATTTTATATGCTGTTGTACGCTACATATTTTTTTGGGTATATTTCAGTGGCGTGTCTACACAGCACCAAATTTCAGAAAAAAGTGCTCTTTTGACACATCTCTTATTCCTTGTAGAATGAGGTTTAAAGGGATGGCGAAAGAGCGCATCCACTTTTTCAAAAAACTTTTCAGAAAAGTGGACATGTTCCTTGGACGCAACATTACTTTTCCAGAGGTATCCCAGAAAAGCAATGCAGTCTAAACGTAGCCTTAGTTTACTATTTTGTAATGCCAAAATCAAAGAATTTTTTTAATGAATTATTCTATGACTCCTTTGCATTGTTGAGGGGGGGAGTACAACACTTCTCTCCCCTACTCTTGGTGAAAGTACAGTGTCCTGTCTCCAGTATGTTTTTACAAAGGAATAGCAAATGCATGTTAGTTACTCTGTGGCAAAAACACAAATTTTCATAGCACTGGGGAGCAGTATTATGAGAATACATTAAAAGAATGTGATTTGCTCAGCTATTATGGTAATGGGGGCCATATAAGTACCTACAATGTAGAGACAGAATAGTGTTGCAATAGCCACAGAGTATATATTAATGAACTTGGATAGTTTACAAAAAGACAAAAATGTTTGTCAAGTGACATCTTACTCCTCAGACCGTCATACAGGCAATGAGGTTTTCTCCTAGTAGGGTCACAAAGCCCTGTGTGAAATGGGATAGTATAGGGGAAAGGCTCCTGTATAACCTGGTCTCATGGAAATGGGCTGGGGACTCACACCTAACAAAGAAGATATATCCTTTTTTAGATCAAATCCTCCCCATAGCAAAGATCAGATGTTACACATGTACCATCCGTACCCACTTTATGTATAGCATTGCAAGCTATCAATAAGATATTTGTGCTACAGTAGAAATACATAAGCTTTATTAACAGCTAATTCCTAATGTTTCCTATTTAGTGCACAAAAACACTATAAAAGACTTTTACCCCAAGAAGTGATCTTATAAACTAGTAATTATTAACTACATTAAGATTACTATAAAATTATGTTGAACATATTTGATATATTACCTTCTATTTTAAGATTTGTCCCTCCACATTCAGTAACTCCAATGAACTTGCCTTTTATCTGACCATTTCTGTACACAAAAATTGTGGGTAAACATCTGTCATGGTAGTTTTGAATACAGCTATTCACAATGGCTTTGACAAACTTTATTTCTGGAAACTTTCTGGCTAGCAGGCTGAGATGCTGATTAACTAATGAACACATTGGGATGCTAGAAAAGAATGGATAGGTTTGATGAAAGTTCTGACAATAGTAGGTAGCATTCAATAAAATACTAGAACCTATTCAAATAACCTTTTAAGAAATGACTGATATTACACTCCACATTTTTATGAAAATATGCATATGATATGAATATGACATAACTAAGAAATGTTTTATGTAAGAGCTCAAAAAAGATATCACTGGAAAGGTTATGGTTTACTGAATAAGATTATCCTATTTAAATGCATGCATTATTTTTGTATCTGAAATTAGAAATATTAACCATGTATCTGTATTTCAACTATGGTACTTTGGGTGACATCCACCATTAATTCTTCAGGTTCAACAGTGGAAAAGATGGCCCAACAGTGAGGACAATGTATTGACAAAAGGCAAGACCTTCCTGCAGACCATCACTGACTCGTGGACACGAGATGTTACACGGTCAGGTGATCTGGTCATCAGATACTAACCTCCATCTTAGACTGCTGAACTGTTCCACTGGGAAGTGGTAGAATCAAACAATGATTTCCCATTTTATGGAAGTGCTATATAAGGTGGGGAAGGAAAACAATCAAGGTGTTCAGTTTGCTTTTCTTCCGCCACCCTACTGAAAGAGATACATGAAAACATCTGGAAACAAAAGGACTGAAGGGGCAGGGGAGTGCAATGGCTGGACCCAAGCTAGAAAGATACCTGTATTGTGAAGGAATCTATCTATATCAATATCTAGTGTGAGGAATTATTATTTGTAACCAGTTTCTTTAGTTAATCTAGCTTAGCATGATGTGCTTTGCTTTATTTTCTTAAGAGTGCGTCTACATAGCAGGGCTTAATTCGAAATAATCTACCCAAACTGAGCTAAACTGAGCTACATCAATTGCGTAACTTATTTCAAAATAGCTTATTTCAAAATTGGGAGTGTCTACACAGCACTTATTTCAAAATAGAGCACTCTTCCTCCAACTTCCCTTACTCCTTGTACAAGGAGGGTTACAAGAGACAAAGTAAGAAGTCCTCCAGCTGAACAGTATTTTCACATTATTTCAAAATTACTGCCTGCTGTGTAGATGCAGAAAAGTTATTTCAAAATAATGTTGCTGTGTAGACGTATCCTTAGTAATGTGTTTTGTTCTGTTTGCTACCTCTTTAATCACTTCACATTCACCTTTTGTACAGTTGCCTGATCTAAGATTGCTTATTAATTTCCAATCACCACCTTTACGGTTGACAGGTCCTTTGTCCCAGGATCAAGCCCAGTGTTTGATTATTCTATGGATGGGAACCCTGATGTGCTCAGATGTGACACTTATACTACAGGAACTCTTGTATATTTGCAAATATAGTTTATTAATATGTTTAGCAGAGTCATAAACACTCCAATTTCATGTGATCAATAGGGAATGTACATCTATATTTCCATACCGTATACTCACACCATTTCTTCTAGAACAACCCAAGGTGTTGGCCATCATCTTCCTCATCACTAGCACCTTCCCCCTCAGGGAGTTGTGAGGTTTTGGAAAATAGGTGGGAAGGTAGATGGGTTCATTGAGATAAAAGTCCGATATAACTTTAGAAAGGAACTTGGGATGAGGTCTGAGGATGATTTTATCCTTGGTAAAAATTGTATACGGAAGTTGAACCATCAGGGCTGCTATTTCACTTACCCTTCTCACAGAAGTAACTGCCACTATGAAGGCCAGCTAGATGTTGTGGGAAGACGGTGGCTAGTGGCTCAAAGGGAGAGATCCTCCCCCTCCACCACCATGCTGTCCTCCACACTGCAGCCCAGAGAATACTGGGTAAACTCCAGTCTGGCTTGGGAAGCTGGTTGGGTCCCCCCCAAGGATCACATGCAGCTGGTCACAGAAGCAGCTTGTTTTCAGAGATGCATCAGACTGTCCATTTGCCTCCTTTGTCTTGTGGTAGGACTGCCTCAGCTCCTTTATTTTAACTCAAAACTGCTGGGAATCCCTGGAGTATCCTTTCTCCACCAGATACTTTGCTATCTTTGCATAGATATAGTTTCTTTTGCTGTTTCGGAGCTCCGAGAGAATGGATTCCTCTCCCCACATGTTGATGAGGTCTCAGATCTCCTGAACACTTCATGCCGGCACTCTTTTGCATCCCTAGGAACTGGAGCTCATGGTCCATGAACTCCTGGATGTCACGGTTGTCACAGAACAGGTCCTTTTGACCACGGCCTCGCGTGCGCATTGCCCATTCTGCCACACAAAGAGCCCTCACAGAAAATGTAGGCCGCTGACACACTCTGAGAAAGCATAACTTGTAAGTGCACAATGCAGCTTTCTGTGAACGGAATTTAACCTTGTAGGCATCTGAGAACAGGGAAGTGAGCATGAAAAGATAGAGCACAGCTGCAAGAGATAAATAAGACTCTCTTGACCAGTCCTTGAAGGTAGGGAGGTAGGAAGAGGAAGATAAGACAACTGCCATGCACACTGACCATGTCTGTACCCGGCACTGTCCACGGGGCCATCAGGCGGACGTCATGAAAAATCCTATAGGGCAATATTGCACATTACCTCATTACCAGCCTATCAGGCCCAGCCAGGGAACAGACCCTAATAATGTACCGGATATCAGGTTATGTTATAAAAGACCCTCGACCCCTTTGTTTAGGGAGGTTCCGTGTATTGAGGGCACGTGTCTTTTTGCCCGGCTGAAGGATTGATCACCCTGAGGCTGCCTCCCCACCCTTCGAGTCAAAGATAGGAGTGCGCGAGTTCTGAGCATGCTCCAAGTTCTAGTGTATCTTTACGCTGTTATCGTTGCTGGATTTGTAAGTATTGCTTAAATATATTAGTTATTGGTTTAGTTAATATTTGAATCATGTTAATTTCATTGTGTAATTCTGTAGAGTGTAACTGAGTTCTATTAACCACACTGTGTAAATTGTATAATCTTGTGTTATGTAGTGGTGTTGTATTTAGGCCAAGTATAAGTGTTAGAAACAGAAACCCAGGAGTTGTTAAGTTGTAGAGGCAGATTAATGACTAACTCCACCAGCTGCTCTAAAATAACCATAGAGGGGCTGGCTGTGGACGGAGTTTTTATCATCATTATATTGGCTTTGGTTTTGTATTTTTTGCTTGCATGCTGCGCTGCCTTAAGCGAATTAGAGATAGTAATGTAATATAATCAAATTATAATCATAAAGTTTGTAATCAGTTAAGTGCAGTTTGGTTCAGTTTTCCCCTCCTGTAAAAGCATTAGGCAATTGCTTGATTTAAAATTCATTTAAAAGTCACTTGATTTTTTATAAAAGAACCATTCTGTTTAATAAAAAAATAATTTGTTTCACCATCATCCAGTAGTTTTCACCGGGTAGTCGGCTTTAACCCCTGGGGGCTCCCATCACATCACCGAACCGAGTTGCGAAAATGGTCATGTGTGCTGCCTGCTCTGAGGTATGCTCTCAACGCTGGCCACGTGATAAATGAAATTCAAACTTTCCCAGGGATTTTCCTGTTCACCTGGAGAACAGTAGAGACACAAGTTCTGCAAAGAGCAGGGCACTGTGTCATGCCTCCTGGAGGCCAAGAACCTCAACTTTCTCTACGTTGGGTCTACGCTACCAGGAATTCAACCATGACAGGTTGAATTTTATGTTCCCCATTATGAAAAGCAGAAGTACTAAAATCAATTTCAATGGCCCTTAAAGTCATAGCCCTTGGTAGTGTGGATCTCTGTTTAGAAAATTAACTAAACAGCTAAATTTGATCTAAACTAATGTAGACCAGGCCTTAGAGAGGAACCCAGAGGAGGGCTGCAGAAGAACTCTGCCCTCCAGCACATTTCATGTCTGCCAATAGTACCTAGCAAGAAGGATCTTTTGCATTATCTTTGTGAGAGTCAAAAGTGAAGAAATCCTATGTACTGCACTGATGGAGCAAGGAAGACCAACGCAGAAGAATTCTTTTCCCTACAATTTCTTCCCCCCAAGTGGACATATAGTAAACAATGACATAATTTATTTTGTATATATCATCTTTCATATCTCATTACCTTGAATCTTTTTTGCTAAATGTTTTAGAATCTTAAATCATTTTGAAAAAATATAATCATAGCATTACCTTGATCTATATAGATGAATTACAACCCACACATCCTTTTGAGCATTTGTAACTTCTTTCACATATTGTTCACCAGAAATTTCTCTCAGCTCTCCATATTTTTGTCTTCTCTGAAGAATTTTCAATTCTTGTAACCGTTGTTGCCTATTTCAGAAACAACACATTGGTACAATTTTTTAAAATATATTTTACAGTAATATAAATGTTGTATCTCTTAGTTCCTTTGAATTAAGCCCATTATCATCTATAATTGAAATGTCACAGCCATGATTTTCAACTTTTAATACTTCAGCCAGCTTTTAGAGAGATACTGCTATACATTTTGGGAAAGGGGCAACTGATTTTGAAATAAGGTATCAATTTTTTAAATACAGCCACTCCCCGAGTTGCGAACGGTTGAGTTACCACCGTTCGCACTTACAACCAAAGCTCCCATGGAGCAGTCATAAAGGTGGTCCCCGAGTTATGAATGCGACCCGCGCTTACGAACAGCGCGGTTGTGTGTAACTCAATGGGGTTACAGCCAACTGTTTGGTCCGTAACTCGTTCGTAACTCGGGAAGAGGCTGTAATCTATATCTGAATGCCTTAAAGTTTATTGGAATAATTTTGTTATAGAAAGACTTTAGTGCTGGCATTCAGTCAATATTTGAAAATAGGAAAGAAACTATATGTACTTATAAGCAACATTAAGGATATACAGCCAGTCCCCAACTTACGAACGAGTTACGTACCAAACACTAGGTTATAACTCGATCTGCTCTTAAGTTGGATTACAAACAGCTGTATGTCAAGTGAATGAAAGTGTGGATTTCATTTGTAACTCGGGGACCGGCAGTATTGGAGGTTGGTCATAAATACGAACGGTCGTAAGTCGATGCGTTCGTAACTCGGGGACCAACTGTAAAATATTAAGGAATAAGAATGTTAAAGCCACAAACATACTATAATATCTATATTGATAATGTAGTGAAGACAAGGCAAGCAATACAAATTCAAAAAAATGCCCAAAATGGGTTTTTATGATTTTTAAAACAAAATTATATATTGAATAAAGTAAACCAGAGTTTAAACTTAGTTGAACTGAAAAGCACTAGATGGCAGTCTTCATCTATAAAAATAACAACAATGTAGAAAATGAGTGAAATACACAGCTACGGGGCAACTTTTATCAATATTAGTGAAATAAACCATCCCATTGTTTTAAGTCTGCAGATGTCTTTTAAAAAGAAAGTGCTAAATAAAAGTGCTAAAGAAAGGATCAATGCCCACAAAACAGATATTAGACAGGATCACAAAGAAAAAACAGTTTCTTGCCATTTCAACCAGAAAGGACATCGTCTCAATGACTTAATTACCTGCATCCTGCTTCAAAAGCCTTTTAAGACTGCACTTGAAAGAGAATCCTCTGAACTGTTATTCATGCTAAAATTCAACACTTTACGCCGGGGTCTTAACAAAGACTCTAGTTATCTTACCCATTACAAAGATAGCTTCCCCAATTATCACCTCTAATATCATTAGCTCACAGACATATACCCCCCCCCCCCGCATCTCCCTTCTGTTCTGAAATTAGATTTGTCCTTTTCATATGTGTTCATTTTTTTAATTGTATCCTTTGGTATATATGGTTGTGACTATTTTCTTCCACTATTTGATCTGAGGAAGTGGGTCTGGTCCACGAAAGCTCATCATCTAATAAACCATCTTGTTAGTCTTTAAAGTGCTACATAGTCCTGTATTTTGTTTCAACTTGTATAGTAACTGGAGTTCTTCAAGATGTGTCCCTATGGGTGCCCCACTTAGGTGTGTCAGCACTGCTGTATACATGGCCTGGAGATCTTTGGTAGCAGTCCCCAGCCACCAGCGCTTCCTGCACTATTGCACAATTGCTTAGGCTGACAGTTAAGCATGTGCTGGTGGCCGTTCCCTCCGTTCCTTCTCTACGTTGGATTCCGTTAGCCTGGAGCAGAGGGGAGGAAAGTGGGTATGGAGCACCCATGGGGATACATCTCGAAGAACTCCAGTTACTGCACAAAGTGAGTAACCTTCCCTTCTTCGAGGGTCCCCGTGGTTGCTCCACCGAGGTGACTATACAGCAGTGTTCCTGCTTAGCGGTGGGCGCTTCGTGATTGTCAGCCGACAGTCAGGGCAGTGAGTCCCTTATGACCGGCTGAAGTTCTTTTAAATTGTGCTTGGTTCTGTTACAGCAACTGAAGGAGTCAGGTTAAAGCTTAAACAGTTACTATTTTATTGTTACAGGGTAAACTTAGTTGTTAAATGCTACTGCTGTGTTACAGATAACACAGACACTACAAAGGACAGGACAGAAATTACACTAATAAGTCACTTACAGGTACCATGAAACCCTTTTGGTTCTCTGAGCTCTTATTAAATGCATGCAAAATAGACACATAGTAGGTATATATTCTCACCCCTGCGTTCCAGACTTGGCGTGGCCAGCGTCTTTCTCTCAATCCCTCGGGAAGAAGTAGGGCGAGGTTGGGCGTCCCACAGACCTCGGGAGACAATCAATACCTGCCAGCAGGTATAGATGATTGGAGCTCAAATGGGGTGGGCTGCTGAACCTCTTTTATACCCCTTGGGTCATGAAGGCTTCTTCCTGGTTTCAAGTGGCCAATTAGGAAAAATGGCTTTGAACACCAAGTTTCCCACGAAGGGTGCAAAGCATAATTTACACCTGGGAAAATGCAGACAATGGGCACCTCTGGTATGTGATGGGTGAAGATTCCTCTCCTGGGACAGTGCAGGCGTGTCAATTACTGGTACTAGCCATCAGGGCAACGGGAGGCCCCGGGTCATCAGCTAGCCCATTTACTGTCTGGTTTCTGTTTATGATAGAGTCAGGGACAGGCAGCACACCTGTGTTCCCAGGGCATCAAAGGCTGACTGCCTTTCTCTTGCTCTCTGGGTGGGGGGGGGGGGGAAACAAGATGGGGTTTGTGGAAAAACAAGATGGGGTTTGTGTCTGGCTACAAGCCTGCACTCCCGGTGCGCACGGTGCTGAGGACAGCTCCCTGCGAGGAGAATTGACTGAGGAGGCTGGTGGAGTCGGCACCGGGAGCGTAGGTGCCGATGGAGCTGGCCTTTTAAGAGGCTCCTGCGGTGCCGGCGGCGGCCGAGGCTTGGACGTGCCGGGCGGCTTTTTTGCTGTCGGTGCGCGGGCTGCCCTGGAACCAGAGGCACCCGGCTTCCCTCCTGCGCTGCCCCGCGACTGAGGGGCTATTGGCAGGGACTTAGCAGGAGAGGCTCTCTTCCTCTTTGGGGAAGGTACATTCGGGGAAGGAGCCCTCTGCTTTTCCAAAGTGGGGTCTGAGGCAGAGGATCCTGTTGAAGTAGAAGGCATCAGTGCCTTGTCAAACAGGATTTCCTTGAGCCGCCGTTCTCGCTCCTTGCGAGCTCTAGTTGTAAGTTTCGCACAATGTACACACTTTTGGGGAATATGTGCCTCCCCAAGGCAGCGAACACAGGCAGAGTGACCATCCGAGAGCGGCATAGACTCTCTGCATATGGAACATTTTTTGAAACCGGGGGAACCCGGCGTTTTAACAGGCTGAGAGGGGTTTGTCTCGTGTCTCTCTCTGTGTTAACTTGTTCTCTTGCTCCCGTTTCTTTACTACTTTTATTCTTACAATTTATTTTCTATTTATATTATATTATTATTATTATTTTGGAAGTGAGCCAGCGAGGCTAAAGGCTGCTGTGGCGAGAGTGTCGAGAGCCGCGGTTTGAACTATCGGTCTTAAAGATTAAATATATCCGGGTTGTTTTGTTTTCTCCTTTCTTTAAAGAGCAAAGCATTAAAAAGAAGTTATTCTGCAAATCTTTCTTAGACTTTTTGTGAGGTAATGAGGAGATGAGGAGAGTTCCGTCCGCGACCAGGGGCGGATGAGAGGAACTGGCGGGGACCGGGTCGCGCGCGGCTGTTCAAAAGCGCGAAGGCTGCTCGCGCATGCGCGACCCGGTCGATGACAGCTATGGCAAGCTCCGATTCGCGGCGCCGGGACCAGCCCGACACCAGACGTGGAGCACCCACGGGGACTACCCGAAGAAGAACACTCCTGTACTGCTCCCTGACCCCAAATCTGAGCCTACCATACACTGGAACCTCGTCCTGAGCCTCTCACATCCCCAAACTCCTGCACCCCCACATCCTCAGTCTTCTGCCACAATACTTCTGCACCATCCACACACTGCAAATTTGTGTCCTGAGCCCATCATACTCACAACCTCCCTGCCCTGAGCCCCTCACACAATCCAACCTGAACTACTGCACCCTCACATCCACAAGCCTGTGGCTTGCTCAGCACCCCAACTCTCAACCTGAACCCAACACTCCCCTGCCTGGAGCCCCCTCCCCGAGCCAGCATCCCCCTTTTCCACCTCCTCCTGCATCCAAATTCCCTTCCAGAGCTTGCACCTCTCACCCCTTCCCACATCCAAATCCCTCATTCCTACCCCAGAGCCCACACATCCAGTCTCAACCCAGTGAAGGTACAGCTAGACTTCCGCATCCAGGGACACGTTTGTTCTTCCTCTTTTTTTTAACAGAAGAGCAAACATGCTCTTTCAGCAACCCCTGTATTCCCCATTCCAAAAGAAGGGGTTTTCTGACATTTGGCCCAGTCTACACAGGCCGAATGTTAGAAGAACCTCTTCCTACAGAAGAATTGAAAAAAAGCGGTTGTGGAGCCGTACCCTGAGAGTGTATAAGGGCTGGGGATAGCAGGTGATAGAGAGGAGGAGAAGAGAGGGCGGGGCTTCAAGGAAGGGGTGGGGTCTTGGGGGAAATGATGGGGTAGATCTTGGCTTGTTCTGACATTCAAAAAGTGATCTTGGGCATAAAAAGGTTGGAGACCACTGCCCTAGAGTCAAGCTGCCAGTCCTGAGAATGCCCATTTCACCATCTAAGATGTCTGCTGGAAACAACTGAAACTGAACATTAAGGTGGCTGGGGCCCAGAATGGAAGCTTTTCAGTCTGTGAAAGATAATTAGAGCTACTTCTTAGAGTAAGGTGTTACATGTAACGAGTTTCTTAGCTTAAGCTTAGCTGGTGTGTTTTGTTTTATTTTGCTTAGTAATTTACTTTGTTTTGTATGCTATTACTTATAACCACTTAAATCCTACTTTTTATACTTAATAAAATCACTGTTGCTTATTAATAAACCCAGTATAAATAATTGTTACTGGGGAAAGGAGGCATATGTGAGTATTTCTCTTTACATAAGAAAGGAGGCAAACAACATGAGTTTACTCTGTATAAAATTTTAGTAAGACAGAATAAGATGGCTTTATCTGGGGTCAGATCCCACTGGGATCATGCACCTGAGTGCTGAGGCAAGTCCCTTTAACTGGGTGTTCCCCAAGCTGAGCCGATCTCAGCGTCTGTATTATCTTTCTGAGGGTTGTGACCCCATCTCTGTGCCAGTGCTGCAGGAGTCCAGAGGGCCTGACTCAGCAGAACAGAGGGTTGAGGAGTGCCCACAAGGACAGGAAAGTAGGATCTATGGTATTTCAGCACATCAAGTGATAGTCATAAGGGTATCTCTGTGACCGAACATTTCACAGATATATTCTGGCAATAAAGAAAAATGTATCTTAAAAACATTTACCCTTATCTGCAAACTAAAATCATCCAGAAGGCAAAGTAATATTTTTCTAACTAACAGCAATAATTTTTAGCAGAACATTTAATTTTCAAATATGTAGTAAGTTTTCTTTCAGTTTATAGGTGGCATTTTTCTTTATCCTATATGTGTGTAACATCCTAAATATAGACAGTTAATATGGCAAGAAACATCTTACCATACCTATACATTTCAAGAGCTTTCATATCATCCTCATCAAAGTCATCTTCAGCTTCATTTAGTTCTTTAAGAGTCATTCTTTCATATGGTTTCACTAGAAAGAACAAGATAATTAGTCAGCTTCTGTCCACCAAAAAAACTTAAATTCCTGGACTGTCATTGCTCATTAAAAATGCTGTCATAAGAGCAGAAATCAGGTAAATATTGCATTTTATTAATGTTAGCAGAACTGACTTAAATGGGGCCTGCGTGTTGTGTACTCTTGCCTTAATCTTTGTATTCATGCCCATCAATATGAAAGAAGCTATTTGCATATCTTTGCATAAATATTTGTATAAATATACAACTTAAGTTGCGGCCCTTGGCATGTACTGTGGGTATCATTGTGGCCCCTAGGGCTTACAAAGTTGAGAAGCCCTGATCTATATGCTGTTGCAGCATGGGTAGTATACTGATGCTAACCAGATTTGCAGCAGTCTGAGTCTGACGAATGAGACTGTTGCCCACACAAAACACTCACACTCTCTAGGGGCACCCACCCTTACCCATTCTTAGGGTTCAGGCAAAACCCTCACACCGTAGGCACCCACCCTTACCTGTTTCTAGGACTCAGGCACAATCTTTCCAATATAGGCACCCACCCTTACCCTTCTGCAGGCTTATGCGTAACCTTACACTTTGCGGGTTTGTAAGGTCTTTTACAGTGAACGAGCATTACATAGTAATATCCTACTTAATCTCTATTTATTAACAATCATAAAAAAAAATATGCACACCCCAGGCATACAATGCTCACCACTCCCAATGAGACAGAGGAACTCATCTTGATGGTTAGTGAAATCAGGTCAATCTGGGGGACTTGTTTCAACACGGTGTTATTGGCACAGGTTTGAGATCTGACTGGTCTGACCTTGGAGCTGTGTCCGGGAATTAGTTCCCAACTAACATCCTTTTGGGTCCCAGTTTATATAGTGAAACCTCAGTCCTGCTTAGCTAGACCGTAGCCAATTATTTTAGTAAAATTTTACTAACCAATCATAACATACTATAACAAAATTACCTAATCAATCGTACCTCACCACCTTAGTTGATTTACACCTAGCAAAACTTATTATAAAACAGACAGAAATAAAAACTAGACAGAGATCATATAGACAAACAATATGAAAGTGAGGGCCATAATCACGAAATGAGGAGTCCATAACCTCAACTACTGATAAACAGTTTCTTGCCAGACAAAACACGGTAAACTAAGTTCTCTTTACCCATCTTGAGATCTGTTTCTTTATCTGGTGACAGAGGGTGCCATTAGGACTGTGTCTCTTTCTTAACAGGCTGGTGTGACACTACTTTAATGCAATTTAGATGGAATGTGAGCATGTGACCCCAAGCTTTATAGCTAATGGCTGCTGCTTTTCAATCTGGTGCAGAGGAAGGCTTTCGGCCTTCCAATATGGCTACAGGTCTTCCGATATGGCTACAGAAAACCCATATTGTTATATGACATATGGTTGTGCTGGTGGGAAACTTGGAGAGGGACAGAATCATCTCTGACATGATCAAGAACCGCTGTGCAGTTAGGAATGTCCATGCCCAAGCGGTGTCCAGGATAACTCCTATAAATTCTAACCCCTGAGAGTAGCCTTTTTTCTAAAAAACTTCCCCTGTGTCTAGACTGCAGCCACATTCTTTCACAAGTAAATCGGAAGAACACGGCAGTTTTTTCGATTGCGATAAACCTCATTTTATGAGGAAAAACATTTTTTTCTAAAATACTCTTTTGAAAAAAAGGTGCTATTGAATGCAAACTGCTTTATTGAAGAGAGCATCTAGACACTTTCGAAAAAATGGCTCGCTTTTACAAAAAATCTGCTTGTAGTCTAGACGATCTCTTTTGAAAGAGGCTTGTAGTCTAGACATAACACTAACAAATCTGTCCTTGGGTAAGCAGTCCACCTAACTGAGTAAAGATCATCTGGACCATTTGAATTTGACAATCGGTCTGATTGGTCTCTGAGCAGCCAATTGTCCAGGCAGAGGTAGACCTGAATTTGATAGGGACTGCCACTACTGCCATGCATTTGGTGAAGATGTGGGAAGCTGTGAAGAGGCTGAACAAGAGGGCTGTAAATTGATAGTGCACATTTTGTTGGAAATGGAGATATCTTCTGTGAACTGGTCTGATGGCAATGTGGAAGTAAGCATCCTTCATTTGAGTGCAGCATACCAATTTCCTGGATCCAGAGAGGGAATGATGAAGCTCAGAGAGACCATACAGAACTTCTGATTGGCTACAAATGTTTTGAGTTCTCTCGGGTCTGAAACCTCCCCTTTGCCTTTGGGATAAAGAAGTACTTGGAGTAAAATCCCTTGCCTCTGAGTTACCTAAGGAACCTCTGCCACTGCTCCCAAAGCTAGGAACACCTGTGCTGTACTGAGATCACATTTTCATAGGAGCCCCAGATTTCCCTTTTTGTTCCAGTGATTTTGTATTTTCCAAGTAACACAAAGTCTTTGGATTTGGCCAAAACCAGCCAATAGAGAACTCTCCTTATAACAGGAGAAACTCCCACTATCATAAAGCAACTTGAGCTAGCTACTACACTAGCTGCATCTCTGCTACCAATATAAAGGGCATGCTAGGAGCTGGAGGAGGCAGAGTAAGAATGAGGGAGGGGCAGGACATAACTGTGCTCCATTCCACAAATGAACGGAGGTAAGAACCCTAGATTAGCAGTTTTCAAACTGTGGGCTGGGACCCCAAAGGTAATAACCCCATTTTAATCAGATTGCAAGGGCTGTCTTAGACTTCCTTGGGCTATGGGCTAAAGCTGAAGTTTGAGCTGCATTATGCAGGACCAAAGCTGAAGACCAAGGGCTTTGGCCCTGGGTGTTACGACTCAGATTACAGGCCCTCAGCCCTTGACTTTCAGCTTTGTTCCTCCCCCCCACACACACAGGGCACACTGAAGCTCAGGCTTTGATCTCCATGCCTAGGGTGGCAGGGTTCAGGCTCAGGCTTCAGTTCCCCCTTCCTGGAGTCATGTAGTAATTTTTGTTTTCAGAGGGGGGTTGCGATGCAATGAAGTTTGAGAACCCCTGGCCTAGATTGCTCTAATTCATGCTAAGAGCTAGCACAGAATCAGAGAACTGTAAATAACTTCCTGACAGCCTCCCAAACCGTATATCAAACAGGGCTGAAAAAGAGGGCAGCACTGAACCCTCTATACTAAGTATCTATACTGGCACTAGCAGATGTGCATATGGATATTCTGAGGCTCCTAAACCTTTGCTTTAGGTATACACAGGGCTCGTTGACCCGCAGCAAGCCCTGCTTGCCAGCTGCGCTATCCGGCGATCTGCACATGCGCAGATCACCCGAACCCAGCTCTTCCAGGTAACAATCTACTAGCCGCAGGCAAGTAGATTGTATAATTTGTCGAGCCCTGGGTATACATATTGAATAGATCATAAACTACCCAGACCCCAATCCTGCAAATACTAAAATGTGCTTAACCCTGCACAATGAATAGTCTTATTAAACCTCCTCACACAGAGTTAGACACATGCATAATAGAGACCTAGTTTGCATGCCCACATCTGAGGTAATGAAGAATGAAAATATCTGATATTCCAAACAGTGGACACAACTTCAGGGGGTCTCTTGAAAATTAAGCCCTTATTATTTTGGGTCACATACACTGTGTAAAAATTTGTTTTGAACTTCTGGATACACAAAACACCTGGGGAGTGTTGAGTACTGGAAAGCAGTTATAAGGAGATAACTTTCTGAAACACAGTTCCCTCCAAAAGACTTTCTGATTAGACACCCTTTGTTCTTACCAGCCTGTGTAGGTGGCTAACTGATAGGTAGGTTGTTTGAACATCAATAGTGCTTATGTCACACAGAATGTGTGGTAAAAACTGAAAGCAGATCTTTCCTTTTCCAATGGTGAATAGATGATTTGTCATTGTAGATACAATGTACAATAGTATTTGTTATAAGCGCATATTTATAGTTTATTGTTCTATTATAAGTATCTTATACTGAATAAAGTAACCGTCTCAAATTCAAATAAATTTAAAATAAAAATCAAAACCTATCAAATAAAATAACCAAAATATTCTATTTTTAAGAGTGGAATTACATTAGAGCTTTCGTGTAAGGATAAATGTTTCTGAAAAATCTTCAGATCTTCATATTATGATATATCAAGTGTATAAATTTTGAACTTTACTTACCTTCTGCTTCTTTCTGTAAACGCAAAACCAATTCTTCAGTTTCATCTTTTGGCTTATCTTTTGGAGGTAGAATTCCAAAATCTCTTAATATGTCGTTCCATTCTGTATCTTCATTAGGATCCTATTTTGAAATTATTAAACAAAACAAAAATCACAGGTTCATCTACTCACATATTTTTGTTTAAACAAGAATGTTCCCTTTTTTACTTTGACATATAATACAGGGCATGGCATTACAGTAAAATAGGTCAAAACAATAACCAAGCATGGACAAAGAAAAGACAGTAGTACTCTCATAGACTATTCTATTCAGGAGATCATTTGATATTACAACTTCTGTATTTATAGCTAAGGAGGAAATATTGAAGTCATGAATATTAAATGTAAAATTAAGCTTAGAAAATTGAAAACAAAAATAAATTTCCTTTTAAATCAGTATTAATATTAATAAACCACCATACTATCACAAATTGTTATTTTTTTTATAATATAGCACATGTGAATGTAAAAAAATATGGCAACATCAACAGGATACTCAATAGAAAGAAATTGCTTGCAATTGGACAAAATGATACTTTTATTTAATTGAGATTATCTATGCTATTAGAAGAATCTAATTATAACAATTTATTTGGGAATGATGGAATATCTGAATAGGACAATTGATGAATACCTTCAGATACTGACAAAATATTCACTTACTGTCAAAACAGATTGCTAAATTAGGTAGTTAATTAAAACATGCACATTTGATTCTGATATACTACCTTATTTGTAAATGCTACAAAGTTGTAAGTTAGAAATAAATAGCTCTGTTTTAACATATAAGACAAAAGGTTATACAAAAAGTGCTTCATAAACACTGTTCACTTGAACCAACATAGAATCCCTGGAAAGGAATATGATACCTATGGACAAGAACAGAACACAAGAGCTTTCCTATAATTCTACCTAGTTTTTTGCTTGCTGGGTAAACATAAGTGTGTCAGTCTTAAAACCCCACAACTCAAACGCTAAAATATCTCTCTCTCAAATAGTTTGCCAAGGGTGAAATAGTTCCTTGAGGGTGCAGGGGAATATATACCTAAGAAAGCCCCAAAAGGCAGGAAATGCAACAGTACCGTCACGCAAGAGAAAGAAAGCGGAGTGTCTGAATAGAGAGACTGCACAGAACCTTGAGCACCTTTTCACATCATCTCTAAGCACAGAAGAGTTTTGCAGATTAAGTAGTGGCAGGTGTGTAGTAATAGTCAATGTAACTCTCAGAGAATCTTGTCGGATAAATTAGAGAAGGTCCATAGAAGAGCCATGAGAATGATTAAAAGAAAACATGCCTGACAGTGAGCATTTCAAAAAGCTCAATCTGTTTAAAAACCATAGGCTAATTGATGATTTGGTTACATTCTGTAATTATCTGCATAGGGAACAAACATTTAATAACAGGTTCTTCAGTATAACAGAGATAGGTATAATATGATACAATAGATGGAAGTTGAAATTAGACAAATTCAGACTGGCAATAGGTGTACATTTTTAATGGTAAGAGTAACTAACCATTTGAACAATGACAACTTTTAACAATGTTTAAATTAAGACTGGATGTTTTTTCTAAAAGGTATGTTCCAAAAATTATTTTGGTGAAGTTCTATGGTCTAGAATTATAGGGCTCATCTAGACTACGCAGAAGATTCTAAAGAGGATATGCAAATTCTATGGAAAGTGAAAGTAATCAAGACACAAGACTTTTTTTCGGCAACCTCCCTTTTTTCCGAAAAGCCGCGTAAACCTAATTTTTTGAGGAAAAGCAGCTTTTCGAAAAAGGGGAAGTTGCCGGAAAAAAACCCGCATCTTGATTACTTTCACTTTCGAAAGCAATATGAGAATTCCTTGGGAATTTGCATATCCTCTTTCGAATCTTCTGCATAGTCTAGATGAGCCCATAGAATACTAGAAGACTTATCTGGTGTTGCCTGGGTCCAGGCTTGCTGGGGGGCTTCCACCTTCCAGCTTCTCCCCAAGGCCAGCCATCCCATTATCTTGTCACAACCAAATAGTGACCTTGCTTTAAGTTCTAAGAAGAAACCGCCACAAACCAAATTTGGTGTGTCTAGCTCTTACCATTTAGGAGGAGTTCTTGCACAAATGGACTCTCAAATGGTCAACCAAACATATCTAAAATATATAGTAGAACAAGTCAAAATAGATGATAATAATGGTTCCTTCTGGCCTTGGAATCTAAGGATCAATGAACCCAGACATCTCAGGAGGCTGCAGCCACTATTATAAATCTAGCTCTTGCAAATATCTAGTGCCCAGCCACTAAGTTGAGGGAAAGAATCTATCCCTAATTCCCTTGTATTGGTTCCCATTACAAAGTCTTTGTATTCAGATTTTGTACTAAGAACTACAATTTCACTCTAATAGGTAGCTATGCCACTTGAAAGATCGGTGTTTGTACTTTTCTTCCCCTCTTTGAATTTAGTTGTTTTTTTATGAAGTCTTCCAATTTTGCTAGCAAATTCTATTAACTTTTCATGTGCAGTAGAACTGTAAGTGAGCATTTAAGAATAAATAACATTTCATCTTTCTGCTGCGACTAAAAATCAGTCTGATTCATGATTTCTCAAGTGGGGTCTACAAGCTCACAACAAAAATTAAAGTAAATGGGAAAGTAAATGAGAATTTTTATTCTTGTTGTTGGTATGTATTTCTAAACAAATTCAAGTCCACTTTTTACCTTTAAATACTGACTCACAATGAATCATTGAAAATACTAGTGTTTCATTTCTATTCTATAATCACACTTTCTCCACAAAATTTCTAGTATTGTAGGAAAAATTACAATAATATTTCAGAACAGAACAAAGGCCTGGTCTATACTAGGACTTTACATCGCTTTTAGCCCCATCCATCGATTTTCTAAGTGATGTGTCCACACTACTAAGACTGTCGCATTACCACAGAAATTGATTTAAGTACTCCTGCTTTTCATAAGGAGTAACACTATTCCCAACCTTGCTCAATTGAATTTAAACTAGTGTAGATGCAGTGTTGCCAGAAAGTTGACTCTATTGGCCTCTTGGAGGCCTCACACAGCTTTCCATTCTGGCCAGAACCTACACCTCTACTGATCTCCCACTGAGCTAAAAAAGGCATCTTTTGGAAAAGGCAGGAGTTCCTAAAAATGTGGGCATCATGCATCTTTCCTGACCATCCCACGTAGATGTCGGTGAAATGGCTATTGTGTTCCACGAGCATCTGCAGCACCACAGAGAAGTACACCTTGCGATTGAGGTACTCTGTGGAAAAGTGTCCGCAGGTGACCATGGACCAAAAGGCACGAGCACACTGTCGCTCCTTTATCTCACATGAGGAAGGAGGGACTAGATGAGTGCTTAATGAGATGCTGTTGACATGAGCCCCACTAGCCACCCTCTGCAGAAGTTTGGGCTCAGAGGACACCATGAGCATAGCCCAGAACTCAAAGCTGACCACAGTGCCTTACTCTCTGAGTCAACAGTAGGCTCCCTAATGGGGACACACTACTTGAGACTACATTTCATTCTTCTTCGCAGTGAGGACATAGACCTCCAACTTGGCAAAATTGGGTGGTAGAAAATCAATCATTTAAGATTCAACATTATTTTGTAGTGTAGACCAGTGCTCACTGACTGGACGAGACTAATTAATCACCTGTGAAGCTGTGCTGTCGCACAGCTTAGAGGGAACACTGATGTACACGTGCCCAAAACATTTTGGGCAATTTAGGTTATAACCTATGGAGACATAATAAAAAGGTATTCAATAACGAGCCAAATAATGCAGCTTTACCTAGAGAGGGAAGGAAAACAGCAGGCCTACAAGAATGAGCCATAATGTGAGAGCAGGGAAGGGCTAAGCTTGGGTGGCATCACCCCCTACTCTCAAAACTGCAGAGGCACATACATAAACTTTGAAAGATTATAGTTTCCATCAGTAAACATAGATTTTACTGAACACACAAATTAACAAAAGTTTCCATCAATAACAGAAATTTACAGATAAACAAAGTAAGTTCTCAAGCAACATTTTTCTAATTAGAGTCTATAGGTATTTACTTGTACATTCTGATGTGATGCTGACAATCGGTATTTTAATGGTTATCAAGCTTTAACTTTTTGATTCTCAATCTCTACAGTCAACAAATATTTGTCTGACCACTACCCATAACATCCACAACTGTGAAAATTTAAACTGATTAAAACAGAAGAGTGCTTAAAATAAACATTTATATTATCCTTCTAAATTATAAAAACAAAACCAAAATCTGTCAAGCCTACACACGTAGAAAAGGTTACTTACCTTGTAACTGTTGTTCTTCGAGCTGTGTTGCTCATGTCCATTTCAGTTAGGTGTGTGCTCGTTGCATGCATGGATCTCCGGGTTTTTTTTCCCCTTAGCAGTATCCATCAGGCCAGCCAGGGAGCCCCTTGGAGTGGTGCCAGTATACCGGTGCATATATGCCCCTGCTGGCCCTCCACCCCCTCAGTTCAGAAGAATGGAGGTAGATATCCTGTGACATGTGAAAATATAACACTACCTTGGGTAGAAATGACAGATGAGACCTAAGCCTAACCTTGTCTTTGAAAAATATTGTATATGGGGGCTCAGAAGTGAGGGCCCTTAGGGTACGTCTAGACTACATGCCTCTGGCGACAGAGGCATGTAGATTAGACTACCCGGCATAGGAAAATGAAGCGGCGATTTGAACAATCGCCGCTTCATTTAAATTTACATGGTTGCCGCGCTGAGCCGATCAGCTGTTTGTCGGCTCAGCACGGTAGTCTGGACGTTCTGCGGTTGACATCAAAGGCATTTGTCGACCTCCCAGGTATGCCTCCTGGGATGAGGCATACCTGGGAGGTCGACAAATGCCTTTGATGTCGACCGCGGAACGGTCGATTATTTAAATCGCCGCTTCATTTTCCTATGCCGGGTAGTCTAATCTACATGCCTCTGTCGCCAGAGGCATGTAGTCTAGACATACCCCTAGTTCTGATACCCTTCTGGCCAACATGACGGCCACCAAGAACACCACCTTCCACGAAAGGTGTTTCAAGAAGCAAGTGTCTAAGGGTTCAAAGGGAGGGCTCATAAGCCTTGTGAGGACCAAATTAATATCCCACGTTGGTAGTGGCTGTCTTACATGTAGGTATAGCCTGTCTGCACCCTTGAGGAATCGTTTGACTAATGTATTTACAAACACTGACCTACTCCCTTCACCTGGGTGGAAGGCTACTATAGCAGCTAGGTATATCCTTAAGGATGAGGTTGATAACCCCTGCTGATGGAGGTGGAGGAGATAGTCTAGGATAATAGGTATAGGGGCCCTAAGATGGTCGATCCCAGCCGCACTCAGCCACAGGGAGAAACGTCTCCATTTGGCTTCATAAGTAGCCCTGGTCGAAGGTTTCCTTCTCTCCACCAGGACTCTCCTGACCTCCTCTGAGCAAAGTTGCTTCTGGCCCGCTAACCACGGAGGTTCCAGGCCACCAGATGGAGGGATGGGAGGTTTAGGTGCCATAACCTCCCCTCCCACAGATTCTGTGTGATCAGGTCCGGGACTAGCAGTAGTACAAAGGGCTCTTCCACCGCCATGTCCATGAGCATGGGGTACAAGTGCTGGCACGGCCACACTGGGGCTATTAGAATGACCTCCACCGCCCATCTCCTGATCAGCAGGACTACCTTGTGTAGAAGGGGAAAGGGTGGGAATGCATACAGGAGTTGTCTGGGCCAATGCACCAGTAAGGCATCTCCTAATGAGCCCATCCCTAGTCCCAGATATGAACAGTAACTCGGGCATTTGGAGTTCCCTTGGGAGGCAAAACAGGTCTAAAAGGAGATAACCTCACTTCTGGAAAACAACAGCTTGCAAGATATCTCTCCTGATAGCCCATTCGTGGGTTTTGAATGATCTGCTGCGCTTGTCTGCTGGCACATTCTGGTTCCTCGTGAGGTAAGATGCCTCCAAGTGAATCTGGTGTGCGATGCACAGATTCCACAGCAGGAGGGCCTCCTTGCACGGGGGAGAGGAATGAGCTCCACCTTGCCCTCCAGGTAAGGTAGGAACGTTAGGCAGGCCAGTCTGACTGCCCTGAAACCTTTGACATTTATATGTAGTCTGCGTTCATTGTGGGACCACATTCCTTGGGTCCTGAGGTTCACGAGATGGGCCCCCCATCTGACATCTGATGCATCCATCACCAGTCACACTGATGGAATTTGCCTGGTGAATGGACACCACCTGTTCTTGGAGCCATCAACTAAGAGACTGAAAGACATCCTCTGGTACCGTGAGGAGCTCGTCCAGTGGTGTGTGGGCTGGGTTGTGGAGTGAGGCCAGCCACACTTAAAGTTGTCATACCAGTAGTCTGGTATGTTGTACTACAAAGTTACATGCCTCCATGTGACCTAGTAATCTCATACAAGTGCGGGCCGTCATAAGCGGCACAGCCCTGAGGCCTTCTATAATCGCTCTGATAACCATGAACATGGCCCTTGGCAGTGATGCTCTCGCAACTGTGGAGTCCAGGTGTGCCCCAATAAAGACTTGCCTTGTGTGCGGTTGAGTGTAGACTTCTAGTTTACGAGGAGATCCAGTTTGTAGAATAAATTTCTGATAAAGCCTATGTGTGCCATTACTAGACTTCCGGACGACCCCCTGATCAACCAATCATCAAAGTAGGGGAACTTGAATTCTGTGTTGCCTCAGGAATGCAGCCACGGCCACCATACATTTGGTAAATCTCCTAGGGGCCATAGAAAGACCAAATGGTAGCACCGTGAACTGAAAATGGTGTTTGCCCAACATAAACCTGAGGAATTTTCTGTGGGCTGTGATGATTGAAATGTGGAAATACATATCCTTGAAGTCAAAGGTGGCATACCAGTCTCCTTTTTCTAGGGATGGAATGATGGAGGCGAGAGTTACCATTCTGAAGCTTACATTCCTCACATAGGAGTTTAGGTTCCTTAGGTCCAGGATGGGATGCTGACCTCCCTTGGACTTGGGGATCAAAAAATATCTGGAGTAAAACCCCTTCCCTTTAAAACCCATTGGAACAGGTTCTACAGCCCCCAATAACAACAGGGTCAACACTTCCTGCTCAAGCAGGGTCTTGTGAGAGAGGTCCCTAAAGAGGGACGGGAAGAGGTGGGTGGGACAGAAAGGGAATAGCATATCCCTTTTCTACTAGGCCAAGAACCCAATGGTCCGAGGTAATTTTAGACCAGGCCGGGAGGAAATGGGAAAGCCAGGACCCAAACGGTGGGGATATAATGGAGGCTGGGATGCAGTCCTCAAGCGTGATTTCAAAAGGATGCTTTTGGTTGATGGTTAGAGGGCTGGGTGGGCCCTCTTTCAGGGTCTGACCTAGACCTCCTATGCCTATTCCTGTTGGTGTTGCCATTGAAATTGTATCCCCTCCTCCTGCCTCTGTCTGGTCTAAAGGGTTGTTGGAAGGGTCTCTGGGCCTGCCTAGGGGGCAGAGGCCTATGTTGAGGGGCCATGGTATGAATCCCTAGAGATTTAAGAGTGGCCCTAGAATCTTTAAGGATATGCAGCCGTTAATCGGTTTGCTCCGAGAATAATCCTGTGTCCTCAAATGGTAGGTCCTGCAGGGTGGTCTGGACTTCAGGTGGTATCCCCGATACCTGCAGCCAAGCACTACATATCATGACCGCTCCCGTGGCCATCGTATGAGCAGCCGAATTGGCAGCATCCAATCCGGTCTAGAGTGCTGTGCGGGATACTACTATACCCTCTTCCAGCAAGGCCTCAAATTCTTGCCTCTCCTCTTGTCTTGTCCATTGCTGATGGCGTGTTATATGCGTATCTGCTTAGCATAACCTGTTGGTTTGCGATTCGGAGTTGGAGCCTCCCTGTCACGTAGGTTTTCCTGCCCAGAAGGTCTAACTTTTTCGATTCCTTGTTTTTCAGTGTGGGACCTGGAGGGCCTTGTCTCTCTCTGGACCACAAGCGAGCCTGGTGCTGGATGGGAATAGAGGTGTTCGTGATTTAGCTACGGGATGAAGTATTGCTTCTCTACCCCTTTTTTGGCTAGGAGGGATGGAGGCCGAGGTGTACCGTAGAGTCTTTGCTAACTTGGACACCGTCTTATTCAGTGGCAGTGCCACCTTCGCTGGAGTGTCCGCTGTAAGAATGTCAACTATGGGGTCCACGTCCTCAGTTATCTCTTCTGCCTGAACACCTAAGATTAGTTGCCATCTGACGGAATACGTCTTGATGTGCCCTAGCATCCATGGCTGGCATTGCGGGGGCTGGGTCGGCCAGAGCTTCGTCCAGTGACAACGATGAGGAATCCCCTTGAGGGGGAGGGACCTGCTGCTGCTCCGTGGTTACCAGTGGGGGAGCTTGTGGGACCCCTTGTTGGCCTTGCATTGATCTGGCCACCTTTGTGTAGGCCGAATGACCCGCTTCCGACTCTGGTGGTCTGGTTAACAGTGTTGCCGATGGAGCACCCCTGGGTTGTGCTGGGACTGAAGCATGTGCTACTTGCTGTTGTCCTTGGGCCTGGTGGTATGCCCAGGGTATCCAGAAGGGCCACTGCTGGTTAGGTTGCCACTGTGTTGGCCATGATTGGAGGGAAGTTGAGCTGTGACGCCTAGATCAGTATGATGATTGAGACTGGTGCCAGGATCCTGATCTGTAAGACCAGTGCCCTGAGTGTGCTGATTCGGCCTCTGACTCAGAAGAGTATTCAGAAGCCGATCAGGGTGGTGCCATCAACGGTATCGGTGAGCAGCAAGATGACATGTAGTTGGAGGCAAAACCGGCGCCAACCTCAGTACAGGCGCCACACCTGGGGCTGTCCTTGGTTGCCCTGATGGTGCATGAGTCTCTGGTGCCAGAGGTGGTGACCTACACCCATGACCAAACCGGGCCCTTGGGCCACGGTGAGTTCCATCAACTGCTGTGCCGTGTCAAAAGCCTCTGGCGTAGACAGCTGATGGAGCTCCTCGATTTCCGGATCGGATACTGGACCCTCCGTATGCTTTGTGCTCAACCGGTGCCTATGCGGCTCAAGAGCATGATGGAGAGGGTCCTCAGCAAGGTGCCAATCCTTCTGGCGCACCTTCTGGCCACATCTCACTGGGGACCTTCCCCTATGCTTCTTCCTTGAGTGCACCGGTGATTGACATTGGTACCTCGATGACAAAGGTCTTGTTGGTGCGAGTTGTCTTGGTGCCGACAGGTCTCCAAGTGATGATGGTGTGCTATGGACGCTCAGTACTGCATCTGGTGCCATCGGTTGGCGAGCTGACTCCATTTATAGGAGCTTCTGGCAGGAGTCATGTTCCCGCTTCGTTCTGGGGCTTGAAGCTTCTACAGATCTGGCAACTATCTATATGGTGACCCTCCCCGAAGCACTTCAAACAAGTGTCATGTGGGTCACCGCAAGGCATTGGCTTCATGAACTTCAAATACTGTTTGAAGCCATGTGACCCCGGCATTACCTTCCCCAGACATAAGAGAAAAATTGGTGAATCCACACTGAGTAACGCTAAATCCCCACTGAGAGTAACACTAAACTAATCACAATGAATTAAACTAATGGTTATGCAAACACTAAGGGAAGAACAATTAGAGAATCGCTCCAGCTACCGTCATGGGCTGTAAGAAGGAACTGAGCAGGTGGAGGGCCAGCAGGGGCATATATGCATCGGTATACTGGCGCTACTCCAGGGGGCTCCCTGGCTGGCCCGACGAGTACTGCCAAGGGAAAAAAGCTCCGGAGATCCGTGCACGCGGCACACACACACCTAACTGGAATGGACATGAGCAAGCACTCAAAGAAGAATAATCTGTTCACATCTGGATGGTCACAAATGAGTTCAGAAAAGGGCCTGAGGAGAGTTGTTCTCTCTGGCTATGTCTACACAGCAGCATTATTTCAGAATAACTGGCATTTTTCCGAAATAACACAGTACATGTCTAAACAGTAACCAGTTATTTCGACATAATGTTGAAATAATGTTAAGCTGGAGGACTTCTTACTCCAATTCCTGTAATCCTCATTTTACAAGGAGTAAGGAAAGTCAGAGGAAGAATGCTCTAACTTAGACTTCCTGCTGTGTAAACAGCACCAAAAGTTGAAATAAGCTATTTTGACTTAAGCTACGCAATTGATGTGAGACATGCCCTCTAGTATTACTTCCCATAGAGTTTCTCCAAGACACTCCAGGTGTGGAAAGCAACCTGGTACAATGTGTTCCAACTCCTTGTGGGGTTTGCAATTTGTGTTGACAATAGTAGAGATGAATGCACTCTGAAAGCCATTTGGAGATTCTCTGCTTAGATGTAGTTTCTCCTTTAGATCTCTGCAAAGCTGAAAGAGTTTTGATTCTTTTCTGAATGGTTTGGACCATTTGACGTAAAAAACTAGTTTCCTTCTGGCATCAGTCACCGCAGCTCACAGCCAGTGCCAGACAAAAATGGGACAGGGGGTGGGGCCCTGCTGGCTGAGAGCTATCACATCAGGGGTACTAATGGGACCAGCAGGGGGAGTGACCTGCCCCCCATGTGCTGCATCTTAGCTCACCTCCAGTCTTGCACACCCACCCCCATCATCAGCCACTGGACCACCCACTCACCACTGGTGGTCAGGTGGCTGGCAAGCAGGATCCAGACAGCAGCAGGACTTACTAGTATTGACGGGGAGTTGGGAGGCAAGGGAGGCAGAAAATACAGGATAATTTGTCTTTAAAAACATAAGAACAGCCATTCTGGGTCAGCCCAATGGTCCATCTAGCCCAGTATCCTGTCTGCCAAAAGTGGACAATACCAGATGCCCAAGAGGGAGGGAACACAACAGGTAATCCTCACTTTCTCCCTCTCCTGTCACCCATTTCCAGACAAATAGAGGTTAGGGATACCATTCCTATCCATCCTGGCTAGCAGCCATTGATGGACCTAACCTCCATGAATCTATCTAGCTCTTTTTTGAACCCTGCTAAAGTTCTATTCTTCACCACATCCTCTGGAAAGGAGTTCCAGAGGTTGACTATGCACTGAGAGAAGAAAACCTTCCTTTTGTTTGTTTTAAACCTGCTGCCTATTAATTTCACTAAGTTCTTATATTGTGGGAATAAGTAAATCACTTTTCCTTAATCACTTTTTCTATACCAGTCATGATTTTATAGACCTCTATCATATCCCCCCTTAGTCTCCTCTTTTCTAAGATGAAAAGTTCAATTCTCTTTAATCCCGTGGTCCCCAACACGGTGCCCGCGGGCGCCATGGCGCCTGCGGGGGCACTTGCATGCGCCTGCCAGGTGCTCGGGGCTGGCTTGGCCCCGGGCACATGGTGCGGCACTTGCGGGGAGCGTGGGCCCCGGGCACGCGGCGCTTGCAGGGGGAAGGGGGAAGCCCCGGCCCCGGGCATGCGGCGCTTGCAGGGGGAAGGGGGAAGCCCCAGCCCCGGGCGCACGGCGCTTGCAGGGGGGAGGGGGAAGGCCCGGCCCTGGGCGCGCGGCGCTTGCAGGGGGGAGGGGGAAGCCCTGGCCCTGGGCGCGCGGCGCTTGCAGGGGGGAGGGGGAAGCGCCGGCTCCGGGCGTGCAGCGCTTGCGGGGTGCTTGCGGGGGGGGGCATCGGCCCCGGGCATGTGGCTATGGGGGGGCCCCCAGCCCCAGGCAAGAGGCTATGGGGGGGGCCGCCCCCGGGCGCGCAAGTGTCCTCGCCCCCTGGCACCCGGCGGGCGAACGGTCACGCCCCCTGGCGCCCGACAACCTCAAAGGTTGGGGACCACTGCTTTAATCTCTCTTCATATGGGACCCATTTCAAACCCCTAATCATTTTTGTTGCCCTTTTCTGAACCTTTTCCAATGTCAATATATCTTTTTTGAGATGAGGTGACCACATCTGTATGTAGTATTCACTATGTGGGCATGCCATGGTTTTATAGAGGCAATAAGATATTTTCTTATTCTCTATCTATTTTTAAATGATTCCTAACATTCTATTTTCTTTTTTGACCACCACTGCACATTGAATGGATGTTTTCAGAGAAATATCCACAATCCTCCAAGATCTTTCTCTTGAGTAGCTGTAGTCAAATCAGTCCCCATCAAGTGGGCAGGAGGCTGCAAACAGGGGAGTATAAGAGGGAGAGCAAGAGATCCCACTGTTGAACAGGCTACCAGGTGAGCATAGTAGCTTTTGGTGTGAGTGATTTTGCTTAACTGTTTGAATTTTGATTCTGATTTCAGGTGATTTCTGTTTTAGTTACTGTTGCAGTGGGGATGGTGTGTCTGGAGTGTTTGATCCTTCGTTCCTTTGATCAGCCTCAAGATCAGCCTTCCTCATGTGACTAACGAGGGGGTAGGCTTGACCTAGATGAGCAGGCTTTAAAAGCCAGAGGCAGAGTGACTAGGGGAGCAAAGCAGACGGGGAGTTTAAGAGGGAGATTGAAAGAGGGAGGCCTATTGTGGTCAAGAACACCCGCAACACCTGTACCAGCACTGCTTCTGTCTCCTCCGCCTGCCTCTGTAGCCAGACAGACCATCTGACCATGGATGCCTCTATCCAGATCCTGATGTGGTTTTGCAAGGACTGTGGCTTGCAATTCTCACTTACAGAAATACAGGCGGGGGGAGAAACCATCCAATGTGAAAGGTGCCTGCTGGTAAAATCTCTCAGAAGCAGGTGCGAGAGCTAGAGGAGGTGACTAGGCAGAGGAACATCCGAATCCACGAGCAATTCCTGGACAGTATTCATGTGGAGACAGCTGAGGTAGCTGTCTCACTACACAAGACTGCTGACACAGCGCTGGTAGAGGAGGAGATGACTGAGAGGGGACATTGGCAACTGGTCACTTCTAGCAGCAGGCAGTGCTCCAACCCTCTCACCGTGGTACTTGGAAACCATTATGCTCTTCTTGATTCAGGAGATAAGGAATCACTCTCCACAGCTGAGCAGGAGAAGCCTCGTACCCCCAAAGCTGGGTTTGCTGCCACCACTGCGAAGAAGAAATGTGAGGTAGTGGTAGTCAGAGACTCTCTTCTGAGGGAAACAGAGGTGCCCATCTGTCGCCCTGACATGTCATCTTGAGATGTATGCTGCCTTCCGGGGCCCCATATCCGAGATGTTACAGAGGCATTGTCGAGGATTAACTGGCCCTCTGACCACTCATCCATGTAGGCAATAATAATACTGCAAGGTGTGACACTGAGCAATCAAGAGTGACTACAAGGCTCTAGGAGTATGGGTGAAGGAGTCTGGAGTTCAGGTGGTGTTCTCTTCAGTCCTTCCTGTCAAAGGTAGGGGCCCAGGCAGAGACAGGTGCATCCTGGAGGCGAATGCCTAGCTGCGAAGATAGTGTCGCCAGGAGAGCTTCCTCGACCACAGGATGATATTTCAAGGAGGACTGCTAAGCAGGGATGAAGTTCAGCTTTCGAGGAAGGGGAAGACCATATTAGAATGCAGACTGGCTAACCTAGTGAGGAGGGATTTAAACTAGGCTAGATGGGGGCAGGTGACCAAAGCCCACAGGTAAGTAAAGAACATGGGAAACCTGGGAGATGGGCCAGAGATGGGAGGGAGTGTGGCCTATAATAGGAGAGAAAAAGGAGGGACAAGGCAGAATTGGGAGGCAAGATCAAATCAGTATCTTATATGCCTATATACAAATGCAAGAAGTATGGGTAATAAGCAGGAAGAACTTGAAGTGCTAATAAACAAACACAACTATGACATCGTTGGTATCACAGAGACTTGATGGGATAATACACACAGTTGGAATATAAGTATAGAAGGGTACAGCTTACTCAGGAAGGATAGGCAGGGAAAAAAGGGCGGTGGTGTAGCCTTATATATTAAAAATGTATATACTTGGACTGAGGTGCAGATGGACACAGAAGACAGATGTGTTGACAGTCTCTGGGTCAGGCAAAAAGGGATAGTAAACAAGAGTGATGTCATGCTAGAGGCGCTGACACTTTGAAACCCCAAGGCAGCTGCACAGCTGATCCATGGATCAGCTGTGCAGTGGGCTGCCACTTTAAAACGATGCCTCTGCATGATTCAAAGGGGCAGCCGTGGAACCCGGGGTCAGCTGGGGAGTCCCCAGCTGACCCCAGGGTCCTAGTGACATGCAGCGTAGCATGGAGTCCAGGGTCAGCAGGGGACTATGACTTCCCGCTAGGACTTCCCACTGGCCCTGGGCTGTATGCAGAGTTCCTCATTCCTCCTTTGAAATGTACAAGAGCCCTAGCAGAGGCTCTTGTATGTTTTGAAGGAGAAATGTGGAAGTGCCTATTGACTAGTTGATGAAAATTCCCTTGACTAGTTGACTAGTTAATTAACCACATTTTAACATCCTTAGGAATGAGTACTGCAGAAAGGGACCTAGGGGTCAGAGTGGACCTCAAGCTAAATATGAGACAACAGTATGATGCTGTTGCAAAAAAACCAAACATGATTCTGGGATGCATTAACTGGAGCGTTGTGAGCAAGACACGAGAAGTCATTCTTCTGCTCTACTCTATGCTGATTAGGTCTCAACTGGAGTATTGTGTCCAGTTCTGGGCACCAAGTTTCAAGAAAGATGAAGAAATTGGAGAAGGTCCAGAGAAGACCAACAAGAACTAAAGGTCTAGAGACCATGACCTATGAAAGAAGACTGAAAGAACTGGGCTTGTTTAGTTTGGAAAGGAGAAGACTGAGAAGGGACATGATAGCAGTTTTCAGTTATCTAAAAGGGTGTCATGAGGAGGAGGGAGAAAAATTGTTCTCCTTGGCCTCTGAGGATAGGACAAGAACCAATGGGCTTAAATTGCAGCAACGAAGGTTTAGGTTGGACATTAGGAAAAACTTCCTAATTGTCAAGGTGGCTAAACATTGGAATAAATTGCCTGGGGAATTCCACAACCTCCCTATCTCTAGAGATATTTAAGAGCAGGTGAGATAGACATCTATCGGGGATGGTCTAGATGGCACTGTGTCCTGCCATGAGGACATGGGACTAGACTCGATGACCTCTCAAGGTCCCTTCCAGTTCCAGTGTTCTATATTTTATGTATAGTTGGGATTATTTTTTCCAATGTGTATTACTTTACATTTATCAATATTAAATTTCATTTTCCATTTTGTTGCCCAACCACTTAGTTTGGTGAGAACTTTAAGCTCTTCATAGTCTGCTTTGGTCTTAACTATTTTGAGCAGTTTGGTATCATCTGCAAATTTTGCCACCTCGCTATTTACCCCTTTCTCTAGATCATTTATAAATAAGTTGAATAGGTTTGGTCCCAGTTCAGACCCTTTGGGGACCTGCAGGAGGGCTTTAAATATGGGACATCTTGTTACAGTTATCTAAATATACTAGAATTGTGAAAAAGATTTGGGGGATCATGAGAGCCCATACGACACTATCTTGTTACGATAGGGATCTTGTCCCAATACAAATTGGAGAAACCTCATGTGTATGGCAGGGGTGGGCAATAATTTTTGAGGGGGGCCACTCCAAAACTTTGATCAGTAGTCAAGGGCAGCACTCTTCCATGATATTAATGGAGGAGGTGTGGAGCTTGGGATGGAGGCTGAGTGCAGAAGGAAGCTCTGGAGAAAGGAATGGGTTGTAGGAGGAAAAGTGGAGTCTGGGAGGGTATGTCTACACTACATTCCTCTTTCGAGAGCAGAATGCAAATGCAGCTGAGCAAAATTGCAAATGAAGCGTGGATTTGAATTTCCCATGCTTCATTTGCATAATCGCATCCGGCCGCTATTTCGAAATACCCTATTTTGAAATTAAAAAAACGCAGTCTAGACGTGGTTATTTTGAAAGAAACCCCTTCTTTCGAAATAACCCTTACTCCTTAAAAAATGAGGTTTAAGGGTAATTTCGAAAGAAGGGTTTTCTTTTGAAATAACCGCGTCTGGACTGTTTCTTTTTTCGAAATAGGGTATTTCGAAATAGCGCCTGGATGCTATTATGCAAATGAAGCATGGAAAAATTCAAACCCACGCTTCATTTGTAATTTCGCTCAGCTGCATTTGCATTCCTCTCTCAAAAGAGGAATGCAGTGTAGACATACCCGGAGGGAGTTTGGGTGAAGATGGGGGTTGTAACCTGGGGCAGGGTATTGGAGTGCAGGAGGAGGATGCAGAAGAGAGTATGGGTACAGGAGAAGATTCTGACCTAGAGGAGAGAAACAGGATGGGGTATGGATGTAGGAGTGAGGTGTAGGAATGCAGGGGTTTGGGTTGTGACCTGGGTAAGGAGATTGGAGTAGAGAGTCCACGAGGGAGTATGGGTGTAGGAGTGGAGGTGCAAAAGGTTTGGGTTGTGACTTAGTGCAGGGCTGCAGGAGGGGGAGCAGAGGGTTGGGAAAAGGGAGGAGTTGGGGTGCCAGAGTCAGGCTCTAGTCAGAAGGCATTTACCTAGGGGACTCCCAGTCAGCAGGACCCTCAGGCTGGCTCCCTGTGTTCCACGCCACTCAGTGTGGCTGGCTGAAGAGGCCACATATTCTCTGCACACTGAGCACCCTGGGGAAGAGGGAGCCTCCACATAATGTCCATGCTGCAAGAACCTCCCAGGCAGTTCCCATTGGCTGATTTCTGGCCAATGGGAGATATGAGAGTGTGCTGAGGGGCAAGGGCAAAGCACAGAGCCCCACCTCACCCTGGCATGCATAGTTAAGACTGCCCCTACAAATAGCTGCTTTGAGTGATACACAGGGCACAGAAAGTAGGGAGCCTGCCCGAGGCTCCTACGGAGCAGCGTGCCAGATCTAATGGCTTGGTGTGCCAAATCTGGCCCACAGGCTGTATTTTGCTTGTCTCTGCTGTATGGTGATATGAAAGTATGCATCTTGCAGGTCAAGGGCCAAGAAATAGTACCCTCATTTTAGTACTGGAATTACTGTTGCTAAAGTACCCATCCTGAACTGTTGTGTTTTAATTAATTAATTTGGGTTTCTCAAGTCAAGAAAAGCTTCCAACCCTCAGTCTTCTTCTGGGGTAATGAGAAAATAAGCCCTTCCCCTCAGTGTAGTACTGGTACTGGTTTAAATTTTGGGAGATGGTCTACTTCATGTCTCAGAAGGTGCTTGTGAGAAGGATTCCTGAAAAGGGATGGGGCTAATGGTTAAGGTTGGTTAACTACAGGCAGTCCCCGGGTTACGTACAAGATAGGGACTGTAGGTTTGTTCTTAAGTTGAATTTGTATGTAAGTCGGAACTTACACATATTTTTGGGGGGGGGGGACCGGGGAGCTGGAGTTAGGTGGAAAAGACCCTGATTCTCATACAACTTCCTTATTCTAAGAAAAACACATACTGTTTTGATATGAAGGTTTTTTTGGTTGATATTTTAATTAAAAATTGATCATAAGTTTCAGTGTTTCATGCTATATCCAAATCTTCCTTTTGGAGTACCTGAAAGATCCCAATTATTCATTTAATAGTCAGAATCTTTGTTTTTTATAACTAAAAAAAGTTTATTCACTGCATATTACTGTTCCAAACAGAATTTGCTACAGATGGTTCAGTGAAATGGGTATTAAGTGTAATCAATAGTCATTGGAGAGCACAGTGAAATATTGATACAATCAAAGCTGTTGTTGTATTCTGCTGAGCAGAAAATGGAAATCCCTTCCTGTGAAGTGTGTGTGTGAATTTATCCACAGGATTAATTTTAAAGAAAAATTCTGTGTTGGGAACAGGAGTTTAGCCACAGGTGGGTCCTCATTGTCCACTCACCCACTTTGCAACCAGACCCATCCCCTCGGGGCTTACCCTGCTCCGCTCCAGCCAGGGTATGGGGTTGGGGCTTATCCCCTCTTCCCTTCTGTCCTGCTCCTCCCCATTCTTGCCCACCCACACCACTGGGTAATTTTTCAGCTTCACCTCTGCCAGGTTGGAAGGGACTTGTTAATTTCACGTGACGCTAACAAGATACTTGCAGCTCTAGTGCTGAAGAGGGAAAGAGCTGTTGCTCCCAAGGTGGGGACTGTAACACAATGGGTCTCACTGCCTGCTGCTCCTGCTGTTCCCTAGGAAATTAATTTTTCCGCTCTGGGGTGCCCCCTTTTGGCTGGTGTCTTGTTCCCCCCAGCAGACCCGCGTCCTCAGCGGCGAGAAAAGCTGCTCCACGTCTCCCTGGTCTGCTGGGGGGGAAGTGCTCCCTGCTCCGCCGGAGGCGGCGACAGTGGAGGAGGCACCCCACACCAGCTGCGCCCCCCCATTTGTAACTAGGGATCCGACGTAAGTCGATTGATGTAACCCAGGGACTGCCTGTATATGCCTCAAGCTTACTGGTCCCTACTAGGGTGCACCTCTTGTTACTCTGCAAGTCAAAAACAAGACTGGAATAAACTGAGTGACTTTGAGGATAGTGTTGTCAGGCAGTGAATGGGTCCAGTTACCATAGGCAAGAATCCATATAACTAGACACAGTAGATAACTAGGAGCCTCATAGTGCTCCGTTCCCTGATAACCATTACACCCAACTCGTCTGGCCAGTCACTGCTTCAACACCTTCTTGCAACTTCTCCCCACCACCTCCTGATCTTTGTGACACTCCCTCCCCAGTGCCAGTTTGACTCACTTGAACTGTAGCTTCCACGCACTGGCAAATCTGCTCCCACCCCTCTGTGCACACCACTCATATTGCTGCACAGCTTCACATCTTGCTCGGCAGCCCCCTGCCTCCCCCATTGCATCGTCACAGCGCTGCTGCCGGCCCGGCAGCCCCTCGCCTGACAGTTCACAGCGCCCCCATCCCCGCCCCAAGTGTAAGGGGCCTGCACGTCCCACAGCTCCCTCCCCTTCACGAAGCTCCCAGTCTCACTTTCGCATGGGGCGGCTCCCAGCCCCACCCCTGCGCCCTCCCCGTCCTACCCCAGGTCAGCTCACATCTCTCCCACCCCTCCCCTGCCCGCTCCAGCTGGGCTCACCCCCACTCTCCCCAGTTCTCCGGCAGTGTCAGAAGCGGGCTCTGCTTGCTCCCCGCATCCCCTCACCTGCATGGCACGCGCTCTCTCCACCGATGCAGCTGGATCGACTCACGGCGCGGGCCGTGTCAGGGCTGGCCCCTGCGGACGGAGGGGCGGGGGCCACGTGCACTGTCCCTGTCGCAGGGCAGACCTAGCCCCTGAATGTGAAGCAACCGCCAGGCCGGGCCGTTATTTGCCGTCTTAGAACGGCCTCTGCTTAGACACAGAGGAGTGGGCGGAGCCATGAGAACGACCACTTGCGCATTCAAATCACTGTAGTCTTGGTACTGGTTCTGCCGCAGCGGCCGTTAGCACCTCGCCAGGCTACGGCGCGGAAGAGCGTCCTGCGCGAGGTGTAACGGCCGCTGCGCGAGCTCCTGCCGCTCTTCTCTCCGTCGGGTCCCCCAGGGGGCGCTCGGCTGCCGCACTCCTCTCTGCCGCGTGCGCACGCGCCTGAACCCCGCGGTAGCTGAGCTGCCGCTGCCTCTAGGAGAACCGGGTTCGCGCCTTCGCTGCAGCAGTGGCAGCCAGTTGAACGGGGCCGCCGCTCCGCCAGCGCCCCGACGCGCCACGTGTGCGGTGCCCGCGGTGGAAATGCAGAGCGAGTCAGTGTGTAAATAACCGGCCCCTCCCTGCCTACTAGATGCACCAAAGACTGACACCTCCCCTGTGCTGCGCTCAGACCCCCGGCGCTGGAATATGTCAGAGGGAGACGACGAATGGTCCATCCAGCTGGTTCCCTGGGACCGCAAGGGCCCCGTGTGAGAGTGGCGCTCAGTGGAAAGAGCTACATGTAGTAGGTTGCCTGATCATTAACGCTGATGGTGGCATGTTCCTTTATCTTTCTTCCTGTAATGAACCTGCCTGGCATGGTTATTCCTGGCCCGAACAGTCAGTCCACACACACGCCATGCTGTGCATGCGCTGCCGAGCCCAGCAAGCTACCGGTTGCACTGCTACACCTGCTCTTCCAGCACAGCCAAGGCTTCCACATGCCCACCCTCTAGGCTTGCCAACTGTCTAATCAAGAAAAATCAAATGACCCTGGCCCCACCCCTGCTCCGCCCCTTCCTTGAGGCCCTGCCACTGTTCACCCTCTCTCCATGCTTGCTCTCCCCAACCCTCACTCACTTTCACAAGGCTAGGGCAAGGAGTTGGGGTGTGGGACGGGTGTGGGGTGAATCTCTAGAAAGGAGTTTGGATTGTGGAGGGGGTGCAGGATGCAGATTCTGCAAAGGATTTTGAGTGGGAGGAAATGCAAGGTGCAGACTCTGGGAGGATGTTTGGGTGTAGGCTCTGGACTGGGACAGGCAAGTTTGTGGGGTACAAGCTCCAGTAAGGACTTTGGGTGTGGAAAGGTGTGATGGGTCAGGATCTGGACTGGGGCAGGAGATTGGGGTGCAGATCTGGGGGCAGTGCTTATCTGGGGCAGCTCCTGAACCTAGGGTTGCCAGACGGTTTCAACAAAAATACTTGACATTACATCACAATTTACATTATATCTTATTTAGAAAATACCAGACATTTATATTTTCTTCAATTTGTTTCTGGAACAGAAAGCTCAAATATTGGACTGTCCAATATTCAAAACCGGACACCTAGCAACACTACCTGAAAGTGACTATCACACTCCTCTGGCAGCAGCTCCTTGGCCAGAAGACAGGGGTCTTTGTGTGCCACAGTTCACAGACATCACCCCCACAACTCCCACTGGCTGCAGTTCCCAGCCAATGGGAGCTGCAAAGTTAGCACTTGGGGCAGAGCTCAGAGACACCTCCTCCGCCCCCCCACAAGGATTTCATAACAAACTAATGTGTGATTAATATTTAGCCATTTTTACTGTAACTTCTGTACATACTTTATAGCACTAGAACTAATTGTTCATGGTGGCTTCACAGGCCATTCAGGTAATATGTCCTTACAACTCAGGATCTTCTTTCTAAAGATACCCCAAGTCTCAGCTGACCTTATCAAAGAGTCACCATTCTCTTCAAGAAGAAATACATGAAACAACCTAAGCATGGCAGCTACTCAATTTCAAACAGATGTTGGCCCATTTTATCCCTGTTTCAGCTATTTTTATTCCCTATGCACCTAAAGGGGGAATATTTATGTCTGAAACATGTATCAAATATATACAATGGCTGATATTAGGCCACTCTTCTGATGAAATGCCATTTCAAGAAATCACAGCTACATAAAACAAATAACTAAAGAGGAAAGAAGAGGGTGAAAATAGCATGGTATTTTGATTTATGCTGTTTGCTACAAATAGCTCATTAGATCCTTTCACCACAACTTGGTCTATCAGGCCATGTCTACACAACAGGTAAGATTGAAGCAGCCGCAGTCGAACTTCCAGAGTTTGAATTAGAAGACACACTAATTCGAACTGAGAGGACGCTCCTCTCAATGCTGGTAGTCCTGCTTCTATGAGGAAAGGAAGTCGAAAGGAGAGTGTGCTTCCTTCAACTTCCACAGAGTGGACAGCGCCAAAATTCAAATTAAGGTACTTTGACTTAAGCTATGAAATTAACGTAGCTGAAGTTGTGTATCTTAATTAGACCTTACCCCTTAGTGCAGACCAGCAGCCAATGTATTCAAAATATTTGTTTTATTACTTTTGTTTTTAAAAAAAGAGTATCTGTTCTGATACCATGCTTGGTTTTGATTAACAGCAATTTGAACAGATTATTTCACGCAATGAATCTCTAATCACACCAGCCCATATCAGGAAGTAATTCAAAGTTCTAGCCAAGAAGAGCATGTTCCAAGTAATCAAGTATTTACATTCTTTTCAGTTGTATTGTACTTTTATGACTCTTCAAGTACATTTTATAAACAATGGCACTGCAACAATAATAGTATTTTAAGAAAGATTTCATATGCTATTTTAGAAAAATCAGCATTTTTGCCTTGCTTTTTATGTATATATGTCTGTGCATGCATATGCATATAGGGTAGGGGTGGGCAATAACTTTTAATAGGAGAGCCACTCCAAGATTTTGGCAAGGGGTGAAGGAATGAACTTCTATGGCGGTGGTATGCAAGATAGTATGGAGGTTGGGTACGGAAGAGAGCTTGGAGTAGGGGACTGGGGGAAGAAGGGGGTGAGGGGTCTGAGAGGGAGTTTGGGTGAAGGAAGGGGTTGTGATCTGGGGTAGAGGCTTGGGGTGCATGGTCCAGGAGGGGGTATGGGTGCAGGAGAGGATTCTGGCCTGTGAGAGAAGTATAGGAGGTGGTGCAGGGTCTGGGAGGGAGTTGTTACCTGGGAGAAGGGGATGCAGAGGATTTAGGTATGACCTGGGCTAGGGGAATGGAATGCAGGGTCAGGGAGGGGGTATGGGTGTAGGAGAGGATTCTGACCTGTGGGAGGATTATAGGAAGGGGTGCAGGGTTTGGGAGGGAGTTGTGACCTATGAGAAGGGGTGAAAGGGGCACAGAGGATTTGGGTGGTGGCCTGAGGCAGGTAGTGAGAGAGGATGGGGTGCTAGATGCAGGCTGTGGCTGGAAGGTACTTACCTAGGCAGCTCCCAGCCAGCAGACCTGCAGGAACCTTAGGCAGACTATCTGCTGCTGGCTGTTCCACGTGGCTCTGCTCCAGACATAAGGGGGTAGAGGGAAGGAGAAGGCTTCTCACACTGCTCCTAGCCCCAGCAAAATGTCTCAGTTCCTGTTGGCCAGAAACTTGCTAATGGGAGCAAGAGATTTTTGCTGGGAGGAGGGGGGAGGGCAGAGGCAGCATGTGAAGACTCCCTCCTCCCTCTCCAGCAGTCCAGAGCATAGAGCAGCTGGCTTTTTAAAAAGCATGAGCTGCTCTCTACTTAAGGGTTCTGACAAGGTAACTGTGGGCCAGATTCAGTGGCTTGGCAGGCTGAATCCAGCCCACTGGCAGCCTCTTGCCCTTCCCCCCGAGCATAGGGGCTTATTTTCCTCTTTCACATGTTTTACAAGGATGTAAGTTCCTTGACTTAAATTGAGTTACTCTTAGTTTACCAGGTACAAGAGCATATTCAATGTACAGAGATAAGTCTCTCTGGGTATGTCTACACTACCCTCCTAATTCGAACTAGGAGGGTAATGTAGGCATACCGCACTTGCAAATGAAGCCCGGGATTTGAATTTCCCGGGCTTCATTTGCATGAAGCCGGCCGGCGCCATTTTTAAATGCCGGCAGTTCGAACCCCGTGCCGCGCGGCTACACGCGGCATGGAGTAGCTAGTTCGGATTAGGCTTCCTAACCCGAACTAGCTGTACTCCTCATTCCACGAGGAGTACAGCTAGTTCGGGTTAGGAAGCCTAATCCGAACTAGCTACTCCATGCCGCGTGTAGCCGCGCGGCACGGGGTTCGAACTGCCGGCATTTAAAAATGGCGCCGGCCGGCTTCATGCAAATGAAGCCCGGGAAATTCAAATCCCGGGCTTCATTTGCAAGTGCGGTATGCCTACATTACCCTCCTAGTTCGAATTAGGAGGGTAGTGTAGACATACCCTCTGACTGTGAATCGACATAGGAACTAATCTATATTTTATATATTATATAATATGCTGTGTTAATTTAACAACTTAAAAATGCCTGCACTCAAAAAAATGTATTATGTAAAAATAGAAAATTCCTAATAAAATATTCTCATTTAAAACAACTCAACTGAGTATCTTTATTTACAACAAAAATAATTATGTATAGCAGTACTGGTAGGGACAAAGTTTTTTGCATGCAAAGATTTCACACAAATTTTTTGTTTACATTTTTATTCCACACAATTGTATACATCATGACACTAGGAATCAAATAATTTTAAGATGCTTTTAATATACTCGAAATTAAAGAAACATTTGCAGTTTTAACAAAATCTGATTTAGGAACATTTACAGTCTAGTGATTTTTTTAAAATTGTACAAGTAGTAAGGTATAATTTTTGAGTAAAACATTATGTCCATGTATTCCTCATTCCCACAGCATTAGTTCTAGGTAAGGAGTAAAAATTCTGAAGAAAATAAAATAGCAGTTGTTAATAGAGTTACACGATGTGATTCTATATACCCCAAATACAACAAAGGGAATAAAAATATATTCAAACATTTAATCACAGTATTGGTAAAGGACAGGGGGGACTTATGTACCACACCAAAGATTCTAATTAGCTAACTTCTTTGGGGTTCAATCCTGTAGTCCTTACTTGGCTTGGATTCACTGTGAGTTGTGTCTCTGGATTTAAGCAAAGGTCTGTTCTCTTCGCAGTATACATATGGGCAGGGATGTAGGGCAGGGCGAACGAGGCAGCCGCCCCGGGCCCCGCGCTTAAAAAAGCCCCGCGCATGCGTCGTGCTCCTTGAAAGTAGGAATAAGAAATTCTCCGGAAAAGGGCTTATTTTCCGGAGAATCGCGTCTAGACTGGCGCTTTTCTCCGGCTTATCCCCAAGCCGGAAAAAAGCGGCAGCCATGTAAATGTAAATGCCGTGGGGGATATTTAAATCCCCCGCGGATTTGCAATTCCGACTCGTCTCATTAGCATCCCTTTTCCGGAAAGGGATGCCAATATAGACGTAGCCATGCAGTTCTCCTTGAAGCTAATGAGATTTGTAATGAAGTTTTACTCAGAAAAATAATTATAAATAATAATTGTGGGTTTTCCTGTTCATTCTTTTAAAATTATTTCTGGATGGAATTTTCACAGATTACAATTCTAAATGTTTCCCCCCAAACTGTCACTAGCACTAGCTCTACTAACTTGATTTTTAGGTTCCTAGTTTTAATAACTTTCCAAACTGTCCACAGATTTGAGTGCCTCAGATTTTTAGTTGAGATATCTATAGCCTAGCTGAGACACCTATGGCACTCTGGGTGGCTCTGAGGATTGCCTGGAAGGTGTGTGGGGGTGGGGGGTAGTAGCACAGCATACTCCAGAAGGTCCCGAGGACTAACTATGAGCTGACCTATTAGGTTACTACTATATACCGGGAGCAGGAGGATGTGATTCCGGTGTCAAGTAGACATTCTCGGTATTAGTTCTCATTGAATTAATATGCTAAAAATAGTTGTGTAGCTGTGGTAGTTTGGGTTACTCATCCTAAGTATGTACTCACCATGACTAGGTGGGTTCATACTCAGGGCTGTCGGCCTGTGCCACTCACTGCCCATGGTATCACAGCTGCCCTATTTTTAGTGTCCTAGCCTTGATGACAGCTAGCACCAAGTATGTCTGCTTGAGCTAGGAACCACACTTGGAGCTCCAAGTGTAGACATAGCCTTAGAGGTATGAAGTATCTGAAGTGCCCATTGACTTCAATTTTAGATGTGATTTCTTAGCAATTCTGAAAATCAGGCCATAGGGATCTCAATTTGGCTACTCTAAAGTGGTGTCACCCAGACTAGTGGACTATTTTTGAAGATGTGGATCTTTGTTTATTTGTATAAAGGGGGCAGGATTTGGATGTGAACCTTGGTTAAAAATATGAAAGAAATACCTTTTCAGTGGAAACCTGCTGATCTTCCATTGCGTGGCTAGAAATCAATAAATAAGTCATAAGAAATTAACACTGTAAAACAGTATAGGATTTAAAGAAGAATTCACCATAGTAATATTGTATTGACTGTATTTTGCAAATCCCTTGAGTTATCCCATATATTTTACAGAATAATTTCTCAATTAAAATTAGGATAATGATCAAATAACATTGTCTATACTTTTTCACTTCTGAAAACTGGTTATACGGCAAATTTAATACTGTTTAAAATGGAGAGCCAGACCACACCCAACTCTGTTTGAATTTGCAAAAGGGAAGAAGAGAATACAAAGAGATTCTTTCCTCCCCTTTCCATCCTCACACAGCTCTCATCATGGTTATCCAGAATTTGTTACCTCTTGGCTAGATAATTTCAACACACTGCAGATGGGACTAAACCTTTGCTATTCATCTAGTGCTGCCAGTGCAGAATACACAGACCCACAACATAAAGTACATTACACCTATTTTCTCTCATATGGATTAACTGTAAGATGTTGTTGTTTATTTTAAAACCTTGAATTGTTTGAGATCTATCTATTAGATAGCTACCAGATCATGTGTAACAGGTACAGTTCAGGTCCTATGAAGCACTTGAGTTGAAGTCCCCTATAAATGGAAAGGTGCTTGCAGCATGGAATTATCAATGGGGCATCACTGGCTTTGAAATTCACTTCTCTCTTATTCCTCTAGAATTTGACTTTGGTGACTTTAGGACACACTGCAAGGACATAACTGTAAACTCAACTGGTGGGTATACTGGTAAATCAGAATCCTTGTTTCTAAGTTCTACCATATTTCATTAAAAGCATTTGGGTTACTATGGTTTTGTTAAAATCATCCAAAAATGGAGATAGCTCCTATCTTTGACTCTATTATTCTTCATTCTATTCATAGTAGATAGAAATGTGATTCTAAGTTGTTATTATTATTGTGGTGTTCAAGGCAAATTAGACAAATATAAAGAAAGTCACTCAGAAAGGTTACAATTTCAGTCTCAATGGTACCACGCTTGTGAATCATACTAGGCCAAAGCCATGTGTAGTATATCAGAGTTGGCAGGGTCTCATTAACTTTGCACCACTCGTTTAATTCTTTTCTTGCTACACCCTTTTCACTGGTGTACACTTCAGTAATTTTGCATATTCAAAATGGGCTGATTCAATTTCCATTAAAATCAATGGATCATCTCCCGCTGATGGTAACAGCAGCTGGTTAAAGCCCAGAATGACTACCTTTCCTCTGACATGCAAAGTACACCACTGTTTATGTTACCCCTGATTTTGATTAGGTCCTTTCACTTAATCTTAACTCTCTAACTCCAAATTTTATAAAGAGAAAAGTAACGTATAAAACAGGTGTACTGTTTGTCAACCACTTTAGTATATAAATAGAAAAAATAGTAAGACTACCCAACAAAATCCAGAAAAGACAATATTAAGGATGACTTGCCATACTTAACTTAATCCATTATGCTAAGAAACTGCAAAATAAGCTTACAACTTAAGTTTAGGAATGGACTAGGTATATTCCAATTAGATATTTTTACACCCTCTTAGCTGAAGTGCAAATGACAATACAAAATTAGGAAAGTGGAAAATCAGAGTATCTTGTTGCAATAAAAACTACTAGTGATATATATCATGGCACTGCATGTATTAAATTAACATGTAAAATACTAATTTGAAAAAAGCTTTTATTTACTAGGTAGACAAGGTTGACATATCTATCTGCATGTGCTTTAAATCCTTATTAGTTTAAGAGTTCTATACATGATAATTGATTATTTATAAAGAAACAGCATGGCAACATGTCCATTCAGCAGACACTAAGATAGTATGCCTACTTTCTTACTGTATTTTTGGTGTAAAAGTTTTATAAAGCCAGATTTAGATATGATCTCAGAATATCCATTTAGTAGATTAAAAAAAAATTCAGTTGGTGTGTAGGAGAAAATGTTTCCATGTTGAGACAGACACACAAGTCTATCATGGACAAATATTTACAATCCAATTACTATCTAATCCTGAAATATGCTTACCACTGACAGCACTTATTAATTTATATTTAATATTTCTACTGTAGCTCACAAAGACTCTAGTCAAGCCCTGTTCTGCTAGTCACTGTACAAATACATATTCCCGATCCTATGGAATTTACCAAAGCACCTCTGGAAATTCTAGGTGTTTATCATTGAAATGCAGATAGATCCTTAGCTGTAATGAATACTGCAACAGAAACAAGCTCCCGTGTCTCTCACTGATGTCCAATACTGTACTTTTTGCAATCTAACAATCAGTTGGGGGGAGGGGGGAATGATGAAAACAACAACCATACCCTGAACAAGAAGTAGCCCCTGCTTTGAATCCCTCCAAGTCCTTGAAGTTCCTCCTGAAACAACAATGCATTTCAAAACAAACTTGAATAACTCAAATGATACAGAAAATTGTCCCAATACAACAATTCTCAGAATTCACCAGCGAATAAAATTGTACACTATTTGTATTAATTTCATTTCAACATTGAGATGGAAAGAGAAGGTTTCTAACAGTTTCCCTTTAATACACATATAAGGCTCTTCGTGTACCTAATAAAAACATTTTACAGTACCACTGTATCCTCTGAAGCTCCAATAGGCATGCATTATGTATAATTCTCTCCTTAAACAAAATGAAACAACTCATCTTCAAAAATAATTTTGACAAGAAATAACCTTTTAACACTTGAGGGTCAAATTTTGTTTCCAGTTCTGACTCAATTGAGACAGAATTGTTCTAGAAATACACCAACATAGCTGACAGAATTTGGCTTTGACTTTCCAAGTTACAACATTTACAATTGTGACTGTGCTTTGAGGACACCTCAAGAATTCTCAAAATTTGTGGCCTTTAGCACTCCCTTCCTTCCCACATCTAGCTATCAAGAAAAGGAAGGTTGTTGTGACCTCTGAAACTGTTCATGACCCACAAGTTGAGAACTCATGATCTAATAATCTAGCTCAGGGATCTCCAAACTTTTTAAGCATGAGATCCCTTTTTGAATTTAAGTGCAATCCAGGACCTACCTCAAACCCAAATACCCTTGCCCCGCCTCCTTTCTGCCCCTTCTCCAAGGCCCTGCCCTTGCTCACTCCATACTCCCTACCCCATCCTCTCTCACTTTTCAGGCTGGGGGCAGGGGTTCAGAGCACATGGGGGTTGAGGACTGGGGCCGGGGTTCAGAATGTGGTCTCCAGCTGGGCACCGCTTACTACAGGTGGCTTCTGGGTGATGGTGCAGGGGGCTAAGGCAGGCTCACCCCGACCCTAGTCCTGCACCAATCCCAAAAGCAGCCAGCAAACTCTCTCCATCCCTGCTCCCCTCTGCTCTGTGGAGATGGGGTACAGGGTAGAGGGAGTGGCACCCTGACATCAGCACCCCCCCCCTTCCTCTTCTTCCCGTGCCCTGCACAGCAAGCAGGAGGCTCCCAGGGGTGAGGAGCACCTGCAAAGCAGAGGGCAGGAGCAGCATGGCAGTGCTGAGAGGGGTAGATGAAGTGCTGACACTTGATAGCCTCCCAGCCAAATCTCTCAGGATCACCTGTCAAAGGTTCCAAGATCTACCAGTAGATCCCAATCTACTGGTTGGTGACCACTATCTATCTAGTAAGAAAGACTAATGAGTAAACACATTCTAATTTGTCATATAAAGCACAGTCCTAAAAACCCTCCAGGCATGGAGTTCCCTTTAACTTCCCTGAAAATGATATGTATAGAGAACTTGTAGGTGTCATGAGCCATGGGCTGGAATCTTGGTTCTGATTTATGTGAGAATGATCCTGGTCCAACCCTCCATTTGGTAGCCTACTGACGTCTGCTTTTTTTAGGACCACAAAGCCCAGCTGCAGTTTAATCTCTGATCCTGAGGTCCTATTGGCAGAACCCCAAAAAAACTGACTGGCTCACTGGCCCTTTTAAGCTAGCAGCAGGACCAGGAAGCTGTCCAAACAATGGGGCTCCAGCTCTCTAGCCTTGATTTCCTGGCATTCCAATGTGGCTTGACTTGTGGTTCCTGACTGTGACCCAGCCTGACTCTGATTCCCAGTTCTGATCTCCAGTTTGTCTCCTACCTCTGATTTCCTTGCCCAGCTAACTCTTGACCTTTGTCTTGTGACCATGGAGTTCTATTTTGCCCACTAGATGTAGCTAACTGCTACTGGCTTTGACAAGAGGACTGAGCCCAATATTTGTAGAGTCCATTTTGAAAGCATATATTTCACATAGATATTTTTGTGCAACTGTACTCCAATCACAGTTCAAGTACAAAATGCTTTCCATAATACTCTTAGATCTAGAGTCACATATTTATCATTAATTCTTTCAGTCACCTCTGGTATTTCTTCGTGTCTCTGGCTATCACTGAGGCTACAATCATAAATCAGAATTATCCAATAGAAAAACATGCTTTGTTAGCTTCTGATGTCATTAGCATCTATAACAGCGCTAAGATTTCTTTGACCAAGATGAACCCAGGCACCTCCAGCCATAGGACTTCCCAATTCCCAGGAACCTCTCTAAGAAAGTAAATTGTACATCATTTTCAAGTCTTTTAAAGCATGGTAAGGCCCTGTTTTATTGTCACAAGGTACACCATATCACCATGGATCAGCTGTGCTTTGACATATAGAGAATGCCTATATGGTTTTCTTTACATCATATCCTTTCTATAGTTACATATATTTATATCAACTATACTAGGTTTTTTTTAAAGGCTAAAATAACAATGTTTTAAATGGATAATATATATATATATATGAGTTGTCCTGCAAGAATGTATGTTGAACTAGATTCAGAAGAAAGAAAGAAAGAAAGAAAGAAAGAAAGAAAGAAAGAAAGAAAGAAAGAAAGAAAGAAAGAAAGAAAGAAAGAAAGAAAGAAAGAAAGAAAGAAAGAAAGAAAGAAAGAAAGAAAGAAAGAAAGAAAGAAAGCTGTAAAGTAATTAAAATAATAGATATATGATACCAGTATCAAGCCATCTCTATATCCTTCCTCCATCTTGTTTGAGAGGTAGAGTTTTTCAAGGGAGCATCAAGTTGTTAGCAAATGAGGGGACGGTGCAATGGGGGTAAATGCAGTAAAGAAAATCCTGACCCCACTGAAAACAATTACAAAACTCCCACTTATTCAACAGGGTTTTGATTTCACCTTGTATTTTCCTTCCACAATGGTAATGGATTAGGAGTTTTATCCAAGAACTAGAAATGTTTGTGTAAGTAATTATTTGCATTATTTCAAAAAATTTGGGGGCCAATGAATGAAAGTGTCACAGAATTTAAAGTCAATAAGCTTGTGGTATTTACAGGTTCAGCAAGAGCACTAAGTTCTCAGGAGCAGGTGACACAATAATAAAAATAGGTACATGCTATCAAACAGCAATCTTTAAAATAGCAACCCAAGGATAAAATAATGATTACAATAATTAACAATAAAAATCAAATAGTTGTTAAAGTGTTGTGTACATTACCACATAGTGCAGCCCCAAGTAATGCATCGGCTCTCAGCCTAAATATACAGAGTGGTTCTCAACAGGATTTTTCAGGGTTTCTGCTTAACAGGTCTCATTTAAAAATCAGCGTTCAGTAAGTTCCAGATGCAAGGACATTAAACAGCATGGCTGTTTTTCTCTTCAATTGACTGTAGTTGATCAGATACATCCATTTAAATTAGGTATCCCCAGACGTCAGTGCATAACAGAGGATTGCAGCAAACAGGCCCATCCTACACTATGTTCTCCAACAGTTTTGACTCTTGATCGTAAGTACAATACAGGCTGGACCTCCCTCATCCGGCACCCGCAAGACCTGATGGGTCCTGAATGAGGGATTTTGCTGGATTAGGGGAGGTCCAGAGGGAAAAAAAAGAAGCCTCAGTAGTTTTCCTCAGCTCCACTTCTCCAAGATGGAATGCACAAAATAGTAATTGCACTAATTTAACTTCAACAGGTTTTAACCCAATTTCATGTAACTAGTGCAAACTCACGTGTGGACCCCTTTTTTTCAGTTTATGAATGGCTTATTTTAGTTTAGCTTAAGCCTGTTTCAAAATCACTTATGCTACAGTAAAATAAAGTGTTATTAAACCAAAATAAGAATGTGCAAAGGGGTTCCATCAATTTAGCCAAACCTGTTGTGTTTTTTTTTTAAATCACACTTTGGGGGCTTGTCTATAGGAAGCTGCAATATGCACTGTGGGCTGTGATTCCAAAAGTGCACTAATTGTGTTGTGCATTAATTAGTCCATGCAAAGCATGCTAATATGCACTAAAGTTTCTGTATTGCACTTTAAAATAATATTGTTGCAAAGGTCTCAAAAGATCAGTATAATATTCTTAGTCTCCTTTGCTAGAAATATCTAGTATCAATGTCCATCTTTGATTCTGTCTTAGAAATGGTAATAACATACATGGTAATAAATGGAGATCTGATCAGAAGCTCCCAGTATACTGAGAGTTTATGTAATGTTCCACCCAGCAAAACAGGTTGGATAAAATCTAATATTTTCTTATTTTCACTCTTTCAGGAATAAAAAGAAAATAGAGACAATGAAAGAGTCACGGCAAGGATGAGCTACCTACAGAGGCCAAGAAATAGACTGAGCATCTGTCTCTGTCATAAGAAGCATGACCATACATCCCATTTTGGCCAGCTCACTCCCTTTTTTTAAGCCTTGTCCTGGCCCTCCAGATTTGAGGAACTGAGGGGCAAAAGTGGGTATATGTCTCATTTGCTCTTGCCAATTGAGCAGCTGGAAAAAGTAAACAGAATAAATGCTCACTTTTGTCAAAAAAGTAGGGTGTGAAAAAACATGCGGGAGGGCAAGCTGTGATGCCAGTCATGTGCAAGGTGGAAGAAAGGGCTCAGATGAGTGGCTCAGGTAGCCCTGTGGGGATGTTGCTCAGGCTAGTCCCACAAGGTATCCCATTTTCCCTTAGGCAAATATGGACACCCTAGTCATAAGGATGAAAAGCCATCTACAGTTCATTGAACATTGTTAAATTGAGATAATTTTGGAAACTCATCTGAAAGGCTGTCTGAGAATTGGTAAAGTTGAAAACAGGATGCATTAGAGCAGTGGTGCCCAACCTTTTGGGGCTGCTGGGCACTCAGGGCCTACGGCGCAAGAATGGCCCGGGGCAGCCCTTGTCACTAGGCGGGTGCACATAAATGCCCCAGCAGGCACCATGGCGCCTGCAGGCACCGCATTGGGGACCACTGTATTAGAGACTGATAAGGGAAACTAAAGGCCCAGTGATCTCATCACTAGGCAATGCCACTTGTAATCCTGGTACCATCACATTACCAATAAATAAATCTATCTATATATTTTAGAAATGTGCATCTGTCTGTGAGTCCATTTGTTCACAAACTCCTCCTAAACAGTAAGAGCTAGGAGGACCACCAAATTTGGAATGAAGCTTCCTCTTATCCTAACTTAAAGCAAGATCAGGGTTTGGTTGTGCTGTGAAAACGGGAAGTATCTGGAATGGGATTGTTTTCCATAACATGGAAAGGGAGTGAGCTGCTAGGAGGGACAGTTATACTGCAGAGTGACTACAAGGGAGTGGCTGGCGGCCCAGTGTGGCCCGGGCAGCTGCCGCCACCAGTGACCCAGCACGGCCTAGTGAGCCAGCATAGTCCTGGTCACCCTGGGGAGTCACCATCACCCTAGGTGCCACAGGGAACTAACATGACCCAATCTACCCCAGGGAGCCACCACCACTGGCAATCCAGTGCAGTGGAGCAACTCGGAGTACAGGATCTGTCGAAAAAGCTCCCCGCTATTGGCAGAACCGCGGCTAAACAGCACTTTCACTTTCAAAATGGCGCAGCACAGCACCAGAACTTGAGTATGCAAATGAAGCCCGGGATATTTAAATCCCGGGCTCATTTGCACTTTCCAAGTGCTTTATTTGCATCGCTCTGTCGACAGAGATGCAGTCTGGAGGTAGCTTAAGTGAACAATTTTTAAGAAACAGGGAAGAGAAATCTTTAATATGTAATAAATCATGTAATATAAATGATTTATTTTAAATGTCTTTTCATCAGTTGTTTGGAAATGTTAATTATAAATGCATGTTTGAAGATATTTCAAAACAGAAAAGAAAAAATTATACAAAATCATCAGACTAGGGGAAAGCAGAAAAATGAAATATAGAGACATTGGCTACGTCTAGACTGGCATGATTTTCTGCAAATGCTTTTAACGGAAAAGTTTTTCCATTAAAAGCATTCGCGGAAAAGAGCGTCTAGATTGGCACGGACGCTTTTCTACAAAAGCACTTTTTGCGGAAAAGCGTCTGTACCAATCTAGACGTGGTTTTGCACAAGAAAGCCCCGATCACCATTTTCGCCATCGGGGCTTTTTTGTACAAAACAATACCGCGTTGTCTACACTGGCCCTCTTGCCCGAACGGGAGCGGCATAGCATTTCCGTAAGAACACTGACAATCTTACATGAGATTGTCAGTGTTCTTGCGGAAATTCAAGTGGCCAGTGTAGACAGCTGGCAAGTTTTTCCAGAAAAACTGCTTTTGCGGAAAAACTTGCCAGTCTAGACGCAGCCAATATTATGTCTGACTCAGATGGCATAATGGAATCTGGGCTAACAATTAGAATCAAAACAGGAATTAATATTAGGCAATAAAATTCGATTTTTATAATGTGACCACTTCCTAGAAAACTTTATAAAGAAGAGAAACAGAAATGTGCATAGACAACTCTGTGTAAGAATTAATATAAATTAATGGCATAGTTCACGTAAAGTGTAAAGCACTCATGCTTAATACTGCTATATGAGTATTTTGTTTGCTTGAAAATATTTTGAGATGCTTTTTTAAAAAGGGAGGTAAAAATCTGTTAATAAAGTCCCTGTTTTCCAGTCATTTCCTCTTCATTTTCAAACCTTTCATACAGAATCTACGTCAGATGCTGAGAACAGAATTGTCTCATCAGTAAGTCAGAAAGCTAGCTAGGAACAAGTTAATAAAAAAAATTTTTTTTAATTCCCTTGGATGAACTATATTGTCTCTCCAAAGACCTAAAAACTCTGTAGAGGAATATATCCTCCAGAATGCAATTTATTGTTCCCAATGGAATGATAACAAAGTTTGCCTCTGAGTTATGGTGCACTAGGCATGCTACTATTGGTCTCTTATATTGAGATGAGGCCTATCAAAATCTTAGGTCCAAAAGAATTCAGGGATTTGAAATCAAAATCTCAGTCTTTGCATTTCACTGTGTTGGGGGATCAGTATTTAGCCCATTTATAGAGTTTTTAGCCTGTTATAGAGATAAGCTTTACTGATAAATTAAGCTCTAAAGCCACTATATTCAGAGTTCAGCTCTGCAGTATTGTTATGGAACCACTTCTAGCACATATTTACTACAAAAATATCCAATTTGATGATACAGCCTCTCTCTGACTTACAAACCAGTTACAGATCAAGCTATTGGTCATAACTCAGTTTGTTCGTAAGTCAGACCCCATAGAGTTACACGTGACCGTGCTGTTCGTAAGCGCGGATCGCGTTCATAACTTGGGGTCCGCCATTTACGACAGCTTCGGTCGTAACTGCGAACGGTTGTAAGTCGACCATTCACAACTCGGGGACCAGCTGTACTTTATGCCCTACAAGTATTATTCCTCTATTGGAAAATATTTCTTTCTTTTAACTGAACATTTTCTGGAATATGTAAAAAAGATAGCAATCTATATTTGTGTATGAGTATAAGAATTGATTCTGGTCAAATTTATTACACTTTTATGCTGTGGAATTACTCCTATTTAACACAAGCCTAAAAAAGATCAAAATCAGTCCTCAAAGACTTTGGAACAGAAGTCCTGTTGATTTAATCTGATTAGAATGCAAAAGCAGTAGAAGACTTCTGACGCTCACTATCTTGATAGTGAACATTAGTCCATTAGGAATAATGTTAGTGAAATAAAAACAAACAGGACTTTTTTTTTCTGTTTCAGCCTGAAGACAGTTTTTAACCAATGATTAGCTTTCCTCAAGATAGTAGCATAGTACAATGTTTTCCAAGAACAGCATCTGAAAAAGCTGCATAAACAGAGCATGAAGGGACAAATCCCACTGTAGTCATTGGGACTACTCCATTGTCTAAAATTAAAAGCATGAGTAAGTGTTTATAGGTTTGAGATCTAAACTGGTTACAAAAATAATATAACAAGGTACCCAAGAGGAACATTAATTTTACAGCATTCCCAAAGGATTTATACAGAGTTCAGAGATATGCAAGGATTAAAGGGCCGGATTCGGCAATTGGCTGAATCATTAGGATTTGAGATTTCCAAGTAACTTTCAGGACAGAACCCATCTACATATTAAAGTCAGGATGATCAGCACCCTTATGGACAGTGATGTCTAGGGGTCAGCTCAGCCTCACTGATTGGTGTGGCCCCTTTAAGATTTTGGGACATCTGAAAGGCAAAGACCAAGGAGGCTTTGGGAGAGAAGAAATGGTCCCAGGAGTAAGTAGTATTTAGAAAGCATCCCATTACGGTCTCTTCATGGGCCATGGGGCCTTGCATAATGGGTGGAGCAAGGTTCTTCATTCTCCCAGCCAAATGGGATGAACTCTAGGAAAGGAAACAGAATAAATACCACCCCCTGCCTCATAGCAAGACAGGGGATGGCAGGGGAAGGCTGGTCAAGCTGAACCCTTCAAAGTATGAGTATTTTCCAGTAAATAGGACATACAAAACCTCACTTAAATAGTATACTGATATGATGATGCACCTTGAAAAAAAGAGCTATGATCAGAAACATTTAAATAAGATGTTTTCAGAAAGGTAATGAAACCACAAAACTTGGGAGTGAATGTGTGACACTGAGCCAGAAAGGGTTACCCAAGTAGCAGGCTAAATAACTCAAATTCTACTTTGAAAGACATATTATGTAAATGGTAATTAGGGCTATTCATTATAAAAGCTGATGATACTGTTACATTGACTAGAAGAGCTTTGAATTGTGGATTTGTATTGTTAGAGAAAAAGACGGTAATTTTATTTGTCTGTAAAAACAAGGAGAAGATTTTACCCATGAAAACTTAAGCTCTAATAAATCTCTTAGTTAAGGTGCCACAAGTCTCCTTGTTTTTGCAGATACAGATTAACATGATAACCCCTCTAAGACTCCTTTGTCTGTATTTACTTATATCTTGTTAGAGATTAACATTGTAACCAGATGGCTCCTGTTTGTTACTATATTCGAGGGTGCATCTACACCAGTGGTCCCCAACGTGGTGCCCGTGGATGCCATGTCACCCACCAGGGCATTTATGTGCGCCTGCCGATTCATCTGGGCTGACCCTGCCCCTGGGCACCCGGCAGCCCCGAAAGGTTGGAGACCACTGATCTACACAGCAGGGCTTAACTCGAAATAAGCTACTCAAATTGAGCTACATCAATTGCATAGCTTATTTCAAAATAGCTTATTTCAAAATTGGGAGCATCTACATAGCACTTATTTAGAAATAGAGCACTCTTCCTCCGACTTCTCTTACTTCTTGCACAATGAGGGCTACAGGAGTCAGAGTAAGAAGTCCTCCAGCTTGACAATATTTCGACATTATTTCGAAATAACTGCCTGCTGTGTGGACATGGACTAAGTAAGTTCGAAATGTTAGTTATTTTGAAATAATATTGCTGTGTAGACATACCCCTACTGATTCAGCTATCAAAAGGGAATAACATTTAGATGAAACTTCTGTGTAATAATATCATTGTCTATATTTCTCTTTGAAGGTTTGGAGTAAATTCTCTAAGAACTGCTGATGAATGCAACCAGTTACCTATGTAAGCATAGGAAACAGAAGATTTTATTTCAAAGCTACAATGCTTTATCCGGGGAATACCTGCTGTCAAGAGGCTATCGATAGCCTGCCAGAGATCTATAAAAGAACTAAGACTCCGGTCCCATAATTCAGATCTACTTATGCTTGGTCAGGAGAAATCTGAATCATAAAACTGAGGTCTCCAACTCCAGTTTGGATTACCCTGTTAAGTCTCATGGAAGAATTAGAACAAACTCTATCTATGGATCCCCTATTTGGACTATAACCTGATGAACTGATTCTGGAAAGAACTTTTTGAAACTCAGCAGCTCACCATCTTTTTTATGAAACTGACCTAAGAACTTTATTCATATCTGTATCTATTATTTTGGTTAAAAGATGCTCTTTTCTTTTAAAATAAATCTTAGTTTAGTGAATAAGAACTGCCAATAAGCATATGTGATGGATAGGAGGAGTGCTGGCCAGCACTCAGTGACTAAGGGGTTAAACTCAGGTAGCTAGCAAGGGTGTTGGCAGGGGATAGAAGAACCAATGGGGATATGGTGCTGAAATCTGAATTGTATCAAACACCTTGCCTGCTTTCTTTGTGTGGGAGAGTATACAGGATGATTTAAACCCAAGAGGAGTACCATGGCTCCAAGAAATTTGGGGGCATGGGAGTGTACTGAAGGGATCATGAGTAAACAAAGGGGCTGTGTCTACACTGGGCCACTTATTCTGGAAAATCAGCCGCTTTTCCGGAATAAGCTGCGAGCTGTATACACTGGCCCTTGAATTTCCGGAAAAGCAACGACGCTCTACTGTACAAAATCAGCCGCTATTCCGGAAAAACTATTCTGCTCCCGCTCGGGCATAAGTCCTTATTCCGGAACACTGTTCCAGAAAAGGGCCAGTGTAGACAGCCCAGTAGTCTTTTCCGGAAAAAAGCCCCGATCACGAAAATGGTGATCGGGGCTCTTTTCCGGAAAAGCACGTCTACATTGGCCACAGACGCTTTTCCGGAAAAAGGGCTTTTCCGGAAAAGCAGCCTGCCAATGTAGACGCTCCTTTTCCGGAAAAACTGAAAACGGAATAATATTCCGTTTTAAGCAGTTCCAGAAATTCATGCCAGTGTAGACACAGCCAGGGGGAAAAATGTGTATCTAGTCATGATCAGGATATTTTTCTTTATTTTGGGTTGTTTGGTTTAAACTTCTCTGTGTGAATCCATGCCTTCCCTTCTCCATTGACCATTTAAGTTCTTTGTGTTTTGATTTGTTCTTTCGTAGTTGCTCTGTAACATATAGCAACAAAGTAGCTTTATCAAGTATATCTTTTCTTTTGTTAATAAAAATCACTTTTTAAGGTGATGATTGATTCTTGTGTCCTGGAAAAATATGTGTGTGTGAGTGTGAGTGTGAGTGTGAGAGAGAGAGAGAGACTGGGTGGTCAGCTACTGGAGACAGCAACTTGTTTTTCTCTTTTCTTTTTTTTCAAACTCTCCATGTCCTCCTTCTCCTCCCCCCACCCCCCACCCCGGACATCAATGGTCACAGCAATCATACATAGTTTAAAATTACATACGTCTGCTTTGTATCTCTTCAGTCTTCTCTCATGAAGTTGGGGAACAAGTTGCAGCAAAGGATGCAGGACAGACGACTGAGAGGACATGAACACAGACATATGAACAACAATGATATCCTGGTCTTGTGATGCAAAGAATGTCTCTTAAAATACCATTGGTTTATGGTCAGAACATGCAAAACAATGGACTGAAGATGTTAATTGAATGTTAACTTTTTGGGTATTCTGAATTTATACCTGAAAGGTACAGCTTTTTATTTAGTCCGTGAATGCACCTACAAGAGCAGTGAAATGAAGAGAACCTTCTCAACTCTGTTCATTATAGGTTATAGTTTGTATATTGTTATGTCAGGGGCAAGTCCCAATTCTGACTTTGATCAGCTTATGAGAGTGCACTGCTAGCTCTGTGATTTGAATATGCAGAGAACATTTTTGGGAAGCTTTTATTCTAAGTTTCTGATTACTACTGTTCCTAAGAATCTCACAGACAACTTCAAAATTTTCTGGCACTCTCAAAAGTTATTATGTTTAAAATAGTGTGAATCACAAGAATAAAAGTAAAAACAACAAAAGGTCTGCTAGCACTTTATAGACTAACAAAACATGTAGACGGTATCATGAGCTTTCGTGGGCACAGCCCACTTCTTCAGATGACCGGAGTTATGAGTGTAGGATGTGCAGACCCAAAATAAATAGGGAAGAAAGAATGGGGGGGGGGGAACAGAAGGTGCGGGAAACAAGGAGCAGAGGGAAGGAAAATATCAAAGGGAAAAACAAGTAGGCAGAGCTGGTGTCTATAAGCTCCTGAAGATTGGATAGTTAAAAGGAAGCAGATAAGGATCAAAGGGAACTAACACAAGAATCCACACAGAGAGTTGTTGGAACCTTCACTGAATGTTAGGTTGGTAATGTTAGCTTGGTAAAAGTGATTTTCTATTAAAAAGTAATTTCTAATAATGTTCCTATGAGGATTTGAAGTAAAAATCAGCAAATATGATGTAGGTCATTGTCTTCATGAGAGACAATCTAAGGTTCATAATATGTAATTCATATGCTCAGACACTTTGACGTGCTTGCACAGAGCCCTAATGAACTCAGGGTACATTTAGACAGTAACCTTAGCTCGAAATAGCTTATTTCATAATTTGGTGCTATCTACACAGTGCCAAATTTTGAAATAACATGTTATTCTGAAATTCCCTTTAACCCTCATGGAACAAGGGTTACCAGTATGTCAGAATAAGCCTCCCATTATTTCAAAATCTATTTCAAAATAATGGACTGGATCAAAAGATGTGGAATAGTTCTTTTGGGATACTTTTGGTATCCTGAAATAGCTCCGCAGTGTAGACGTACCCTCAATGGGCTCCATGAGGGTATAATAGTGGGCCCCATTCAGTGAATCAAAGGATCAAACCCTTAGAGATCAACGCTCAACGTATTTCTTCCATAAGGAGTTCGCTGTTCCCAGAAATAATTCAAATTATAATTACCTGTATTCATTCAACTAATTTTTAAGTCCAAATTTCTATCCTTGTTTAAACAGACAACATGAAAAACGGTACATATCTGATATAATAATTACTTTTATACAATATGCAACAAAAAGGTGATTGATTACATTGCTATTGTAATTAAAGTTATGGCATATTTAATAGGCAAAACGACTGTCATTTTCTTACATTTGTAGGGTACATAAAGAGAGCAGGTACTTAGAGAAAATAGCATTTCATGCAGTATTAAAAAAAAATCAAGCCTAAGCATGTGCTGCTGAAGTCCCAAAGCAGCTAGTAAAGTGCTATCAGCAAAAGTGCCTTGAATCAATGTATGATAATCAAGTGGGATTCAGAAAACATTCTGGCTATAGTTTTAACACTCATTCACTGGAGGTTTAGAAAATAACTTGTTCTAAATTCTAGCCACAATGCAGTTTATTCCCAATAGAAACATAAAGCGAGACAACAATGAACATAAACACGACAGAATGATTTCCAAAAAGTGAAAAGTTGCACTCCCAAAACTCAGTAACGCACAATGAAAAAGCATTGTTGCACAAAGAAAACAAATACCCATGTTATGTCTGCGTTTTAAAAACAAGAGCTGATCAAAATGTAATCTATTTGTTGAATGAAGAGTTATTTCTAATATCAGAACATTAGAATATTTGATTCATTCTATTTTTTGTTTACTATGCAATCAAAAATCTTAATAAGCATCTTATTTTTTTTAATAAAATATTTAATAGTTTTCAACATTTAAGGAGAGCCCCTCAACTAGTATAAATCATAGCTCCATTGACTTTGTTGGGACAACACCAATCAAATAGCTGAGGATCAGGCATAGGAAATCTTAATTTCAACATGTAATTATGTTAGATATGCTGTTTATAAAATACCAGAAAGGAACATGAATATATTTTTCTAGGCTAAACATGTGTCTTGTGGCATCTTTCCTAGATTTTGCAGTTACAATGTTCAGACACAGACACCATTCCTTGGACATTCCATTCTCTTGCTTTTAAGTACAAGCATACATTTATTAACAAGTAGGAGTGATGAAACTTACCATCATGTCTGAATTGCCTGAGTCATGAGACTTAGCATAATGAAATAAGAACTGTTTGAAAAAAATTAGAAGTGGGATTTTACTACAAGACAGGTTAATGGGTTATGGTTTTCTTGACAAAATAAGTGTGACCAAAATATGTATGACAACCTTACCCTTTTGGTGTTGTCTTTTTCTTCTAAATTCTGAGGGAACAATAATTGGCATGTAAAGCTTTAATTTCTAAAACAAGCCAAGGTCAGTTTTAGTAACATTAAATATCTTTCTACTTTCTTGGAACATTGTACTCTTTTGACAACATTATATTTATTTGGCTGTCAAGTTAACTGTTGCTTTCAAAACCTGTACTGTGTACTGATTTGCTTTCCACCAGAAAACTTGACTAAACATGTCCTTTTTAAACATGAAATATGCTTCTTTGAAATCACTACTTTCTTCTTTCCACTATTCAGACTAGAAGAACTTCATTGCTTTGACACCAATATATGTAAAGGATTCAGCAAGGTGTGAGCTCATTCCCCACTAAAACTAAACTATCAATGAGGGGAGGACAGGAGATTCCCCTCCCAGGTAACTAACAAAGAAACTGGCTCATTTCTGCACTGGAGATGAAGAAGTTACTCACCTTCATGCAGTAACGATGGTTCTTCGAGATGGGTCCCCATGGGTGCTCCACTCATGGTGTCAGGCTCATCCCGGTGCCATAGCTCAGAGGCTTTGAATAGCTATATTCAGCCGGGTTGTGCATGTGTGGTGTGCAGCACGCGCCGTTCACGCCTTTGAGCTTCACATGCACCCAGCTTATCTGTCAGTTCCTCTCACCGTTTGGTATCTGTAAGGATACAAAAAGAAACAGCTCTGAAACAGGGAGGAAGGGTGGGATGTGGAGCACCCACGAGGACCCATCTCAAAGAACCATCATTACTGCACAAAGGTCAGTAACTTCTTCTTCTTCAAAAGGTCCCTGTGGGTGCTCCACTCACGGTGCCTTTGTAGCAGTTCTCACGTTGCATTCCTGGAGTTCAAGTGTTCACCGAGAACTCGGGCATACACCACTGCACTATTGCGCAGTGGTTCATAAAAGTCAAGCTTGACGACCATGTGACTGCCCTGCAGATTTTCGGCAGTAAGACTCCTCTGACAAATGCCGTGGATGTTGTCACTGCCCTGGTGGAGTGCGCCCTAGGTACAGTCTGAAGGGGCTTTTTGTGGATCGAGTGACATGTGGTGATGCAAGAGACTATGATGTTGGACAGACACTGGGAAGACAATGGATTGCCCTTGGAGCAGTCCGCTATGGATATTATTAGGCGGTTGGTCTTGCGCCAGGTCCGTGTTCTGTCTATATAGAATGCTATAACTCAACGTACATCAAGGGTATGGAGTAGCGAGTCTCGAGTAGAGACATGTGGCTTCGGGTAAGAGATGGGTAAAATGACGGGTTCGTTGACATGAAGCTGTGTCGCGACTTTAGGGATAAAGGCTGGATGGGTATGCAACGTGACTGAGTCCTTGTTGAAAACCGTGAAGGGTGGCATTGCCATTATTGCTGCCAGTTTGCTAACTCTACAGGCAGATGTAATTGCCAATAAGAATACCACTTTCATGTTGAGCATAGATAACGATGTGGTGGCTAGTGGCTCGAAGGGTGGGTACATTAACGTGTCGAGGACCAAATCCAAGCTCCAAGCGGGAGGCACGGGTCTTTGCGATGGTTCGAGGCTTGCTATTCCTTTAAGAGACTTTTATGGTATGAGATGAGCAAAGATGGAATGACCTTCGATGGTGGCATGGAAGGTGGTGATTGCTGATAGGTGAACTCTCAGAGTAGAGATCGAAAGACCTGCTTGGTGTACGGAAAGGATATAATCAAGAATTTTATGCATTGTGCCGAGTGTGGTTCGATGTCACTTTTCTCACACCAAGCCACGAATCTTGTCCATTTTGCCAGGTAAGTCCTTCTTATAGTTTTTCTTCTACTGTTCAACATTACTGTCTTCACTGCCTCTGAACAAAGTTGCTCTTCTAGTCCGAACCAGATAGAAGCCACGCTGTCAGGTGGAGGGTCTCTGGTCTGGGGTGTAGCAGGGACCCCTGGTTTTGAGAAAAAAAGTCTGGGAGGCGTGGCAAGGGACATCCTATGAAGGAATGGATACCACGGTTGTCTTGTCCAGGCTGGTGCTAGTAGTATGACCTGAGCTGAGTCCTCTGATTTTCTGGATTACTCTTGAAATAAGTACTTTTGGTGGGAACGCATAGAGAAGAGGTCTTCCTAATGGATTAACACTGCATCTCCAAGAGAGCCTTTGCCCTTGCCTCCTCTGGAGCAGTAAAGGTGACATTTCTTGTTACCGTAGGTCGCGAAGATGTCTATTTGCGGCGATCCCCAAGCTCGGAAGATGTTGTCCAGGACATTGGGGTGGATTTCCCACTCATGATCTTGAGGGAAAAAATCTGCTGAGAGCATCCGCCATGACATTGCTTGTGCCTGGTAAGTAGGACGCTACCAGAGTGATGCAGTTTCATACGTATCAGTTCTATAAGTGGACTGCTTGTGGGCAGAGTAGCTGGGATCGTGCTCCTCCTTGTCGATTGATATAATACATAGTTGCTATGTTGTCCGTAAGCACGCGGCTGGTCATACCAATAATGTACGTGTGAAAATGCTTGCATGCGAGGAATACCGCTTTTAGTTCTAGGAGGTTGATATGGGAAACTGCCTCCGCAGCAGACCATCTGCCTTGCATGGACATGCCATTGATGTGTGCCCCCCAACCCAAAAGGGAGGCGTCTGTAGTCAGCTGGGCCAATGGCTTTTGGCGTTTGAATGGGACCCCTGCTAGCAGATTTTTGGGGTTCAACCACCAACTCAGGGATCTGCGGACTAAAGCAGTTGGGATTATCACCTTGTGTGTGGAGTGTTTCGTTGGAGTATGCACCGATGCCAGCCAGTGCTGTAGACAGCGAAAGTGAAGTCTCGCATGTTGAACTACGAAGGTGGTGGCCACCATATGCCCCATGAAGCAGAGACAGGTAAGTACGGTGACTTATGTGGATGACTACCGTGGCCATCTCGTGTATAATTTGAAAGCGCTCTTGAGGTAAGTACACACGGGCCGTGGTGGAATCTAGACGTGCACCTATGTAATTTATACTCTGCACAGGATCTGGAGACGACTTCTGCTCGTTGATTATGAGCCCAAGCGATAGAAATGTTTGCCTGGTTACTGCAAGCATGTGCAGTACCTAGTCTCAACCTGCCTTTTATAAGGCAATCATCTAGATACGGAAATATGATCTCGTCCCTGCGCCGTAGGTGAGCAGCTACTACCACCAGGGTATTTGAAGACATCCTGGGAGCCGATGCGAGTCCAAATGGTAGCACTCAGTATTGGAAATTATCATTTCCGATGGTGAAACTGAGAAAATGTCTGAGAGCTGGGATGTACTGCTATGTGAAAGTATGTATCTTACAAGTTGAGGGCTGCAAACCAATCGTCTTTCTCTAGTGACGGTATTATTTTGGAAAGGGTCACCATCTCGAACCTTTGACAGCGGAGAAATTTGTTCAGCTTCCTGAGGTCGAGGATAGGCCTCCATCCGTCGGTCTTTTTCTCTGTGAGAAAATACCGTGAATAGAATCCCCTTCCTCTTAACTGAGGAGGAACGGGCTCTATGACTCCTATGCAGAGCAGACGCTGGGCCTCTTCCTTCAACAGGGTCTCGTGAGATGGGTCCCTGAAGTGGGATGGGGCTGGTGGATTTGCGGGTGGCATGGTGGTGAAGGGGATGGTGAGCTAGGATACCACAAGTTTTAATACCCCAGCGGTCTGATGTAATCGCTGCCCATTGATCTTGAAAAGGTCAAAGCTGATGGTGGAAAAGGTGAGTGACTTGTTCCGTCACCATAAGGACTTGTTGCATGCCCTGGACCAAACCATCAAACTTGCTGCTTGGAATTTTGTTGATTGCCCATACAGGATGGTTGAGGTCATCTACATTGCGGTCATTGTCTTGCACGCGATTGGTCTATGGGTCTCTGCTGCTGTGTTGTCTTTGATAGGAGTAGTTGTACCTCCTCTGGTATGGGTAGTATCTCTTGTGTCGAAACGGGGGTGTATACATCCCCAGGGTGCGGAGCGTAGATTGGGAATCTTTTCCGGAGTGGAGGACCTCATCCATCTTTTTTGCGAACAACTTGTTTTTGTCGAAGGGTAGGTCTTCCACTTTTGCGTGAAGCTCCTTTGGAACTGCTGCGGAAGTAAGCCAAGATGAGCATCTCATCACTATTGCAGTTGCGCAGGCTGCTGTGTCCACCACATCCAGTGAGATTAGCAAACTCGCTCTTGCCGCCGCAAAACCCTCCTGCACTAGGGACTTTAAGAGGGGGCGCTTGCTTACTGGCAGGTATTGAAGAAGCTATGCTATCTTTTCATAATTGTCAAAGTTGTGATTCGATAACAAGGTGGCATAACTAGAAATACGTAGGAGCAAGGTTGCCGAGGAGTATACTTTCCTGCTGAATATATCTAGCTTTTTGATATCTAGTGTTTTCTTTTGGCCCGCTGTTGTGCTGAGTCTACCACCAGCGAATTCAGCGGTGGGTGGTTAAAAAGGAATTCTAGATTCTTGGAAGGGACAAAATATTTCTTGTCCACTCTCCTGTAGGTTGGTGGCACTGAAGCTGGTGTCTGCCAGATGATGTCTGCCACTTCCATAATGGCTTCATCGATAGGGATGGCAACTTTCGCACTCTGCCTTGGGTGCAAATTTTTCAGCAGTCGATGCTGTTTCGTTTGTGCTTCTGTTAGCTAGATTTCCTGGGACTGGGCCACACACTTGAAGAGGTCCTGGAACTGTTTGAAGTCGTCTAGCGGAGACGTGTCCGCTGGGAAAACCGCTTCATCTGGTGAAGAGGATGAACAGTCAGGAATTATATTTTCAGTCTTCTGGTCCTCTGCTTCTGACAACTGTCCATCTTCCAAGTCTGACTGTTGTATTGTGACACCCAGGCTACGTCTTGGAGAAGTCAGGTGACTCAAAGACTTTAAGGTCAGAAGGGACCATTATGATCATCTAGTCTGACCCCCTGCACAGTGCAGGCCACAGAATCTCACCCACCCCTCTTAGAATAATCCTCTCACCTATGTCTCAGATATTGCAGCCTTCAAATACTTTGAAGGCCCCAAGATGCAGAGAATCCTCCAGCTGTGATCTGTGTCCCATGCTACAGAGGAAGGCGAAAAACCTCCAGGGTCTCTGCCAATCTACCCTGGAGGAAAATTCCTTCCCGACCCTAAATATGGCAATCAGCTAAACCCTGAGCATGTGGGCAAGACTCACCAGCCAGACACCCAGAAAGTTCGATGACTATGGTGCTGCTGTGGCGAAGAGTGCCCTGCTGTCGATGGGTTGTCATGTGAGGGTTGTTGGTGATGGGAGTGTAAATGCAATGAGTACGGAGAATCATGGTGATGATCGTAATATCGATCCAATAGGTGAGGCAACGAACACCTGGATGACCTACAACTGGTATGTCGTCTCTTGTAGCTGGCACACGGAGAATAGTGATAGTATGGTGACCATCTATATGGCCTAATAGTGATAGCGTGGTGGAGAGTAGGATCGGTGACTGTAGTAGTCGCTGTAGCATGGGTGCCCATATGGGGAATAGCATCTGTGATAGGTCTGCTGTCTTGGGCTGTGGTGCTGGTAGGTATGGTGCAGAGGTGACACATACATTGGAGGAGAAGGGGAAGGACCTGGTGAAAATCGTGGAGAAGGGAAGTGGGGGGTCCCCTGTCTCTGCGTTTTAACAGATGCCTTCGCGGGGGGCTCTGCTTGTATCAATGCTGGCTCCGACTCCGGCTCCGGCTCCAGCTCCTGCTCCGGTGCCGGTATTTGAGTGAGTTGAAGAACCCTGTATTTGCCAGTGCCGGGGCTGTTCGTAACATGGGAGTACAACACAGCGCCGGCAACGGTGCTTGCTGTGTTGCCAGTGCCGGGAGAGTTCCCTCCGGTGCCACTGCAGTCTGCACAGGTAGCTGCTGCTCCGGCGCTGGTTGTGGAGCTGAACGGAGCAGTGCCAGCGCCCTTGTAGTGTGGGCGCTGCTTGTTGGCACTGAGGCTGCTTTCGGCACCGAAGAGGCTCTTTCGGACGCCGCAGCCTTCTTCATTTTTGTCCCCAACCCAGGTACTGAGGGTTGCGGGACAGAGCCAGAGGACCCTGGCTTATCTCTCGCCATCCTCTCAGGTGGGAGCAATCTGGCAGGGGAGATCTTTTTTCTTTTATCTGCCAGCGGTTTGGAGGAAGAGACCCTTCTCTTTTGGGTCTCCCCAAGTTGTCCAGCATTCAAAGTATTGGGGTCCAGCGCCTTGTCCAGAAGGAGCATCTTGAGGCACATTTCCCTGTCCCAGCGAGTGCGGGCTGTCATTTTTGAGCAGTGCCCGCATTTTTGGGGAACACGGTTTTTCCCTAAACAGCATATACACGCTGAATGCCCATCAGAAGCTGGCACGGGCTCACTGCATAGGGCACACTTTTTAAAACCTGGAGATCCAGGCATGACTGGGTTCAAGTTTTTCTGTTAAATTCCCCAAGGCTAAGCTTAGTCAGTGACAGCAGGAAGCTGGGGAAGCTGAGGCTTCAATGAAGTGCTAACAAGTCTCTTTTCTTCTTATTATTCTTTTTCTTTTTCTTTTTTAAGATAAGAGAAGAACAGTGAGGGAAAAGGCTATTTACAATTTTGATCTGAGAAAGTGGGTCTGGCCCAGGAAAGCTCATCCCCTAATAAGCCATCTTGTTAGTCTTTAAAGTGCTGCACAGTCCTGTCTTTTGATTGAGCAAGACCAGACTAACAGGGCTACATCTCTATTACTATTTTCAATTACCTAAAAAGATCCCCTGAGGAGAAGGAGAATTGCTGAAGGGATGAGAGAATCGAAGCTCCCTCTATGGCCAGGGACAGTTGATAGGAACTGACAGGTAAGCCAGGTGCATGCGAAGCTCAAAGGCACGAACAGCACATGCTGCACACCACGCATGCGCATCCCAGCTGAATACAGCTATGCAAAGCCTCCAAGCTGCACCGCCAGGACGAGCCTGACACCATGAGTGGAGCACCCACGGGGACCACTTGAAGAAGAAAGTGTGGTTATTCTAACCCTAGAGCTACAAAGTCTCCACAGCTTGTATAACCAGAGTGTGAAAGACTGAAAGACAGATAGCTTCCCAAACATTGGTCCATAACCAATCAAAGTAAGTCTTTCAGATGCATTCAGTGGGATTTGCATCCTCACAAGGCACTGCAGAGTGAGGGAGGTATGGATTTATACTATTCCTCCTTGAGCAGCAGCAAAGCTACATACTATAAGCTGTGTCTACACTGGCCACATAACCCATAATAGCTATGGAAATGAGAGAAGTCAGAATAGGGAAATGCGCGGGGGATTTAAATATCCCCCGCGGGATTTAAATAAACAGGGCCGCCGCTTTTTTCCGGCTTGCGGAAAAGCCGGAAAAGAGCGTCCAGACTGGCGCGATCCTCCGGAATAAAGCCCTATTCCGGAGGATCTCTTATTCCTACTTGTCTGGACGCTCTTTTCCGGCTTTTCCCCAAGCAGGAAAAAAGCGGCGGCCCTGTTTATTTAAATCCCGCGGGGGATATTTAAATCCCCCACGCATTTCCCTATTCTGACTTCTCTCATTTCCATAGCTATTACGGATTATGTGGCCAGTGTAGACACAGCCTATGGAACTGAAGGCTGTGGCAAGCTAATATCCATAACTATCCAAGGACTGCTCAACTCAGAAAGCTGGAGGTTGTTATTGCTTGCATGGATCCTCAATTTATTCTAAAGTTTCAGGAAGTTAGTACAGTAGACTTCCAATAATCTGGAACCTATGGGACCTAGGTGGTGCCAGATTATCAAATATACCGGACTATCAGGAGGTACTATAAGCTGATTATATATATACTGTATACAGTATATACTGTATATAAAGTGTTCTTAACCCTTTTTATTGTACATACTGTATACAGTATACTGTAATGTTTTAGTTTTTTTAAGCCTTTTTACCCTTTTTGCTCAGTTCAGCTGCTGCCGCTGTTACCTTGTGAATCATTTTTTGCCGAAGCTCACTCACTAGGCTCTTGCCATTTTGATGCCGGACTATCAGGAGTGCCGGACTATTGGATGCCGGACTATTGGAGTTTTACTGTATACTGAAAACCACGCTTCAAAATGTAAAATAGTTTTGAATTTGCACTACCTGAGGTTTCTGTAGAAATCCCATGACCATAAAGCAAAGTTCTTCCAGTGCATTGGATGCCTATTGAAAAGGAAACATGAAAACAGATAACAGATTTCTTATTTAATGGCACTTGAAAAACAATATATAATTAAAACAATATCTTTCTAACTAGACTCACCTCAGGGTGAGGATCTATGATGGACAGGTAAGCAGAACATGCATCGTCTATCTGTAAAAATTGGCATTGCATCTTAGAAAGTCAGACAGTGAACAGACAAAATATACATGTTTTCAAAGTGTTCAGTATAGCAAAAGATGTGATGGGTTTGTATATGCTTTGCATGCATGCTGAGGCACAAACCTGGGTTATTTTCTTTATTATATTCCCTGCATGTAAACATATTTTTACTGAATTAAAAACTTTGACTGAAAAACTAAGATATGTACATGACCGATGTCAGTAACCACATAGTCATATTTCTTCTCTCTTTTTCTACATCCTACTGTTTCTCACCTCACTGACAGTCATATCTTAAAAATGAATTATAAACTTTCTGGGCAGGGGTTGTGATATCACCTCCGAAGTAGCTGGAAAATTTTGGAATTCAAGTCTATAAATAAAATAATAATGCCATGCAGGAAATACACAATGTTAGCTCCACAACTGTGCCTTTCAAACTGAATTTCAGTTTTCCTGGGGATTTACAATATGTGTATCTCACTGGAACTATGGTATATATGCCACCCTCCATGCTCAATGACTCCACTGATCTCAGCTGACACTGACAAGACTCAATGCCTCACAGGGGATGCTATATAATATGGAAATCAGAATGCCAATGAGAGATACATTGCAAGGAAGCTGAATTCAGACCAAAGAGCATTGCAGGAGGTGTAACTGATTACGAACCGAGTACCACCTGCTATTCATACAACACCAGTGACAGTAACAGACACTTATTGATCAGTTCTCTAGTAATCCAGTGGAGAGTAAGGAAAGGGAAATAGGGGACTAAAAAGCATATAAATTAAGTTATTAAAATTTTCAGTAAAGAAAGTTCGAGAATACAGTATACTCTCTTTATCCAAATGGTCTGGGGCACATCCACATTGGAAGCACAATTTTGAGTTGCAGTTATGACGACACAGACATATGGAGAATGAAGGAATTAACATGCTGTTTGCTTAAGAATGATCTTTTAGATCCAGCAGATCTTTTTTTATTTTTGACATTGTCCTACCAATATGCTATTGCTCCTCAATTGCTCAGAAACACTATACATATATAAAAGCTATTGATTAGCATTGAGACCTTATTATCTGGTGATTAATATAGGGTTACATGGGTGGACACTGGCAGTATGTCTAGACTACATGCCTCTGCCGACAGTCAAGGCTAGCAGAAGTTACAGGAAATGAGGTTTACAGGAGCAGTCGACAAAGGCTTCCCTTGTCGACCGAGCCATGTCTTGACTCTCGCACTAGGCGGACGATCAGCTGAGCCAGCATAGCATGGTGGCCTTTTTTTTTTTTTAATGCAGCCACCCTCCCCGCTTCATTGACTATGTCGGGTAGCCTATTTTACATGTCTCAGTCGGAAGAGGCATGTAGTCTAGACATACCCAATGTGGCTTCAGAAAACTGGAATTTTCAGCTAATTGGAATTAACGTGGCTAAAACAGACCAGTTAAAAAAAAAAAAAAAAAAAAACACATTTTGGGATTCTAAGCCTTGAGCCTGATTCCCACCCAGGACAATCCCTTCCAGCAGCAGCAGATGTGTTATTCTCATAACCAGGACAACAACTGTGATTTGAAGAATCCTACCATCAGGAGATATCTTTTATTAGTTGCAGTTTTGCCATATATAATTCAATCCCACATTAATTTTGGTGTAAAACACATCTTGTAATTGATTTTGTTATATTATGGACTGATTCTGAATCCATTGAGGGCAATGGAAATTTTGCTTTTGTCTTCCCTGAGACTAGACGCAGGTCTTTTGTTACAATTCCAAGGATATATAAAATAATGTCTTCTAAATGTTTTTTTCATATAAACACCTATGTGGTTTGGGACTCATTTTCCTGAGAGATTGCCCATCAGCTCATATGATCAATATCACAATGGTTGTAATCTGTACAAGTGTTTACTAGAAGATTCCTGGATTTAAAAGATAGCAGAGGCTGGCAGGAAGGCAAGGGGCCTGTGACTAGAACTCCTTCTCACCCCAGCCCCTTAGACCAACAGAGCCTACATTTATTAATTTATTAGACAAATCTTGCATTTTTCTTTAGGTTTAAGTCTGCAAGAAAGTATATGGCTGCTGTTGTATTATTAGCTCTGTACTATGAGCATCATTTTAGAAGAAACATCTTGAACAGTAAGTTTACTACATGTATATAATGCATCTTCTTCGTAGGATAAGGCTTTTGTTTTTTAATATTACATAGCACCTTACAAAGGTGACAAATGTAATAATATTCCAAATGTTATATGACAATGCTCTGTCCATATTACAGAGCAGAGGACAATACTCTCAGGCCACCTAACACCCAAGTCACATATTGTAATCAAAATACATGTCCAGAATTAAGAATACAACATACCGTAACATCAGTCAACACCCAAAATATATAATTGAAGCAGTACATAATCCAATATTAAGTGAACCAAAATATAAGACTATGATTAAATGTTTTTGTACAGTGTACCGTTCTTACAGACTTAACTTCTTTTCCTGTAACAAAAACGACACTGTTTATTCTACATTACAATTATACATATTTTCTCTGGGACCCATAGATATGAGTTTCATTTAACTAGCAATGATTAGGCATACTAAGTCTACTTCTGCATGAGCCAACACAATTTTCTCCTTGCTCTAATGACTTCGACTCCCTGCCTAATGATTACTCTGATATTTGTATTAGATGAAATGTTTAATATTCAGCAATCCCATCCCCAGAATAATATAGAAGTATACAATTTATGTAGGCAAGGTCAAAATGAAAAGAGGAAAGACTCCTCCTGTATGTCAGGACTATTTAAAATATAAGATGGTTACATGTGGGAGCAGCAGAAAGAACTCTTTTCTGTGATCTCCAATCTGAATCTACACTGCTTATGATCAGAGATGGCTTGATTAGTTTGTGTAATTCAGTGTTTTCTTCTGTGGGGGAATACTTGTGCAAAGGATGTGGAATGCCCAAAAAAACAACAAAAAACCCATCTCTCTAATTGAGGATGTCAGGAAACAATGGCAGCTCTCAAACTCCTGCCATGTAATAAGGATCATATGGAGTATATAGCTGTGTGTGGATAGGCTTTGTGATAATGCATCAGTGGTGTTGTGATCATCTATACCTGCCCCTTATACAATAAATCATCCACAACAGTCAAACACTAATAGCATATTATTGAAACACATGGTTGAGCCAGCACTTGAAGATATTGCTGCTTACTTCATGCCACAGCTGCGAATCTTGTTCTGTCTGTAATTCTTGAGATGGCATTGGGACACCTAGAAACAGAAAGGGCAGATACCAAAGAACAAGGGTTAAAATTATTCTGTTTGTAATTATTTTTCTTGTATATAGTATGCCAAATAGTTTATATTCCTAAGGATTTGATGCCCAGAATGTGTAAAAGTGAAAGATGCTGAGCTTCTGAAATATAGGGAGTTATAGTATATGGGAGCCCGTGGTCTCAAAAATTGTTATCCTGCAGTTGAGTTCCATCAACATTCACACTGATGTAACTCTGCTCAGCTGCATGTGGCAGGATGAAAAAAAAAAAAAAAAAAAAAACCTATCTAGCAGACCTAAATACCTAAAACCCCAGTGTAAAAAAAAAAAAAAAAAAAAAATCCAATTCCTAAAAATCTATCAAGTCTCATAGCTCATCTCATCCTGAACGCATCCATCAAAGATTAGAAAATAGTAACAATAGCTCTCTCTCGCTCATACATATATATTTCACAAACCCACAGCCTCTGGAGGTATTTGGTGCGACTTTTCTAAATGAAAGCTGAAATTAAATTTCTAGTCCTCATACCTCCTGACAAAAGTTTGAAAGAATAGCCCACCTTAAACTTAAAAACCAAAAAAACCCAATTCTGTATTTTATATTAAAAACTACATCATTTTCAACTAATCTATTGATTTTGGGGGTCCTGATGCATGATTTTTAAATGCTTGGGGTTTGGATAGAGCGCTAACTAGTTGCTTAAATGCTTTCCTGGGGGAGGGAAGAAGAGGGCCTTAATTTACAGCCAGGAACATGTAAATATGGTAGAAGATACTCTGGGAGATGGGTGCTGGAGATTAAAGGGCATTGGATGAAGGAGCACTTGGCAAGAGATTTTCCCAAAGTGTGCAGAAAGTCCAGGAGAACACCTGGTGGTGCGCATATCTTCTAAAGCCATTACGAAGTTGGCAGAAGAACATCAATATCATCCTGAAGACTTTAAGTTAGGAGAGACTGAGAAGACAAGCTCAGCCAGTGAAACAGTGAATTATTTAAATAGCTGAAATGTGGGAGAACCTTTATCCTGCAAGGGATATTTTCTCCATTAGCTACATTTGAGAGAAGATAAACATCAAACAATATAACTAACATTTTTGTTTTTTAGAAGACTGATTTTTAAAATGAGTCTGTTTGGGAGAGCTAATGAAGCATGATAATTATGAAGTCTGAAATCTAAGTGTTGTAAGAATTTTATTTTTAAAAGGAGAGATCTGTAAATGTTCAGTCATGCAGAAATGTAAGCATGGGAATGATAATTTTCAAAGAAAAAAAACGAACACCTTAAGGATTTAAATCTTGCTTTACCTGAAAATACGATGGAGTGGTCAGAATATCACACTTCAGATTTTACATTAATAAATGTAAAATAAATATTAGCCCTAAATAATTTCTCTCTACTCTGTATATAGTGTATTTACCAATCTCTTGAAACTTTTATTTGATGGTCTACATGCTGATGCTGGATCTAGTAGTCCTGGTTAGTCTGAACCTGAACATGTACACCACAGATAAACAGCCCCTTTGCAAGAGATCCACCAGCCTAAGTTAGCTGGCCTGGGCCAGCTGCAGTTCTCCAACTATAGTGTAGACATACCCTGGGACTGCTTACATGAACAAGGATGGCAGGATTTCAACACTGGTTCTAAACTTGTACAGTGAGTGAGCAAGTGATTCCAACACCCACGAGAACCTCACTCTCTTGCACTTCCAAGCAGCAGTTTCCAAAAGAATAATACATGTATTTTAAATATGGTTTCAAAATCATCTCAGTTTATTAACCAAAAGGATTCACATTTCAGTGTGGCAAGTACTCCAAGTTAACATAAATAAACTGACTTTACAGTGTAAAGAAGATAAACTATTTCACTAGCTGAGTGATATCAGATCAAGTCTATTAATATGAATATAAGTTAATTAACTTTAACACTAATTCTGGAATTTTAGTAACTTTAAACCTTAAAGTGCTACCCTTTTGTTAAGAAAAATGAAATGTAGCTTTCTTGAGTGTCTAATGGGGGAAAAAAAACTACTGTAGGTATGAAATTTTATTGTACTGGAAAATAAAAAGATTTAGAGCAATGTTTTCTCAACCAGCAGTACGAGTACCCTTAGGGGTACACGAGGGAAGTCCGAAGGGTACAGCAACATAACTGAAATTTGGAGAAAACTGAATTTGTTTTAAGTTTTACAGTGCATTATTATTTTTGTACTTTTTACACCCAAAAATTTCATCACCCGCCCTGCTACGATTCAGTTATTTAAACAAATGTGCTGCAATGGTAGAAAAAAAATGTATGTGTCTGAAAAATGTAGGTACTGGGGGGTACTTATATTTTTTTTAAAGGGGTACTTTATAAAAAAAGGTTGAGAAACACTGATTTAGAGAACTTCGCATTCAGATTTGGGATGCACAAACAAGGATTGCAGTGGAATTCTACCATTTAAATCATGATGGTTGTTGAGAATCATTTTGTATAAGTATCACACGCGTAACACTTGTCTTCTTATATTGAGTACATAAAATGGAGATAAAAAGGTGAAAGTCACAATATTGACAAGGAAAGGTACTTAAAGCCTTGCTTATTTTTATATTGGTGTTGTTAAACGATTCTATAGGCCCTACATGACTAACCATTGAAGACTACTGTGGAATTTCATTTAACACAAAGGATTCACAGAAATTTTAACATATCTGTGCACAACCATAACAAGTTTATGCTTAGTCAATCTCTAATAGCCACTGCATTTTATACTTTGGTAATATGATATATATATATATTTTTTAGGTCAAGGGGAATTTTGGCTGTACAAAGAACATAAGACTATGCCCTTTTTAGATTCAGAGAATAACCCTGCTCCCATTAAAATCAATGGCGATATTCATTAATCGAATATTTGATCATGTGTAACAATTAGTATGAATATATTTTAACAACTATGGTCTCTTAAGTACACAAATTAGGTACTAGAGCTCGAGATCGCCAGTCTTCTTTGAGCAAAGATTAATGGCAACACTAAACAATAAGGCCCTGATCCTGTGAGGTATTGAATGCATGCAATTCCCATGAGCTGAAATCGGAGACACACCACTGAATGGGTCCCATAATCCTTTGGAGGGTAAAGTAAATATCATTTTATTTCAAGTAGACGCTTTCCAAGGAAAAAGTATCAAAAACTTCAAACAGACTGAATGCTCAAGAAATTCAGAGTTATGCTGAAAAAAGTAAATATAGTAATTATTTTGAACCAAAAACATGGCATGAAAGCAAAGGACAAGGCATGAAATACTTATTTCTTATTGCTACTCTTGAGTCAAAAAGAGCTCTGTTCTCAAACTATTTTACAGAAAAAAAATAAACTGTTCTGCAATCTGATTTTATTTGAAAGGTATGAGACATTAAACCTAAAAATTAAGCCTTTATAAATTTATAAGCTACACTGCAAATCACCTTGAGATCTGAAGAACAGGAAAAGACTATACAATGAAAGCTATATTCTATTACAACACTACTTATCAGCATTTCCTTTATAAATGCTTAATTTTTAGGTTTAATGTCTCATACCTTGCAAGAAACTCGGCCACACTCATGGTAAGTGGACATCCAGCTAACTAAAATCTTGCTAGACTAGGGATGTTAGCGAGTAGTCCACTACTTGCTTCCCCCCTCTTGCTGCCTCTATCAGAGGGAGCAAGGGGAAGGAAATCAGGAGCTCTATGGTGCCGCCTTGCTCCCCCCCCCCCCATCAGTGGCAGCAGGTGGGCTGAAGGAGAAGGGGAAGCTGCTGAGCCACCGCCTCTGTGTGTAGTGCCGGAGCAGCCTCTGTTTGCAGCAGACAGGGCCTTAGCCACTGGGAACAGGAACTGCTGGACTCAGCGTGAGCTGGGACCGGGCAGTCCTGGATTGCACTGGTTGAGGATGCAGCACCTCTCCATTTTAAATGTAGTTGTAGTAAGAGCCACCAGTGATGTACCACTAATCAACTACATGATTAGTCAGATAACTGCAGTTTAACATCCCTATGCCAGACCACGAATGTAGCCACATCAGAAAGTGCTAGACTAGAGAGATTCAACCTGTACTTATTTTTGTAACCTTTCAATAAGATATAATCAGATTTGTTACATTAGTCTTGCTTCACATGAATAAAATGTATAAGCTGTAACATGAATAAGAAATTGTACAAATTTTGTATATAACCACCAACAGGTGGAACTGAAATTGGGACCTCTGTACACATAAAAGGGAATTCATCTACAAAAAAATTGCATTAATTAACACTGCAAATCAGAATTAAATCTATGCTAAGAAAGTCACTTAAGGTTGCCAGAGCATTGTCTATAATCTGCTGTGATGTCCTGAGATACTGCAAGATGTACTGCAGGTACCATGGTTTGGAGTACTGTTCTGAAAATACAATAGCTATTCAAACAAAACAGTGACTAGCAATATTTACAGGACTTTGTGCCATCACAGATCATTTCTCTAAGACTTCCCCGATTTCAAAGGCAAATGGTAGTATGTACCAAAATATTTCTCCATACGAATGTGCTGTCAGAGTATGGGGACAAGTATCAGAGGGGTAGCCGTGTTAGTCTGAATCTGCAAAAGCGACCAGGAGTCCTGTGGCACCTTATAGACTAACTGAAGTGTACATGCATCTGACGAAGTGGGTCTTTGCCCACGAAAGCTTATGCTCCTACACTTCAGTTAGTCTATTAGGTGCCACAGGACTCCTCGTCGCTTTTGCAGAGTATGGGGAGAATACCTCTCTGTGTTCCAGTGAGTGATAAGGTATCTTCATCTGCTTGGACTCCCAATTTCATGACTCTTGAACTCGAGAGAGGGATTTCTGTATTCAGTATTAATGCATGGTGGTAGCCATTGCCTCTCTAGCCGCATGTTCAGAATGGGACGATTCACTCAAACGTCTCTCTAGGTTCAATGCCACTCTCCCTTCTGTCCCGGTACCTTGGCTAGGTGGTGCCAAGGCAAAGCACATAGCAGGAGGGGGGCTCCCACTCCACGGGCGCTTTGCGCCTCTGGACTCTCGTACCTTTCAGGTAGCTGCATCCCTCAAGCAACTGTCCCAGGCCCTGGGCGAGGGGATGGGGCAGAGATTCACCTCCCCGAAGGCTTACCCTGCCCAAACCAGGGGTGCAACGTGGCTGGGCAGCTTGTCCCTTTCTCTCACCAAAAGAAGGCAGCTGGTCCCGCCACAGATATTCATTCACCCACCTGGCCTCGCCCGTAGCCTCAGCACCCGGGCAAGAAAGGGACTGGCGGGGACACCCCTCTGTTAGCCAGCGCCCCGCCGCGGGAAGCAGAGAGGGGCTGAGGTGCAGCTAGACCGGGGCAGGGGAGGCGCCCTCCCACCCACAGGAGCAGGGGCAAGGACCGGGGCTAGCTCTCACCTTGGCTAGCGCACGTCCAGGAGGCCAGGAGCAGCAGGAGCAGGGCTCCCGACGCGCCGCTGAGGCTCGCCGGCTGCTTCCTCAGGCCGGGCTGGCTGCCGCGGGAGCCGGCGGCGTGTTGCTGAACCGGGGTCCGCTGCTGGCCAGAGTCCCCAAGCATGGTGCCTGCTGAAGGGCCCGGCTGGCCCCGAGTATGCGCCGCGAAGCCCTTCCCCACCTCACCTGCTGCTGCTGAGGTCCCGACTCCCCCGCCGGAGCCGCCACGCTGCGGAGCCCGCCGGCCCTTCCCAAACTTTTAAATCTCCCGGACACGTGGCCTGCGTCATCCTGACTCACGGAGACTCCGCGTCATCCCCGCTCCTCCGCATCCACGCGGGTCCCAGTCCCGCCGAGCCCGGCCGGGGCAGCGCGTGACTCATCCCGGGCCAGGAATCCTGCCCCACCGCCAGGAGGGCACGAGCGCGGAGCTCCTGCTGCTGCTGCTGGGTGGGTGGGAAGTGCAGAAGAAAAGCCACGGCCGCTTGGGGGCACCTCGGTTCCACTGGACGCACAGCACAGCGGGAAGGGATCAAGCAATAAAACACCTTCTCCCCACCCCACACACACAGTCTCAAATTTGGATCCTCGCTTTCAAGGGACTTTTCCCGTAAGAAACAACTTCAGTACCTCTGGGTTTATGAAGGGGGACACACGAAACGACATTCTGCTCCCTGCGAGTGCTCCGGGGTGACTGCTCCGTTCTGTTGAGTCATTTGTGCGTGGTTAAAACATTATCTTTTGCACTATAGGGTGTTGCATTTGAAATGGAGTGTTTTTGTAAAAATGACATGTTTTAAGTTTTAAAGAAATCTAACACCACCATTAACCCAAAATAAGTGGGTTAGATTTGCACCCAAGTAACTAACAGAGTAAATGAAAATCAATTAAGTTATGTGGATTCCGGTCTCTGTGCAAACAAGCCCTAACACAACTGGAAAAGAGGCATAGAAAATAAGCATCTAAAGCTGACTTTTACCTTCTACTTTCCCCTACAACAAAAGGGAAAGCAGAATGGCAGAGTTAAGATCTTTAGCTTCCCAGTTCAGGAAACTACTTAAGCATGTGGCTAACTTGAAGTATTGTCTTCTCACCTGTCAGAGCTTGTGCAAAAGGCACCTGCTCAAACATATTTTTCCTCACACTTGTGTACTTTTAAAAGAACTAGTAGTTTTTTTTTCTCCTCAAGAATCATCTTTAAGAGGAGAGCAGTCTTGGTGAATTTCATCTTTAAAGTGTATGGTGGAGAACTGTTTTAAAGAGAACAGTGAGGAGGATGGAAAGAAATTCTGTTTCATGAAAAATTTCAAGATTTTGAAATATGGCTTTGTTCCGAACTGGAGGGGAAACAGAATTTTGAAATTTTCTAAGAAGAAAAAGGCCAAAATAAAAAATGGTTCAAGTTGAATAGAAAGTCTCAATTTTTACTTTTAAAAACTACATTATATGTTATAATACAACTCAGAAATAAAAATTCTGGTGAAACTGGACTGATGTAAAGCATTTTGATTTCAATGGAATATGATTCTATCATAGTTTCTCTGACCAACTCTAGTTCTAAGCGTCTAAAAATAGATTTTCATAATGGAAACCATTTTAAAAACAAAAATGATCACTCCTAGTGTTGCTAGAAAAATAAAAATAAAAATGATATACAGTTAAACACATGCAAATTGCAGTGTTTGTGGATTAAAATCACATAGATTCTAATCAACAAGGTTTTCCCTGAAACTTCATTTCTTATCCTGTATATACTCTGAGGCTTTGTCTATACTATGGCTTGTGCGGGAAGAGGCAATGCAAATGCACTGATTAGCATATTATCACGCTTTATTTGCATAATCTATTCCGAGCCATTTTTGCGCAAAAAGGAAACATGCACATTGCTTGTTTTTGCGCAAAAACCCCTTGTGCAAAAACGGCTTGGAATAGATTATGCAAATAAAGCGTGATAATATGCTAATCAGTGCATTTGCATTGCTTCTTCTGGTAAAAACTGATAGTGTAGACATAGCCTTAGACTACATCTACACAGCAGGGCTAAAGTAGAATTAAGCTATGCAACTTGAGCTACATCAATTGTTTAGCTGAAGTCAAAACAGCTTAACTTGGTTTTTGGTACAGTCTACAATTCAAAGGAAGAGCACCCTTCTTTCAACTTCCCTTACTTCTTGTAAAATGAGGGTTACAGGAGTCGGAGTAAGAAGTCCTCCAGCTTTAGAAATAATGTCTGGCAGTGTAGCTATGCACTATGTTATTTCGAAATAACATCAGTTATTCTGAAATAATGCTGCTGTGTAGACATAGCCTTATTTACCATCTGTGATATTCATCCATTTTATAGACTTCCAGTAGAACTTCAAAATAAGATTTTCAGAAGCACTTATGTTATCCTAACTCTGCTCCCATCAAAGTAAAGGAGAGTTTTAACTTGCCCACAGGGACATATAAGAAATTTTCTTTCTGCCTAGCACAGGGGTGGGCAATAATTTTTGATGGGAGGCCACTCCAAGAATTTGGTAAATAGTCAAGGACCTCTTTCTTCCTTAATATTAATGGAGGAAGTGCAAGGGTCTGAAGTGAAGGTTTGGTACAAAAAGGATCTTGGGGTAAGAAATTGGGGTGTAGGAGAGGATGTGGGATCTGGGAAAGAGTTTGGATGAAAGAGGGGATTGTGACCTGGAGCAGCGGACTGAAGTGCAGGAGAGGGTGCAGGGTCCAGAAGGGGCTCCCGCTGGGCCACGGGCCAAATGTGACAGCCTGACAGGCTGAATCCAGCCTGCAAACCATAGTCTGCCCACCCCTTCTGTAGCTCTTGCACACTGGGAAGTACAGAGGTTGATCACACATACTTCTAAGGGAACATGATCCTGGGAAGCAGAGAAGAGATGGCAAGGCACAGCACATGGAAAGGCAGATGCATCAGGGACCACAATCTGTCCTATATAAAGGATGAAACAATTTACTTACTTCATCACCTGCATGCAAGGAGCATCTATAGAAAGATTGTGCTCCACCTTCTGTGATGGCACAGCTTCACGCTGTCCCCTACTCAAGGCAGTGTCTTCAAATCCACAGTCTCTCCCTACATTTCTGTAATTTTCCATCAATCTTCAATACTTTATTTGTGAAATTGTGTTTGTTTTGATAACTGAGTTTCATCTGAAATCTGAATAAAAGCTTAAGATCCTAATTCACTCTACTGAATCTGGTAAAACAAGAATATATTAAATGAGATTTCCACAACTATTACAAAATTCTCCAGTAGGATAATCTGCCCACTCATCTCTCTGTTTCCTATGGATCTGCAGTAGAACCTATATGAACCTTCCTATGCCTAACCCTTGATTTTGTGTCTTATCTCCCAAATCTTCTGTCCCAATCCCAATTTTTTTAACAGTTGAATTTTATGCATAAAAACGTTCAATAACAATTAAACATGAAATCTTGTTTTTACTCTGAAGTAATGCTGCTGACAAAACACTTATCTCCTCTCCTCCTCTTCTGAATCCCAAAAATTCTTCCAGTATTTCTGGGGACAGAAAATACCTAAAGTTAATTACTCTTTTAGAAAAAGCTCCATCCATAAATTTTAGCCTATATATTCTTACTAATTATAAAGAGAATCAATGCATTTCTGTTCTTTCCTGATGGCAGAGTAATATGAATAGGTTTGACGGAAAGGATAATCTTTCTGATCATGTCACCAGAGAACACATACAATTAATAATGAAAAGACATGTTCCCAGAGGCTAAATCAGAAGTCTGTACTGAGACAAAATTCCTACAGAAGTCAATGGCAGTTTTTAAAAGTGACCACAGTAAGCCAAGCTTCACTCTGTGCTGTACCAGAGCCTGTAAGGAATATTACTACATATCAATTTTGTGTGCTGTAAATTCACACTTTGGCTTGCAAAGCTGTAATTTGCCTTACAGAAAAAGCTCTAAGTACTTTGAAATTGATCTTTAGTTTTCATAAAACTTTCATAGTTTATGATGATGAACTTTGTTCTGAAAAACTGTAACAGTAACTTTCATAATTGCAAGTAATAGGACATCCGTAATAGAAGGAGGAGACAATGTGGCATGCTGTATCTGTTCTTGTTTGGCTTAATTGCTTGATGAAATTGCTGTTACTCAGCTTGCAGGAGTAAGGCACATCCTTATTAAAAGGCTATTTCCAATTTAGGATGTTTTGGAGTTTATTTCTTTCTGAGCAGTGATGACTGAAATTAGTTTTGTTGGAATATGAACATTTTCCTATTGTTGATTGACTAAACACTAATATGGCTAATGGAAAAGAAATCACACAGCTCAGAATGTGAAGTCACCATTGTTTCTGTCACCAGAAGAGTCTGGACCAAGAGGTGCAACTCTGAATCTATCCAGATTTTGTGCAGATATAGGGAACCCTATAAGGGTCTGACACTTCTTTGGTACTCATATAGTAGGGAATCATTCCACCCATAGTGGAATGTAACACAAAGAAGTGGTATATACAGTTGGGTTTACTTTGCCAACAATTCCTACCATTGCTACCACTACTCCAACTCGCCAACAGTAACAACAGGGGGCAACGGAGGAGACCAGCCTTCAGTGATGATAGCTTCAAGCCTAATCTTCTAAGAGCAGATCTACATTACCGGATGCCTAAAACACTGACATCCTGTCTATATTAGAATTCATTGCTATTTTGGAGAAATAAGTCTGGAATAGGCAAGACCATGATGGTCAGTCAGTCCCTGCTCAATAATACTTGGGTCTGACATACTTCCTCAATGTCTTACTGACAGCATACTCATAGAAAAGAAGAGTAAGAAAGGGGACCAGAGGTAGAGCCATGAAGTTCACTAAAGGGTTGGATATGAACAATCAGCATCTCTGACTGAGTTTTGCTCTGGTTCAACTCAAACTAACACCAGTTTGAAAAAAGCCTTTTGTTGCATCTCCTTATGAACAGTGCACTTAAAAACAAAGTACCAACAATGTAGTACAGACAACAGTTCCCAAGCTTCCCTATAACATACTACCCTTGATCTCCTCAAGTCTCCATTCTGAGAGTAGTATTATTTATTTAATGTAAGGAACTTGGTTAAAAGCTGCAACTCTAAGCTCCTAACTAGGAGTGCCTCTGTGAGTTGACTTGGAATCCTGGATGGAAATTAAACCTGTGGCAGCTGTTGTCTGACTTAATATCTGATGCATCCCATGCTAGTGAGGTTTATCTCTGGGAACATTTCCATGGAGTGCACCAGATGTTCAGGGATTTTTCCAGGCACTTGCATAAGAAAGATATAACTAAACCCACAGATAGGTGAAATAACTCTGTGTAACAATATACACAAAGGGCCAAATTCAGCCAGCTCATAAGTAGGTGAAAGTCTTCCACAGTCAATGGATTCATAATCACTTGAGACCTTTAATTGATCCGTTGTGCGCATCTGAGTCTGAAATTTCCTATCCACAGAACATGTACAGCATGGGCATTGGCAGTGCATATATCTCTAATCTGTTCACCAGTGTCCCTCAATCCTATCATGAAGGGACCCTTCAGAGTACAGGAGGTCACTGGCCTCATTGCTGAGACAACAAAAAGAGTGCCATTTCTTAGTGTCTGACTCTATGAAGAAGATATCTGCTCAATAAGAACTAAACTAAAATGACTTCACTGAGGCCACTAAACAGCTTCCGTCATTATTACCAGGAACAGATTTAAATCAATCACTTATTAGAAGTGAAAAGTGTTGCATCCATTAATAATCCCTTGAACCATCCAGTCCATCAAAAGCAATCCCCATCTTTAGAGCAGGCAGAATACATCAGAAATATATGCAATAAAATACATAATTTTCATAGCCTGGCATTCAGTTTAAAAGCAGAATTGGTCATGGGCCATAAACTTTTCTCACCCCATTTATACCAAGCAATTCTTCAATTTCCCCCCACCATTCCTCATTAATTCCACATACCAAACAGAACATGGAACAGAATGATTTATTTGCTTTATGAAGTTCTGATATTAAAACAAAAAAGTTGTAAATATATTTAGTCAGAGTAGAACAATGAACATCTACAGGCATTGTCATTTATGAATTAGGTGTGGTCCCCCAAGCGATGTAGGAAAAATGTCTAACAGAGCAAAATACTGAAATGTCTCAGAGTATGGCTACAGCGTCAGCAGCATTATACTGGAATAACTGACGTTATACTAAAATAGCAGAGAGTGCGTCTACACAGCAAACCATTATTTTGAAATAATGTTGAAATACAGGACTTCTTACTCTGACTCATTTCATGAGGAGTAAGGGAAGATGAAGGAAGAGTATTCTTCCTTCGACTTCCTGCTGTGTAGACAGTGACAAAAACTGAATTAAACTATTTTGACTTAAGCTACGCAATTGACATAGCTGAAGTTACGTATCTTAATTTAACTTTTGCCCTGAAGTGTAGACGGTCCCTCAGAGACACAGTCTGAATATGAACAAATCATACTGTGGTCTAACACAACCCAAGGGACATCAGCAACAGTGAGACTTTAGAAAGATTAGTTGACTTCAGCTTTACTCTGGTGAAACGAATGATTGAGTATACTGTCAATGAAAAATATATTATTTTAAAATACTAACAATCTCACATTGATCCGTAGTTTTCAGGCTTTATAACTAATAAGATGTTAAACAGGAAACAAAATGACTATTTACTCTAAAAACTGTCCTGTCTTCCAGATGATCATGAATTTGGAACTTCAGAACTGGAACTAAAGAGAACTTAAGAAATGCTGTTTCTCTTCAGAAGACATAAATGATATTGAGAATCCCTATCAATTTTACTCAAAATACATAATAAATCTTTTTCTCCATGAGCAAACCTGGCACATGAGAAATTCTGCTTTCAGGACTCTAAAACATTTTGGCAAAAATCATTGGTTTCGTTAGAAAAGGGGTGGGCAATAATTTTCTCAGGGGGGCTCCTCCCTCCCCCACACACAGAAGGGGCAGGGCCTGGCCTACCCACAGAGTTTCCTGGGCTGGAGAGTTTAAAGTAAAAACAGAGCAAAGGGCTTGCAGTTCATCTCAACTGGGAGCTGTGGTCCATTTAAATAGGATCCTGCTGCTTGAACTACCATCTGGAAATGTGGTGGCATGAGTAGCAGGATATAAATAGAAAGTGGCCAGATGCTGTCCACAGGCTGGATCAAAGTGTTAGGAGGGCTGGATCTGATCCCTGGGTCTTGTGCAGCCCTGCATTAGAAGCTACCCACTGAGCTGAGTTTGGCACACTAAGAACAGAGATCTTATTGAAACTGGCAGTCTTGTCAAGTATTTTAATCTATTCTTCAGATAGGGCTCAATCCTGCAAGATGCTGAGCACTCTGACCTCCATCCAGCAAAGCACTTACATACAACTTTAAACATGTGACTACTCCTACTCAGTGGAACCACTCACAAGTTTTAAAGCTTTGTATAACACTCAGAACCTTGCAAGATTGATTCCATACAGGGGCTCCACTCTCAGCAGGGGGGAATGACCCACTTGCA